>NC_088812.1:16794118-17111071 GCF_011386835.1 Chrysemys picta bellii | reverse complement strand
ACCTAGCCCAGAATTCAGTTCTCTAGAACTCAGCCGGTTTGACACAGGACAGATGCTTAGATCCCAGAACTGCAGTGTCCAAGCAATGATCTTCCGAGAGGCACACAGTTAGCTTCTGTTTGATTGGAACACCGTGGTCTCATTTGCTATTCCTGACCCAAAAGCCTTGATTCAGCATCTCCCTCCCTTTCCAAGCAACACTGGAATAGGGAAGAAACCAGCAAGAACCACCTCTCAATGCTGGTGCCAATGAATAGTTCTTATCAAAACTGGCTCTGTGCTCTCAGCAACTAGTCTAGGAGAGCTTTTGAAATAATTAATAATGGACATTCTTCCTGAACTTTCTTATAAAGCCCCGAAGCACACGGCATTTGCCTCATTTCAAGTGTATTCTCCTTAGGTAGAACAGGTTAAAAGAAGTGTTTCTATGCAAGGTGTATATAAAATATACAGCAGAATCACACTTGCTTTTAGTTAGAGAGAAAGTAAGCACCATTTACAGGTGTGATTCAGGTTCATATAAAGTTTTATTTCACTCCAATGTTGTTTCTCCCTACCAAACAGGTTGTCTTCCTGCAATTCCACGCACATGCATACAAAACTCCCTAGAAGCCTCCCAGCAAAAAGCATGAAACGGGAGTCCAACACCTCCATGTGTGCTGAAAATTAGCAAGAACTGTGGGACCAAAATGTGAAGAGACACATTGACTCCACTAATATCTGCCCTCCCACCTGCTACTTACCTCTTTCCTTCCTCTTTTTGAGAGGAACAATTAACACTGGCCTAACGCTATCCTCTGCACACACCACCAGATTTCTGTTTTAAATGCTTTGATAGATATTTGATATAGTTACATAATCAACAGCAACCCATACGAAGGGGTTTTAATTTTTAACTTCCAAAACTGCTGCACTTTCCAACAGAGTTCCAAATATAAAAACCTTTCCACATATTAGACACAGACCTTTCCCTCCCACTCTTCCAGACAAGGGCTCTATTGCAGCTCAGCCTTGATTCTGGTTAATGCAAACCCCAATGTTTCTACCTTCCCTAGCAAAGGGATTCAACAGAAGATCCATCTTACAAATTAAAACCACCACCACCTGCCTGCACTAATAAGCTATCGAACACCAGGGTGTTGGAGTATATGGCAGTTTCCTGTATTTATTTTTCTATGAAAATACACCCGAACACTGCTTATCGTCCTCATTAAATAAAATTCACCCTATTCCTAGAGGATTCTTCAAGCCCTTGTCTTTCCATCAGGTGTCTCTGAACCAAAGATTTACTAAAGAAGTCACCAAGCGCTGAAATGCACGAGTGCATGAATGACACTTCATTATCAAGGATGATTTGTGGGCCGAGGGAGGTGGGTGACACACATGAAGGTGTCTGAATTCTCAACTGGAGGGATTCTAAATCCTGAACACCCCCCCGCTTCCCCTAGTCTACAGGGCACGAGGTCCTCTTCCTACAATTTTATGCTGTTGTAAGGACTTTCCACTGGGCTTCACAGAAGGGCTAGGGGAAATAGAGGGGACATCGGGAACACCCACTTTGTTGTGGCTGCAGCAGGAAGAGAAGGGCGGGGGACGAAGAGTGAGCTGGACAGAGGAGTCTAGCAGGGTTCAGTACTACTAGCCCACCATGGGCTTGAAAAAGACTAAGAGGAAAAGACGGCCGGGAAATTCCTTTGTTTCCAATTACTGGTTTGGAAATCTCTGAAAGAAAAGGGAAGCCTTGGAGCCAGAAAAGCAATGTAGTGTTGGAAGAAAAAAAATCCTGCAAGATGATGTGATGATTTAATCTGAATAAGAGACACGCCTCCCATTAATAAACAGCCCCAGCCCGGGGCCGTGTGACATGTCCACTAAGCACCCTATGCCTGAAGTCCATGTCTGGCAGACAAACGCCCTGCCACTTACAAATGTACCAGCAGCCTGCCAGTCTGACCAACAGTCAATTTCAACACACCCTCTGCACTAGCATCAGCTGCTCTGCAGTAACCCTCAGATTAGGGATGCCAACAGGCATCCCTTCACGCTACATTTTAACCGGACTAGGCACGTTACTCTGAATAGACACAACGTTATCGGTGGTCTCTTCTCCACTGCATTTTCAGCTAGTGCCTTATTTTTTGCCACTCGACACTCAAGGTGTCTTCATCTCACCAGCCCTGGTCGCGCTGACGTTGGTGTTTTGTTTTTAAAACCAACTGCAGAAAAATAAATTTGCCCTAGACTCCCCCTTCCCTCCCCCCCCCGCAAAAATCTCAGAATGCATTATGGGTCCCGGACCCTCTTCTGGTAAATAGCTCGAGTGAACCCGCACAAAAACCTTTACAATCAATTTTACATGTACGCTTATGCTCAGAATGAAAGAGCAAGGTTAAAATAAGTCGGATAGGAGAATCTCTGCAGCGAATACAATTTAAAATAAAGCAACAAAGGGGTGACGGGAAGGAAGAGGGTGACTGTTTTATATGAAGAAAACCTCACCCAAATAATTAAAAAAATTAAGGAAAAAAAGAAACCTAAAAGCAGAGCATACAAAAGGCTAATTTTTTTTAAGGTTACAATGTAAAATGTAATATAGCATCTGAACAACAGCTTGGGTATTGTCTTATTAACTACCCACGGGGTCATCTGTTCAAAGATAAGGCATCCAAAATAGACCAAAAACACTTTGGTCGCAGCAATTTTTTTCCTTGCTCAAATGAACACATTTTATATTTTTATATATATAATAATAATAATATAGAATCTTTTTTTTTTTGCGCTAAAAAGTATTTCAATGATCATATACATTTACCAAGGCATGTTGGCATCAGGGGTAGCTACTGAGGGAAATGTAGGGGAGAAGTTATGGGGGAGGAGGGAAAGTCGAGTCAAAAAAAGCTCTGGCATCCCCATGTAGTCACTGGGCCTCAGAGGTCTGAGCCGATCGCTGGGCCTTGTTTTCAGGTAGCATTCCTGGCAGAGAGGAACTGGGCTCTCGTGCTAGAAGGTGTAACTGACCCTACCCTCTCAGCACACTACCTTGAACCCCAGATTTGTACATCGTCCATGTCTTGTGGTTCTCACAGTCTCAAAATCCATTGCCACTGATGTTGATGGACTGAAGATCTGCCACCTGCATGACGTTGATGCCGCTGCTGGCAAGGCGTGCAATGCCCTCGGGACAAATGGCTTCCATGGCCACCATGTTGGTTGCGATGAGGGCCGATGGGGTTGGCCCACTGTTTCCCTCCGAAGTCCCGGTGTCCATGGAGACCGCAGAGACGTTCATGGCCACATTGTTGGCTGGGCCGCCCTTCTTGTTTTGGTGGGTCTTGATGTGTTTGGACAGGTGATCGCTCCTCATGAAGCGTTTTGGGCACTCCGGGCAGGCAAATTTCTTCTCACCTGTGAACAGCAACGGGAGAGGAGAACCGCTCAGCCATTTCAACAACGTGCTTCCTTAACGTCCTTATGGGAAGCCAAACCTTTCCACCACATCGTAACAAACAAACAAGGGCTCAACATACAAACCAAACTCCGAATAAGAAGCAATTTTCAGCTATTGGCTGGATGAAGCTCACAGAGCAACCTCGACAGGTATTAAGGGAGAGAGGGGTGCAGCACTTTTCAACTGCCTTTCAGTGAAAGATAGCAAGGCTCTGCCCCTCAGAAATAACTCTGACAAGACTTGCAGTCAGTGCCTTTTGCCATGCTAACATCCAACGGTCTTCATACTCTTCTCTGACCGGCTTTCTCTTTCACTTTATACAACTTCTGACCAAAGCAGATTTACTGGTGATGAAAACATACCAGGTGTCAGAAGCCACCTTTAGTTACTGCACTAGAACCAAAGTCTCAGAACTACGAGGGATGTAGCGAGAAAGATTCATCCACCCACTTGCCAAACTGAATCTATTATGTGGAGTAAAACACACCCTCTTCCCCAAAACGTTGTGGGCCCTAACCCTGAACTGTGAATCATGCACTACACAGAGCCCCCCGGATTTCAACAGGACTCCGCTCAGTGTGGACGCTCTCAAGAGTGAGATCAGGCTCTCACGTGTTATTTCTTTGGCTCTGTCTCCATGATGGCCTCTCAGACCCTCTCACATTAATCTCCCCCTACTCTGAATGTTACTTCCCCCTGTGGGCAGCTTTCTGAGCAGTTCTAGCTGTTCCTTGTTTGGGGATCCTAAGCTGAGGAAAACATCTCAGCTGAAAGTACTGCAGAGGATTCGCTTGACGCAGCTGCCAACGAACAGAAGAGTCATGGTTTTGTCCAGCTGGTGACAGAACCTGTAAATATACCTGTACTGCAGAATCCCAAAGCAATAGATGATGAACACTGGACAAACACCAGGCCCATAGTGGAGAGTGTTGGCAATCACAAGGATCCTGGAACCCCTTGCAGCATACATACAAGGCTAGAAAGAGCGGAGGCTCCCCCACGCCCCTGCTCTAAGCGCACCTGGCAGGTGCTCCCTTCGCAGAGCCAGGACAGGTTCCCGGGCTTACCTGTGTGCGTGCGCTTGTGCCGCTGCAGCTCGTCACTGCGCGTGAAGCGCTTCCCGCAGAACATCCAGCTGCAGACGAAAGGCCTCTCCCCGGTATGCCACCGGAGGTGAGCCCGCAGGTGGGACGTCTTGCCATACACCTTCCCACAGCCCGGGATGTGGCAGATGTGCTGCTTCTTCTTACCGGGATCTCCAGAACCCCTGGAAGAATCCAAAGAAATCAAGGCGTTAATTTACAGAGCCTCTCCACTCTCGCTACCAGGGAGGTGACACATCAGCTTCCTAAACGTGGCATCCGGCGGGGCTGCTGAGCTCGCACAATGGAAACCCCAGGTTACCAGTCGCTGAGCAGAGCGCTGACTAGACACGCCTACTTACTGCTCAGATGCTGGGATGACATTGGACACCCAGGAGAGTGGGTAGGACGGTCTCCTGGCTAGAGGAATCAGGGTTCTCTAGTCTTGACTCTGCTCAGTGACCACAAGCAAGTCAGCTCCCACTCAACGCTTCAGTCTAACCCTCTGTCAAACGAAGAGGACGTCTGTGTCCTTGGGGATTGGTGACTACAAGGTACTCCAGAGATAAAAGGTGCTGAGCATTCTCAGATTGGTAACTGCAGCCACACCTTTGGATGACAGGTTCTCATAAGGATTGAAGTGTTATTGGGAGACTCAAACCTGTTCCACATGTGCACAAAAACACTCCCCAATTGAAGTCAGACTGGGAACTGTTAGGAGCAGGTAAACCACTAGTTTTAAGAAGTCTAAGTCAGAGGAAAAGAGGGGGGGGGAAAAGACGGTGGGTGTGAGGGCTTCAGAGGGGCCACAGAGGAGTCTCTTAAATCCTCAGTGAAAAAACAGAAGAGGTTGCAACCAGGAGCCTCTTCAGGAGTAGTCAGAAGACATGGTCCGACAGGTGGCTCCTCAGCAAATCCATCCCTAATTTCACTGTGTGCGTAAGAAACCTTTTGTTCCATGGGGTCTCTCCTCAGAGTCCCTTTTTCAGTACATTTTTAACTAAAAATTCTCCAGTGTAACAAAGCCGCTGTGAAAGTGAGGAAGAGCGCGTGGGACGGGCCCAGCAATGACCAATATGGGGTATGCCATGAACAGCAAGTCCACGGAAAAAGGAAGGGGAGGGAACCAATGATTGAAGTGGGAAGAGGTGGTGGGAGGAAGGGGGACAGAGGGAATGGGAATGGCTGCGTTCACAGGTTTTAAAGAAGCTGTTCATTCTGAGTGACCCTGCTGGTTAGGCAGACCCGTCACATAGCTGATGACTGAAATTCTGTCCTTAATGTACACCCATGGCCCTGCCCCTATTTGGAGATACCCCCTAAAGCCCTAGGCATGATGAGGTGCCAAAAGGGAGGGAATTACAGCCTCCGATTAACATTTCTGGCCTTGTGGGGTTGACGCTGACTCCTTCATGCTGCTCAGTGCAGCATGTTTTGTTACCACCCTGCGATAGCGCCTTCCACGATACAGCTCTCAACGCTTTAACACAGACCAAGGTCTCATCACCAGCGAGGCCGGGAGCTAGCTGCATTTCTCCAAGGCAGGAGCGAAGCCCGGAGTAGACACTAGGAGCCTAGACTCCACTAAACAAACCCTGCCACTCTGCAGCACTGTTCTCTAGCAGGAGAACCCAGGCCACAGGAATATACACGGCTCAGCCCTCAGTTTCTCACAAACAGGAGCGTGCTCATTTCAGCCATAAGGTTTAGCCCTTTTTCTGCACCCGACAATACTTTAGCGATGGAAAAGGAAGCCACTGAAGCAAACAGTTTATAACCTGATGACCATAGACACAGTGCACGTTCAATCCAGAGACAGTAAAAATCTTTCAGTTACTCCTGGCAAAGTTTTAAGGGGGAAACCAAAACAAAAGACTCCCAACAGCTTTCATGTGTAAGTGTCATTTCAGGAGGACCCAGGGACTAGAACACTAGCAGAGCGTTAGTGGATTTAGTGCAAGTTTCCCTCCTCCTCTCATGCAACTGAGCTGATGCCCACCCATTTGGACATCACCAGCCCCTCACTCTGCTATTCCAGTCCGACAAGAACGGGGACTGGACAGACTAAGATTGCTCAGTTCTGACAATGGCAGTTTCAAATGAGGCACCCAGCACGTGCCCCAAAATTGCTGTGACCCACCCTTCACCAGATCTGGCCTAGGGCTCCTGGGAGAGAGCACTACTGCAACCATCCGACCTGTCAACCTATTTTATTAAGAGTGCAACCTGGATTGACTTTAGTTCTCGAAGGCCAAGGCTGCTAAGTGACCTATAGCTTCCATCCCTCTGGGTTTCTGAAACGCCCTGACATCATAGTGACAATCCCAACTACAGTTTGAGGTACCCAGTTAGCAAATCCTACCTTCCTTCGCTGTCTTTGCAGTATGGGCAGGTGCAGGCTTCCCTCCGCATCCTTCGGCCTTGTGGCTGTGGGTCGGGACTAGTCTCTCCTTCTTCCACAGTAGCGTTTTCGTCTCCCATTCCGTCACCCCCTCCACCGTGCAGGCCCAGCTGAGCACTATGATCACCTAGAGGGAAATATCTGCATTACTTTTGGATCAGCATCTTAACCAGCAAACCCTAAGCAATGAGGAAATTAAAAAGAAGGAAAAACAAACTACAAATGGCTAGGCATTTTATATGTGGGATGGAGCGTCACGCCACACATCCGAAGGAGCACCTTTCTCCCGCTGTATTTTCTAGACAGCTGTGGAGCCAGGAGTTAGCTGCCCCTCTACAGACCCTTTTGCTGTCTCAATTTAGATTTGGGAAGTAATTCATTTTGGGGCCCCCACTCCGTTTCCTGTACAAAGCTTCCTTACACAAACCATTGTCAGGGTCAAAAAGAAACAACCTGGTCCAATCCTCCCCCACCCCCCCTTAGGGAACACTGAACAAGTTACTTTTTGCCTTTATCCTCCTCCAGCGAATCACTGATATCCTTATCAAAAATGAGCCCAGGAGTGGCGATCAAAACAAAACTTGCTTTCTTTACTCCACAGATTTGCCCGAGTTATCGAGGTTTAAGGCAGTTGTAGAGCATGTGTCTTTTTCAGGAAGATAGAATCGAGTAAGTCAATATTGTTATCTGCCAACTATTTCAACCATTTCGGTTAACCCACTCTGGAAAACAGAGACAAAACAAGCGTGCAAAACTCCCCCACCGAAGTCAGTAGCGAAACTGCAATCGACTCCCCTGGGGCCATGATTTCCCCCGAGATGTTCAGATTTCCAAAGAACGCGAGTCTCTTCTCTTACTTGTTTGCAAGTCTGAGGCTTTATTAGCTGGCCTGCATAATGATAGCCATGAAAATGTGTACTTTGATAAAATGCACTCTGGATTACTGCGTACGACTTCACTCTTCTCTCGCCCCCAACTTCCAAAAAGTCTCTACGATTTTAAAGCCAAACCTGAGACTACACGCAAGAGTCTGCAGCCAAGTTATATTACACAGCATTTCCCTAGGCCAAGCATGTACCACTTCTGGCAAGAACTGGGAGCATAAAGTCCAACTAGAACTTTAGTATTCTACACGTACAGACCCCAGAGGCAATCTACACAATTCGAACGCGAGGAAGATTTCAAGGCAACAAAACAGACCTTGGATTAATGGAAAGGTCAGTCTCAGAAGTTCTGACAAGTTCTACTTACAACAGAAGTGCTTGCAGTACGTTTGCGAATGTAAAAAGTTCAAACTATGTTAAATACACGTTATTTATTACAACCCACGTTAAATACACAGGGTTGGCATCAGAATATACTAAAGAACTCCTTTATTGTTACTGAATGGAAAATGTACAGTTTCCTCTGCCACAGCTCTGAAATGGCCAGACTCCTGAGTAATACAGGGTAGAACAGAGAATACTATTATAGCCAACATCCTATCATGCTGGTTACTTGTGTCTCATGGGCAGGAGAGAAAGTTAGGGCATAACACAGCCTGTATTTTCGTCAAGGTCACTCATACTTAGCTAACATTATTCCCAACTCAAGGCAACAGTTGTAGGTTGTGTGTCTGATGTGCTTACAGGCGAAGATGCAGCAGCAGCCTAAGGGCAGTTCTCACCTTGCCTAGATAGAAATGGAGTAGTCTTTCTATTGCAAGCTGGCATTTCTGAGCCCAGCGCTAGCCACACCCCAAAAATGACATTATTTCAGACACTGGCAGCAAGCAGGAATGGAAGAAAACGTAGTCAGTTTCCATTTGCAACACAAGGCCCAGCTGTGTGCAAATTTTAGAGGTTTTAATAACGTCTTACGGTTTATTCAAGGCAAAAAAGTTTCTCTCTTTGGTACTTTTAGACTGCTCGGCTGAACAGAATGAGGACCGTTTTCCTTTAAGTATCTGTTTAGTTTAAAATGATTAAAGCAACAATCCAGGAGCTAATCCACAAAACAGATGCAAAGCCTCCCAACGATAAAATGAGAAACAGCAATAAATACAGCAGCCTGGGAGAGACTGTAGTTTTAGTAGCGTCTATCAGTGAAGATATTGTTGGAGCACGCTAGCTGGCTAATGACTGTGAGCACAGAAAGAGATATATAAAGTTGAAAAATCGTCTGGCACGGTTCACGCGAGGCATTCTCCATCTCAAGGAGCGATACCTAATTACAAAAACCATGGGAACTAAAGCGTGTCACCGACAAGCTTCCAAATCCAGACGAACATATGAAACATTTGTAAAGGGGGGTGGGAGGGATGGCAAGCTTTTAAGCCTATCAATTTTCATTTCCATTTTATTGCTCCACGCTTATGCTGTCATCTAATTGCTTCTTCAATAACCCTAGCTACACTTCTCAAGTGTTTTATTTCCCTTCAAGCTCCACTGCGTGATTATTTTAATGCTGAAAAAAACAGTAAGTGGTGCAAAAACAGCAGGCTGTGTAATCTGTTTTCAGCTGCAATTAACATATGCCAATAGGTCCAACAACAGATTTAAAACTCGGATGTTTTCATTGGACTGATGCATGAAGTGATTATGGCATTGTAATAGCTGTAGCATAGTTAAGGTTGCAATATAGTTGCTGTTTAAAGCCAAATTTTTGATCCTTTCCTAAAATCCATACTGTGATCAGCTTGAAATTTGGAATGTCGCTTCAGGGTCCTGGGTGTAGTTTGAGGTGCAAATCTGGGGGGGGTCACTTGGTTGATAAGATACAGGCCTTCCCCCAAAGAGTGACCTGACTTTAAAAACACAACCATCATCAGCCACTGTTTGCACAGGTGCAGCTCACACTGCAGGAAACTGGAATAGGCCAAGCCTGTGCAAACTGTTTTATAGCGGCTTGGGGTTTGCACTGGTGCAGTGCACCAACAGCTATCACAGATGGCTTGTATCAGAGCAAATAAATGAAGACAGTCAGACTCCAGTCAGCTTGCAATTGGTGCCACTCCATTACAGTCTCTCTGTAGGCAAGTCTGAAGGAGATTAACGTGTTGCGAGTTTCCTTATCAGTTAGAGGCAGAAGGAAGCTTCTTGTGGCAATGTGAATTTGGGCACTAAGGTAGGGTTAGGAAGTGTCTCATAACCTGTTAGAGTTTTCATGGGGCAAAGAATTACACTTTTTTTTTTACATCCTTCCCACACCAATGTTGGCGCACAGAGCAGAAACTCGCCTCGTCCATTCCTCTCTGCTATTTGCTCTGCAGTGTTGAGACTGACTCTTCTATTCTCCCTGCTAAGAATTCTTCCTAAGGTTTCTCTTGGGCACCCTCACACCAGCTGACAACTTGAAGCTGGAGTCCATGTATTGGCATCCAGCAATACATGCCTCAAATACATCCAGCACTTTCTTCTGATTCTGGTGGAAACAAACTGCTGGTTGTGGATTTCTCAGATCTCATAGTCGGTGATTAAGGGCTGGTCTACACGGGGGGTGGGGGGTGGAAATCGATCTAAGATACGCAACTTCAGCTACGTGAATAGCGTAGCTGAAGTCGAAGTATCTTAGATCGATTTACCTGGGGTCCACACGGCACGGGATCGACGGCTGTGGCTCCCCCATCGACTCCGCTACCGCCGCTCGCTCCGGTGGAGTTCGGAGTCGACAGGGAGGGCATTCGGGGATTGATATATCGCGTCTTAACGAGACGCAATATATCGATCCCCGATAAATCGATCGCTACCCGCCGATATGGTGGGTAGTCTGGACGTACCCTAAGTCTTTCCAACCAATGCCCAGAATCTTATTTTCAAAAGTGTCTAGATTTCTGTCTAACGCTTTACTAGATCACTCTTTCAGCCATATGTCGCACTTACCCAACCTTAATCCCTTTTTAATTAAATTGTTATTCATGAAATTCTCATTTAAAAATAAGTTGTTCCAGGCACAAGGCACCACATTGGCAGCCCAAAGTTCCAACAATGCTCTCATATTCCTTCTAACAGACAACACAGGTGTTCAGCACCTCAAAAACTGGCCCTAAATCTGGAATTCAAATATCAATTTGAAAAAGGCCCATCTATGCTTGAAAGTGGTTTCTGATTAAGGGAGGGGTGTGAATTTAAAGTACAATCGCTATTCCTGAATAACTCCATGTGTAGACATTCTTATTCTGGAGTAAGAGTCCACAGATGGAATCAGTCTGGAAAAAGTGCCCACATGCAATTCATTAGCAATAGCTCCATGTGTAGGTGAGCCCCAATAAGGTGCATCTGAATGAAGCAGACACTGCAAGACAGTGGGAAAAGCATCTTCAAGACATTCAGCGGAGTTGCCGCAGTCTGCATTGATTCAAAGCTAAATGACTGTTAATGTCCACATACAAAAGTGAATCGATCCTCTGTTGTGCAGTGCTAATGAGCAAAATGAGAAAACTCATGGCGATCGGGGGAGGTCCCAGATGACTGGAAAAAGGCTAATGTAGTGCCCATCTTTAAAAAAGGGAAGGAGGAGGATCTGGGGAACTACAGGCCAGTCAGCCTCACCTCAGTCCCTGGAAAAATCACGGAGCAGGTCCTCAAGGAATCAATTATGAAACATTTAGAGGAGAGGAAAGTGATCAGGAACAGTCAGCATGGATTCACGAAGGGGAAGTCGTGCCTGACTAACCTAATTGCCTTCTATGATGAGATAACTGGCTCTGTGGATGAGGGGAAAGCAGTGGATGTGTTATTCCTTGACTTTAGCAAAGCTTTTGATACTGTCTCCCACAGTATTCTTGCCGCCAAGTTAAAGAAGTATGGGCTGGATGAATGGACTGTAAGGTGGATAGAAAGCTGGCTAGATCGTCGGGCTCAACGGGTAGTGATCAATGGCTCCATGTCTAGTTGGCAGCCAGTTTCAAGCGGAGTGCCCCAAGGGTCGGTCCTGGGGCCGGTTTTGTTTAATATCTTTATTAATGATCTGGAGGATGGTGTGGACTGCACCCTCAGCAAGTTTGCAGATGACACTAAACTAGGAGGCGTGGTAGATACACTAGAGGGTAGGGATCGGATACAGAGGGACCTAGACAAATTAGAGGATTGGGCCAAAAAAAACCTGATGAGGTTCAACAAGGACAAGTGCAGAGTCCTGCACTTAGGATGGAAGAATCCCATGCACTGCTACAGACTAGGGACCGAATGGCTAGGTAGCAGTTCTGCAGAAAAGGACCTAGGGGTCACAGTGGACGAGAAGCTGGATATGAGTCAACAGTGTGCTCTTGTTGCCAAGAAGGCTAACGACATTTTGGGCTGTATAAGTAGGAGCATTGCCAGCAGATCGAGGAATGTGATCGTTCCCCTTTATTCGACATTGGTGAGGCCTCATCTGGAGTACTGTGTCCAGTACTCCAGATGAGGCCCCACACTACAAGAAGGATGTGGAAAAATTGGAAAGAGTCCAACGGAGGGCAACAAAAATGATTAGGGGTCTGGAGCACATGACTTATGAGGAGAGGCTGAGGGAACTGGGATTGTTTAGTCTCCAGAAGAGAAGAATGAGGGGGGATTTGATAGCAGCCTTCAACTACCTGAAGGGGGGTTCCAAAGAGGATGGAGCTCAGCTGTTCTCAGTGGTGGCGGATGACAGAACAAGGAGCAATGGTCTCAAGTTGCAGTGGGGGAGGTCCAGGTTGGATATTAGGAAAAACTATTTCACTAGGAGGGTGGTGAAACACTGGAATGCGTTACCTAGGGAGGTGGTGGAGTCTCCTTCCTTGGAGGTTTTTAAGGCCCGGCTTGTCAAAGTCCTGGCTGGGATGATTTAGTTGGGAATTGGTCCTGCTTTGAGCAGGGGGTTGGACTAGATGACCTCTTGAGGTCCCTTCCAACCCTGATATTCTATGATTCTATGAAAATGAGAGGCTAACCCTCTCATTAATAGCCATATAAGCTATTACTCAGCTTGCTGATGAAGTATGGCATTATTTTAATGATATGGAGAAGGGTTATGAAGAGAAGGACCTGGGATACCACAAGTATAGTGCTTTCTGATTATTTATCTCACTTGGTTACAATCTGTATTAATTTGTCTTTATTAGAGTCCTAAGAGATTAGCTATATCCCTGTAAATCAATAAACAATACCAGGAGGTTAAGGAACTGTGCATTAAAAACAATTCATAGACAGACAGATCTACCAACTGGACAGACAATTCACATGAATTAATTCTGCACAATACAGACCAGTCTAGCTAAAGCTTAGCAGATCCAAAGCAATTCAAGTATATAGACAACAGACCTGTACAGGGCTCACAAATAAGCCTTCCAGTCTGGACTAGCTTAAACCCATTAGATTCTGTGGGACCATTTAAAATTCCTGATTTCAAGTCTTCTTCAAGACAGAGAAAACCAAGGAAGAGAGGTGCAGCATGGTCCAGTGGAGAACATACTAGTCCAGGTCTCAGAAAACCAGAGTTCTGTTCCCAGTTCTTAGTACCCAACTGCTGCGTGACATTAGGCAATGCCACCTCCTGATGCCTCTGTCTCCCCTCCCATCCTTTGCTGGACTCCTCCACTTAGACTGAAAGCTTGCTGGGCGGGGATGCTGTCACTTCATGTTTGCGGCCCCCTCGTGCTAAGGTGCTGTTTTAGCTAGAGCATCAAGGTACTAGTGTAATAAATGAGGGAGGGGAGGTGCCATGGAAAAGGGGATGTATTTTCAAAGGCTCGTGTTTGGAGAAACCTACCTGGAAGGGATAACAGCCCAGCTATCCTGGAATGCCTGATCCCCATTTTCAAAAGCTGCTTCAAAACCTTGCATGTGTCATTTAGACTCGGTTGAGTTCTTTGAAAATTCAATTCTTCCTCTGGGATTACGAGGTGATTATAGCGAGAAGCAGAGCTACAGATTACCAGCCTTCAGAGGCCGCAAAGGCAGCACCCACGCACATTCTTCGTGGAAGCGGCTCTGCAGCCTCAACCCAGCTGTTATTTCCCATAATTCTATACAGATCGACAAGAAACTTCACTCTCCATACTTAGAACATCCTTGTTAAAGAACACCACATACACAAAAACAAGGAGTCCGGTGGCACCTTAAAGACTAACAGATTTATTTGGGCATAAGCGTTCGTGGGTAAAAAACCTCACTTCTTCAGATGCATGGAGTGAAAGTTATTATATGCTGCCTGCATCTGTAACTTTCACTCTGTGCATCTGAAGAAGTGAGGTTTTTTTACCCACGAAAGCTTATGGCCAAATAAATCTGTTAGTCTTTAAGCTACCGGACTCCTTGTTGTTTTTGTGGATACAGACTAATATGGCTACCCCCTGATACCACCCACCCACAGTGCAAAGACTTTAAAAGAAAGAATGAGACCGTTAGAGGGATTCGGTGTGAAGTGAAAAGGTCACATCTATCTTTGCAGAACAGGAAAGATTATTAGATTTAAACCCAGACCACTGTGAAATTTTCACTCTAAGATACTTCAAACACGAAAACATCTTCATTGAGATAAGAGATGTTACAGTCACACAGAGTTTAAATATTGAGACTCTCCAGTCCGTGCACAGCACTTATCGATCAGGATCATACTCTATTAAACCCAGGGTCGTGAGTTCAATCCTTGAGGGGGCCATTTAGGGATCTGTCTGGGGATTGGTCCTACTTTGAGCAGGGGGTTGGACTAGATGACCTCCTGAGGTCCCTTCCAACCCTGATATTCTATTCTATTCCTGCAGCTGAAGAACAGCGTCAGGTTTTGAGTAATACTGATTGGGTAAAAGGTTCACAAAAAATTTGCCTAACTGACTATTCCTAATTGATTAATAAGTCTGCTTTCACCAGCAGGTGTCACTATAGTCCTAAAGCTGTCAGAATAAAGACATGGCAGGAGGCCCAAGAGCCAAGCTCCGAACAATATATATCTATAGGAATGAATGGCTAATTTCAGATGTTAGTGACCATCTAACATGTGTTAAGGGCTACAGAGACCTGTGAAGTGCATGAAAAGCTACATATTTGACTGTGGGCAAGAGAATATGTATAATATTACTATATATACACTTTTAAACATGACAAGTTCTCTTCCTCCCCCACCTCCAAAATTAGGCCTTGTACAAGCAAGGGATTTACCCTGCTTACACCCATCAGCATCAATACAACCCCTACTGGCTGCAGGCAAAGCCACTATTTGCACCAAGGCAGCTGACCACTGTTTGAAAGTAGGCAAAGTGCCACTAGTGAAACTGGTGGTTTTGCCTGCCGGCACTAAGCGCTTGCACTCATGGCTGTAATCAGAGTGAAGCCCCTAGATGAGGCCCTTAGGCTGTGAGAACCAGTATATGGCCAGGAGCACCAGTCAAAACAAACGGGGGGGGGGGGGGTAATCAGACTTTCTTGCCTGATTACCTTACAGGGAAAGAGTTAATGGATACCGGGGGGAGGGGGGGGCGCACTACGGAGCCACCACAACCCCTCAGAAGATTGGTCATCATCAGTGATTACTTTGGGAATACAGGTTAGAAGAGAGATTACGAGTTGCCCAGTCCCTGCCTGCTGGAATCAGCCCTTATGTCGGTGAAAGCTCAGAATAACAAGCTAGAAAGAACAGTGACAGTCAAATCAACACTTCAGCCCAAATGTGGATGCAAGATACAACTCTATGCAGCTATGTAAAGGTAATCGTACTTTTACAAGTTGGGAAAGCAAATTATCATTCTGTAGTCCCACTGCCACAAGAGGAAATCCAGATGGTCCACAAGTCATGAATCCATGCAAGACCCTCTGCCTTCTTCAGCCATTTGCTTGCATTCAAGTGCCCCTACTGCTTCTGTTAACAGTTACACAAGTTAGCAGCAACTAACCCAACAAAATATCAGTCCTAGAACAAGCGTCCCTCATGGGAGCTCTCAGAAGCAACCATGCATTGCACAACGCTTCCCTCTGATATTTTTGAAGCGCAGTACAATTCATTATCTGATCTGGTCACTTGGTATCTGAACATACACAATCAACTCCAAATTCTTCAATGCTGCATACTGCCTTCTACGAACATATGTAAACAAACGGCATGATACAAATGCCATTGAGAAGGATGAAGGGAAAGGAAACGACAAACACTGCTTAGGCTGACTGACAAGGTTAGAAGCAATTGAAAAAACTGCAAATAAAATCCATGTGACTAGCCCATTCGCACAATTAAATTCAAGTTCTTAGGACAGTGTGGTCATCCTTTTCAGGCCTTACTGGCATTGGCTTCCGTGGTTAAACACAATGTAACAATTTTTAGACACAAATACAATCTCTTGCCCCAGAAAACACTTGCTAGATTATTTAAAACAGCTACCGCCATGAACGGAGGTATGATTTTTTTAAGTGGCTAGTGATTCAGGACAGGTTTCCACTAGAAATTTTTGCTGGTACAGTAATGTCACTTAGAGAGTGTCATTTTTTAATGGTTTTTCTATACTGGCAAAAGCCCTATGCCGTTATACCACTGTAAAAATGCTTTTGCTGCTACCGCTTGTTTAGTTTGGGAACCAGGTATAAGACATATCAGCAGAAGCACATACACTAGTTTGCCACTATAGGTAGCATGGCACTTTCTGTAACCCTTTAAAGAGGGCTGATGTCTCAAGATAAGCTCCACCCCCGCCCCCCCCCCCAAAAGAGCCCCAAACAAAAAAACCCACACAAGCTTTCCAGGCACTTTTGAAAGTCTTGGCTTGGAGCTCCTGTACCTAGTCAGCGGCAGCATTCCAGGCTCCCGACAAAGTTTAGTAATTTTAGGACAGAACATTTTCATGACTCAAGTTCTTGCAACATGTTTACACTCTGACAACAGAGCGGAGGGAAACAAGGATTTTTTTTTTTAAACTTCATAAATTAACAACAGCCTGTCTAGCACTGTGTATGCGCTCTATCGTTTATGTGCTGCCTTTGAGGAACTGCTGTTACATAAGTAAAAATGTGCACAAAAGAGATGTACAAACACAACAATGGGCCTGGAAAAAACCCCAACTTCCCGTCATTACTGGGCTCCTAGCCTCATTCCAATCTCCAAACATGCAAAAAACTACATTCTACTCCATCTTCTGTTGGCATTTCATAAATGGGGGGGAGGGTGGGGGAAGGGTTCATTCTGGCAAGCAATTATTTGATTCTAACCATGGTATAAACAAATTCTTGCAAGAGGGGAAAAAAAGACCACTAAAAAAAGGGAAGACATGCATTCTTCATTCTTCACATATCAGAATGTTCTGAAGTCACCAGAATACAGCAGTATTTTATGGAGAAGGAATAAAGCCGACAATTTACTTCTATTATCTTCATTAATACAGATCGCTTGTCAAATCATTCTGCCCAAAGCTGTCATGGTTACTGTCCAGATCACAGACCATTCCCAGGTTACAGAAGCATTGAATGAATATCAGTGGTTCTCAACCCATGGCAGGATCAGCATACAGCTGCAGCCCATGTGACATCCTCAGGGTCATACAAGTAGTATATATATTGTGGGAATGCGGCCTACGTAACAGAGCGCTGCATATGTGGCCTACAACAGTAAATATGTTGAGAACTACTGATGTGTATTAATGCTCTGGGTTCCAGACAATAAGGAATATTTTTTCAGAGAAGACTGATGAATGAGTTTCCATGGATGTACAGCTCCAGCATCTTCAAAATGAAGCTGACCCAATTCTAATACGGTCCCTTTAATTTTGCAGCAGTTTCACCCCGACTTTGGCCATATGTATCTGTTGCTCCTTCAGCTGACATGTCAAAAGCCGGGGTGAAACAGGATTGCCCATCATGGACATAATCCTGCTGTATGGACACAGTTTAAACATGCTAAGCAGTCTTCCTCCCTTCTGCACAGACATACCTGCAGACAAAGTACACCCAGGGTACACCCACCCCTTTCTGGTGCTGAAATACCAAGCAGGTGTCAGTTCACTGACAGGCCTGGTCAAGAGGCACTGGAGCACCTTAACTCAGGCATTGTAAATGTCAAACGGGAAACCGGTGCTTAAAAATAAATGGTGAAGCGGTAGCAAAGCAGGCATTAAAGTGTAACCAAATGTGCCACAGCACAATGTAGGTGGCCATTACTAATCCAACGGGATGAAGTACAAATGAAAGATTCAAGCAAGGAAGAAGAGCGAGGATGACACAAATGTAGCAAAACAGTCAGGAAGAAACAGACAAACTACATCCTGTAGGTAACGGTGTGTGAAAATGGACGTGGGGCCTACCATTGCCTCTGGAGTGGAGTTCAAAATGCTGTAAGCATGATGCTAATTCTGCATCAGTCTCATGTTAAAGACGGAAGACCCAAAAACGAGAGCATCTTGGCAGACTGTTTTACAGACAAAGTGGTTTCTTGTTTTTCAAGCCACTGGTCTGAGCAAAATGATAGGTTGGGATTTTTTTTTTTTTTAAATGTTCTAAAACTGGGTGAGGAATGCCCTCTGGATTCTAGACAGAATATTTTTAGATCCACCACTGTTGACCTTGAAAAAAATGCCCACAATATTCACCTTTATGTAGGATCCGAACACAACTGTGTCTTATGCAAACCCTGCACTGTTTGCGACAACAGTTAAACCCATCCTGGATAAAGAGGAAAGCAAAATAAATAAATAAATAATCACTAAATGAGAACATAAATTTTAACTTTGAAATTTAAGGGATATTACAAAGAGACCAAAAAAGCCACAAGATTTTTTTTAATTAAAGGGACACTGCCAAGTACAAATAAAGCAAAGAGGAACTAATGTGACCAATCCAAACGCACCCAAAATATTTCTTATACATGCAATAGTTCTGTGTACGAAAGTTTATTTTTGGTCTGTGGTAGTTGGTAGCTTCAGAAAAACATTCAAAGAAGCTTTCTAGCTCACAAACCCAATAATTCTCCCAAGACCCCATTCCTTCCCATTTCTCTGCGGATTTTATAGCCCAGAACGACAGCAAGATCCTACACTATCCAGTATTTGTAATTTCTCTAAAATATATTGCACTACAGATACTAGAGAGGATCAAATAAAATTAAACTACACTAGCCACATAAAGAAGTAAAGTGACACTTTGCAATGCAGTACCCTTGATTTTTATCTTGTTTGCTTAACTTGCTAATTTGCAAAATTCATTAATCTGCAATCACAGTCATTTGTGTAAACCGGCGAGGCTCTATGTTAATTCTTTTGAGTTATGGACAGCTGAGTGGGGAACACATGGTACTCCTTGGAGAAGAGCGTGCTGCTTCGAAGCTATACTAAAGCATATTGAGTAATTGTATTTTCGTTTGGTGTTTAATGACTTGAAGCTACTCAGCAAGTTCTATGATATCCTTTAATTGTTAGAGGTTTTTATGCTGCAAGTTAAATTAAATTGAATTCCTTCTGGGGAAAAAAATGAAGTTATTTGGTCTAACACAAAACTTTAACCACTTTTTCCTGCTGTAAGAGAACAAGTTTGGTTTCACGGTGGCAACTGAGTAATACATAAGAACAGCCATACTGGGTCAGACCAAAGGTCCACCTAGCCCAGTATCCTGTCTTCTGACAGTGGCCAATGCCAGGTGCCCCAGAGGGAATAAACATCTCCTGTCCCCCATTCTAACCCCTGGTTAATAGATGCTACGTACAGTCAGAACTGACGTAAACAATGCAGGACACTTACACAGAATAATACCAAACCTGTCAAACCAGTATAGCTGCCAATACTTTCCTGAATCGTAAGCTGCGCAAGTCAAAGTTCTGAAGCAAGGTGCAAGTTAAGGAACAGGTCTCTGAACAGACTAGTTTGCAGCAGCCTTGTGGTATCTGTCTGCTAAATCAGTTCAGTTACAGTTCTCAGAAACCTCGCTCTGGTTCCAGAAGGGAGAGTGACTTTAAAATTGGCAAAACCTGAACAATGCAATGGATGGAATGAACATTTCCAGAACACTGTTATATGAAAGACATGAGCATTTTCACTAATTAATGGCTTTACTTTATACGTGCTTCTGACTTAAAGACAGTATAAAAGCCAATGCAAATACCATGCTGTAATATGAGCAAGATGTTCTGAGGATTTCCAGTATACACTTCCTATTATCAAGGGTTTGAAGCTGAACAGAGTTCAAACTTGGCTGAAGCCAGCAGCCCAGTACCAAGTTTTTGTTTCGACAGAGTTTCAGGGGAAAAACTCCCAAACAAACTGATTTCCTCTTATTGAATCATACAGGGTGGTGACTTGACTTCTCAGATCACCAGTATTAAAATGAAACTATCTTTTGTGGGGAGCGAGGGGAGAAAAAAGAACCATCTACAAGAAGCTGAGATACTGAACGTTAAGTCCTGCCGCAGCTGAGGTATGTGGAATAAAATTACACAACTGAATTATTTTCTCAAGTTGTGTAATTTGATGTGATCAATTAAACTATTACAGTAAGTTAAAAAGGGATCTTGTCAAGGCTCCTTACCCTAAAGTGGAAACTAATTTACCCCTCTTCCCATCCCCAGGAGTACGTACCATGTGGAGGTCTCATCTCCCCCAGATGCAAGGTCTCTTTAAAAAATAATAATAATAAAAAAATCATGTATTTGTGCCAGCAGCCCACCAGCTATGGGAAGCCCCACAAGAACAGAGTTATGACACAAAGTTGGGCAAGTTAGGGATGCATTTGGTAACAACAAGGAAACAGGTTTCAAAGGGTTATTTCTTTGACATGTCTTGCGTCTGATGAAGTGGGCATTCACCCACGAAAGCTTATGCTCCAATACTTCTGTTAGTCTTAAAGGTGCCACAGGACCTTCTGTTGCTTTTTAAAGATTCAGACTAACACAGCTACCCCTCTGTTACTTCTTTGACATGGGCCTTTCCTCTCCTACATTCAATAGCTTAACATGCAGCTATTCAAATACTTTACTGAACCCTGAAGCCAAGTTCCTTCTGAAGGAAAGAGGAGAAGAAACTGGTTCACATTCTCAAACATGGCTGAAACATGAATGATGCACTATTTCTAGCCTTCACCAAAATATGGTGCAAAAGCACCATCTCTGCTAACTGCTTCACAGGAAGCTAAAACACTCACTATTTGAAGCCAGAGGAAACAAACTGCTGCAAAACTAATCACGAGGGATTGAGGTACAAACAGTCAGAGAATGGCAGAGAAAACTAAAGTGGTGAAAATTTTACACCATCCTTAGCAGGAACTCCCACTATAACGGATGTCATAGGCTCAAAGCTAGTACCTACAAAATGCCTCAAGACTGCAATTGAGGGGAACATGAGAAGAATATCCGGTGCCATTCATAATGCAATGGGACAGTGTGAGAGCATAAGGGTCTGCCTGCACAGATCCCAATACAGCAGGGGTCCCCAATGCGGTGCTCGTGGGTGCCATGGCGCCTGCCGGGGCGTCTAAGTGCGCCCGTGTACTGGCCGGCGGACGAACATCTGCCGAAATGCCGCCGACAAGCAGCGTCATACAGAGGCGTTACCGCCGAAATGCCAGTGATTTTCAGCGGCATTTTGGCAGCGCCGACTCTGGATGACGCTGCTTGTCGGTGGCATTTCGACGCCACCGCGTATTAACGTTGCCGCTTGTTGGCGGCATTTCGACGGATGCTCATCCGCCGCCATGCTCCTCTGTGGCTCGTCTGGCGCCTGCCAGACGAAAGAGGTTGGGCAGCACTGCTCTACAGGATTGGGGCCCAAGTTGCCCGTGGTCGAATGACAGCCAAACTGAGTGTAGGAGGAGAAACTGGTGACACAGAGTCAGGGTGTCAAGTATCAGAGGGGTAGCCGTGTTAGTCTGGATCTGTAAAAAGCAACAGAGTCCTGTGGCACCTTTAAGACTTACAGATGTATTGGAGCATAAGTTTTCGTGGGTGAATACCCACTTCGTCAGACACATGTCAGGGTATTTCCTTGGTGCAGATTTTGTAAACAAACACATTCCAATAATTCTGTTTTCCTGCTCCCTTTTGCGGGACTCCCCGATTAGGAAACAAGGGCCCTGACCCAAGAAGGAGCCATTCTGAGCTTGTGCTCTCCAGCGGTTCACATAGAATGCTTCCTTCCAGATCACAAAGGTAAACAATGCTTTGCGAATTTAAAAATGCAGCCTTGTTCCAGCCACTAGCCCACTCTGTTTGGAAGGTGGAAAACCCTGTAAGCTCCACTCTCCACCCCCTGGCTGCATGGGCGTGCCTAGTGGCATCCTCCTCTTTTGTACTCAGATGTTTTGCATCACAAAAAGAGCCTCAGCTGAGTACTTTAACTCATGCATTCATCAGTTAAGGTCCTGAATGCCTTGCATCAATGACACCTAATGGGAGCACATTACAGTAGTCGTTTACCTAGCACATACTTTAACCAGACAGTAGACGGTCCCTATCTTGAAGGCAATCTGCGCCAAAAGCAAACCAGCACTTACAGTACTATAAAAGTGCTTTATGCCATAGATTTTGCAGTTAATGGCCTAAAGCTAAAAGGTTGGTTTCTTAAAGTGAAGCAGAAAGGGGAAAAGAAATGACAGTGGATCAGGTTTCAGAGTGGTAGCCGTGTTAATCTGTAAGTGTCATATGCCCCAGAATGTCCACAAAGTCTTTGCTACATCACAGAAAAGTTATCAATATTCAAACTGGCTTCCTTGCTCTATGCAGGCTTCCATTTTTTGACACAGATGACATTTTAATGACGTCTTTAGAAGATGTACAGCAGAAGTTATGTCTCCTTCACCGATCCTTAGATGAGTGGCATCTGAAGGTTGCAATCCCACTCCACAAACATGTAAAATTAAAACCAAATTCTGGAGTTGTCCTGGAGCTAGATGCAGGACAAAGTTTGACGACAATCCCCACTTCATCAAGACAATCCTCATTCCTATTAAGAAATGGAAGCACCCACAGTTTGAGTGACTATTGAGATAATAATAATAATAATACCACTGAGCTTTTATATAGCCCTTCAGACCAGTAGATCGCAAAGCACTTTACAAAGGAGATAAACAACATTATCCCCATTTTTCAGATGTGGAAACTGAGGAACAGAGAGGTTAAGTGGCTTGTTCAAAGACACCAGCCAGGCCAGTGGTCAAGTCAGAAATAGACCTCAGGTCTCCTGAATACCAGTCCAGTGTTCCATCCACCAAGCAACAGTGCCTGGCACTATTACATCCTCAACACAATACTTGAGCCTATTTCCATGTATATATTTATTACATGCCAAAAGCTATATTAAAAACACCATTAAGGCTGAAAATCATTAAAGGTACTTTGTGAATTTGACAGCCTCTGAGAATTATTGGGGGAGATTTCCAAGGCTTCCTAGAGCAGTGAGGCTCAAACTTTTGTACTGGTGACCCCTTTCACATAGCAAGCCTCTGAGTGTGACCCCCCCCCTTATAAATTAAAAACACTTTTTAGTATATTTAACACCATTATAAATGCTGGATGCAAAGTGGGGGTCTAGGGTGGGGGCTGACAGCTCGCGACCCTCCATGTAATAACCTCGCGACCCCCTGAGGGGTCCCGACCCTCAGTTTGAGAACCCCTGTCCTAGAGGATTTAGCCACACAAGTGTTAGGGAATTCTAGAATTAAAGTAGTCTGTGCAAATTTAATTCTACCCACTCTGGCATACACAAAAGTCTTGCCCAAGATCACACAGGGAGTGTCTATAACAGAGCCAATTAAGAATCCAGCTCTCCTGGGTCCCAATCCAGTGCTTTTGCCACAAGAGAACATCCTTTCTCTTCTTATAACCCTCTGCCCCATTTACTATTCATCCACAACAATGAAAGAAGCAGAATTCCTATAGAACAAGTACTACGTGAAACTGCATAGCCCACAGGAGCAGAATTAATATTGCACAGGCACCCTTATTTCTGGTACCTGCCAACTCTTTAGCACTTGACTTTGAACCTTGGTTCTTTTAAATTTTTTTAATTCCCTTGGATTTTAAGAGAAAACAAAGGCAAAAATTGTATCACGTGGAGCCACACTGATTCCCTGCATAGATGATCAGAAGGGTTGGAAACCAGAACCATTAGATCCACAGTACAAACCATTATCACTTGAGCTACAGGAGTATAACTAATAGCAGTAGTAGACTGTTATCTTTTCTGCATGGACTAGCCATTAAAGGTACATACAACACACACCTCGCCAATGGCTTACACAACTATTTGAAACACTGGAAGTCGGGATTCCACAGTTTTATTTCCTGGCTCTGGAGGGAATGAGATCTGGTGGTTACAGACAGCACCCCCCCACCCCCCCCACACACACACACCAAACTCATTCAGAATGGCTGCGGAGAAGATTCGAATCTCTAATATTAGAGACCAGGGTTCTATCCCTCAGCTCTCTGTAAGTGAGCTTGTGCAACCACTCAGTTACTTCTGTTCAAGGAGGAAAACAATATTCTTACTCAATAATACAGCCAAAAGCCAGGAAGTGCTCAGTGTTAGTGGAAGAACCAAGCTGATAGCTCTGCTCTCCTGGCTCCCACTGCTTCCCTGAGGACAGGGGGGCAGCTTTTGCTGCTCCCCATCTGATCTCTGTGGGGTCCAGGAGCAGGCACAGTGTAGAGGATGGGTCAGTGAGTATTCTAAGTGTGGGTGAAATGTTCAGCGATTTTAGCAGCAAACCTCGAGCAATCTCTGCTGAGCATATACAAATTATGATGTTCAGAGTCGCATAATTTGGCAAGATCCGGTTAGGTTTTGATGCGGACAATAAGGGCCGGCACACTACTGATTATATACGGCTATCTCCTGACAAAATTTCAATTTCATTTTTCCCTTCACCTCACTCTCTGAAGCGCATTAACAGTTTGTGCCAAAACGTTTAAAAAAAAAAATCAGTTCTTACGCAGAGTGCAAACATGGAAAGTCCCAGCACAAACTGTTAAAGTCTGGCAGAGTGATAAGCAACAGGGGCTCAGAATAGAAAATGTCAGGCAACTTTAACAATAGGCATCACTTCCAGCTCCGCCTATTTATATCTCACCACATGAGAGCTTGGCCAAAGTAGGTTCCCATATGTCCCTTGAAGCCTGCACCACAATATCCATCAAACACACCGAACTAAACTAAATCAAAATGTCACCTGAACATCATATCCTCCAAGCTGAGGACAAAGGCCTCTGGCCATCTCTGCTGCAGAATTCATTAGGTCAGACAATTAAAATGTAAGGCAGCAAACGGGTCATCACAAATGAGGGGTTTTCCACTAAAAGCAGCCCTCTTTCTGGCTGTCAGGGTTAAAAAAAAAGAAAAAGGGAACATGGCTGCTCAACAATAAGCCATTTAAGGCAGGGGTGGGCAAACTACGGCCCGCCAGCTGTTTTAAGCCAGTTCTCAAGCTCCCGCTGGGGAGCGGGCTCTGGGGCTCCGGCCGGGGAGCAGGCTCGGGGGCCGCTCTACAAGGCTCCCAGGAGCAGTGGCATGGCCCTCTTACGCGCTCCAATGACCCTCCTCCAGCATTCTAACGGGAGTTGCAGGGGCAGTGCGCAGAGCCGCCCGGCTGCGCTTCCGTATAGGAGCCAGAGGACATGCCACTGCTTCCGGGAGCCGCCTGAGGTAAGCGCCACCCAGAGCCTGCGCCCCTGAGGCTCTCCCCATGCCCCAACCCCGTCCCAGCCTTGATCCCCCTCCCGCCCTCCAAACCCCCTGGTCCCAGCGCAGAGCCCCCTCTTACACCTCAAATTCCTTATCCCCAGCCCCACCCCAGAACCCTCACCCCCCACCCCAACCCGGAGCCCCCTCCCACACTCTGAACTCATTTCTGGCCCCCCCAGACTCTGCCCCCCCAATCAGAGCCCTCATCCCCTTCTGCCCACCAATCCCACTTTTGAGAGCATTCATGACCCTCCCTAAAATTTCTATTCCCTTGGGCCAAAAAGTTTTCCCACCCCTGATCTGATGGGTCATCTCCAAGACAGTTCCTCCCTGATCCACCCATCAAGGGCAAAACCATCTCACAAATACAGGAACTAAGAGTTGCCTATATGCTTCAAAGCATGTTCTGTACCATAGCGTGTTTAAAACTGAGCAAGCTGAATAGGCTCAGAGCAGGCAGCACAGGATGTACTTGGGAGGATCACGATGTTAGAGTACTAGACAATACTAGTGAATCCACTGAACACAGAAATCAGACAAATGAAATGACAAAAACAGGCCCTATACCACGCACACAAACTGCTTATGAGAAAGATACACATTCATGTTATTTCCTTGACTTTATACAGTGGAAAACCAACAATTACAGTTAATCAGAGAATACAAAACCCAAATCAATTTATCAGCAGTTCAACAGGTCACAAAACACTGCAAAACAATTCCAAGGAAGTGGCTTTATTCTCTTTCATGAAGGAAACTGAAGTTGAATTGCGCAACATTTAAATTGCTTCTAAATTACGTGACTCACTTGAGTGGCTGCATTTTAAAGTAAGATACAAAATGATGTGACATGCACCATCCTAAGAAGCTATTACCAAGCAGAGACGAGAGTTTAAAAAAATTACTTTTCAGCATTAATTTCTTTCACTGAGTGAACTTAAGAAATGCTCTGTCTCAAAAGTAGGAACAAAATTTCCGAGCGTCAAGACTAGCAAGACCATAAATGCACATTGCACTATGACACCATAAGGCTATACCAACTATCAATTGTTGAGAGGGACCATTTGTGAGAAGACAACAGTGATTCAATGGAAACAATCAGGGTTCTTTGTGCCAGTCTCAACGTTTGAACATCTCCAAATAATGAGATCATAGCATCTTATACCCACCCCCACTTTCTTCTGACCACACACTTCAAGTCACTGTATGGAAATTCCTAATTTAAGATGAGGAAGAAATATTATAAATGTTCCCCTAATTTTACTCTTTTGCCTTGTAGTTTGCAACCCTGTCTGGCTTATCCCCTGGGTCAAGGGCGTCAAACTCATACTGAATTCCACTTTTAATTATGCTCCGTATTTGCTTAGGCCTCCATAATGACCATATACTGCCTCCAACATACAATGGATCTCTTACTCATGTCAATAAGGGGTTTGGGCAAAGATCAGGAGTAGAATATAGGCTTTATTTAGCAACTGAATTTTACTTGTCCATAATTTGTTTAGGGCTTCATTGTTGCACTCAGCATTACTTAGTGGGAGAACATCTTCCCTTTTAGAATCATGGCTATTTCTGCCTTTTGGTTCTCTTCTTTCCTCATCCTCCTCTCTATCTATCTCCCTCTTCCCTATCTGGCTGAGATCTCTCCCAATTCCCTCCTTCCCTGGGCTTCACTCCCACACTTCACAGAGTTTAAGGCCAGAAGGGATCACAGATCATCTAGCCTGACCTCCTGAATATCACAGGCCACCAACACCACCCGCACACTAAACTCAACAACGGAAGTGAGACCAAAATATATGAGAGCAACGGATTAGACAACCATGTGTTACAGGCAGAGGGACTGAGATGCACCAGTGCTTGCAGCTCCTGCCGTGTCAGGGAAAGGATTAAATGAGGTATACCCAGATAATCCCAGCAAGTGACTCACAGGCTGCAGAGGAAGGTGAAAAACCTCCAAGGTCGCTGCCAGTTTGACCTGTGGAAAACTCCTTCCCGACCCCACATGTAGTAATCAGTTAGACACTGAGCATGTGAGCAAGACCCAGCCAGCCAAACAACTGGGAGACACAGGATGCTTGGTGCCACCCAGTCCTGACCCACCCTGCCGTGGCCATACCTAAAGCTTCAGAAGGAGGAGATTAAAATAACACCTCCCAGAAATGCATTTGGGGAGAGGAGCAGGGGGAATCCTTTTCTATCTTAACCCCTGTGGGTGACTGGCTGAAACCCCAAAGCTGAAACACAAGACATGCCTGCCACAACCACTTCCCTCCATTTCATTTGTTAAAATGATCAGCAATGAAGGAGTTAATTGGATTTTGGTGTGAACTCCAGATTAAGGGAGGGTGGGCAGTTAGTTCACACCTCTTCAGAGTTCATTTCAGGTTGTCTGAAGATTCAGGGAGACAACATTGCCTCTGTAATACTTTGTTCCTATTGCGGGACTTCATCTTCACAACTATGAAGGGTAGAAACCTTTTAAAATGGAAGCTTAGAGTCTGCTGAATCTGAACCGGTCACATGGCCCACAAACAAAAATGGTCAGATCTGGCTTGCAGACTGGGTGTTTGACACCTCTCCCCAGGCTGGCTGGGTTGTCTGGACACTCCATGTCTTTGGGTTCCTCTCCTGATAGCAGTGTTTCTCAACCCGGGGGGGGGCATGACCCTCAGGGGGTCACAGGACAGGTTTGAGGGAGGTCAGAAGCAGGGCCAGCATTAGGGGGTAGGAACCAGGGCAACTGCCAAGGGGCCTTGCAAAGCTAACTCACATGGTTCAGCCCCATTGCCCCAAGCTTAAGATGGGGGGCTTGGAATTTTTTCTAGCGGGGAGGGAGGGGTCATGATTTTTTTTTTTTTTTTAAGTCCAAAGAAGGTCATAAGCACAGAACGGTTGAGACACACTGCCTTATAGGAAGCGAGATCAGAAACAAAAAGAAAAATTCAGAAGCCATTTCAACAGAACGGCCAACTTACCAGTGGCATTTGCTATAGCCAGCGGCAGCCCTTGTAGCTGATGTACCTGGATTCCAGACGCTCCCAAGGCACTGAGGTTAATGGTCTGAAGGCCTGGCATAGAAGACAGCTGAGCGGCGTTCACAGTGACAGTGCCACTGGGGAGCGAGGCAGAGGCTATTGGTGTGAGCGTGTTGGTGTGCCCCGTCTGCCCCAGAGATACTCCCTGCATTGGGGCCAAGGTGATTGTCTGAGCTTGGGGATTCTGCACCTGAAGATTCTGCAGCTGAATAGTCTGCCAGCTGACCTGCCCGTTTGGCCCCACAGTAGGTGTTCGAATAATGATTGGCCCAGAGTTGGGGAGTGCTTGAAGCTGAAGGTTCTGCAAAGCATCTTGGGAGATGGCTTGGGTGGTAAAGGTCTGGCCAGAGAGTGGAGCAGCTTGGAGGGCCTGAATGGTTTGCCCCCCCTGGACAAGCTGAGGCTGGACTAGGATCTGCTGCTGGGACTGTTGATTTTGATCGGCATCCTTCTGCTGACCTTGCTGAAGTGCCACGCCAGAAACCTGGTTCTGTAGAGAGTCCGAATTCTGAATGCCGCTAACCCTCTGGGGTGTCTGGACCTGAACGTTTGTTCCCATGGTCCCACTGCTGGAAAAATTCATGACGCCCATGTTACTGCTGGTGGTCGTGGTAGAGTAGCTGTTGGCATTGGTGAAAAAAGCACCAGAGCTGGCCAGGGACGTCACTATGTTGGAAGAGCTGATTGCAGCACCAGAAGTCGCTATTTGAGAGCTGCTGTCTTGAGAGCCAGAGCTACTTAAAGTGACGGTCTGAGAAGTGGGCGCCAGACTGGCGGCAACACTGCTGACAGGCAGCAAGGTGATATTACCATTTAAAGCCACTGGGACATTTGCCACATATTGAGTTTGTCCCGAGAGGGCGTTATTGGCCAAGCCAACCCCCTGGATTGGGACAGCCTGCTGTAGCAGATTTGGCATGGCGGCTATGATATTGCCTGTCCCGCCTCTGTTTGTAATGAGCTGTTGATTTGTCCCAGGGATGATCTGAAGTTGGCCAGAGGCATCCTGCTGGACATTGACTTGGGCTGGGGTGGTGGCAAACTGCAGCTGCTGCCCATCAACAGTTTGAAACTGTGGGATCACCTGGTACTGAATATTAGGTATAACACCAGGCAAACTGGTCAGCACCTGCTGATTCTGCAAATTGGGGGCAGCAGCAACCACATACTGCCCAGCTGTCACAGGTCGGTTTTTTGGTGACGACTCGCTGCCATTGCTCCCTTGCTCCTTGGAGGAGGAGGATGTCCCAGGGACAGTGGAAATGATTTGCCAACCATTTGTCGTCTGGGCAAGCTGAGCGGCAGCAGCTGTGAGGTCCAGCTCACCTGAGCCCCCCTGCTGGCTCTGGGAGCTGTTGGAGTTCTCATTGGGAGACTCAATCCTGCTGCATGTGGCTGCCAGCAGAGCCAGGGGTGAAGGCTGGGATTCCTAAAGACACACAAGGAGGAGGAGTTAAGTATCCACTAGCCAGCCCAGTTGGCAGTGCAAAATAAGCAAAAACAAGGAGGAGCGTTCAGCTAAAAACCAGGGAAACACCCCGTAGTAACACACACACACAGCTGGAAAATACAACTGGCAAACATAGGGCTATCAGGCACAAGCAAGTGGAGGAACATCAAAGGAGGAAGGATTTCAATGAACACAAGGAGAGACATTAGAAATTGCCTTCATAGTTCAGCCCGAGACCAGGAAGTTTCCCTCTGCCGTGGTATTTGGCACATCTCCAGAGGAGAGATCCTAAGAGGCAGTACTATTGCTACTAGACATCTATGGGCCTTGAGACCACGCCTCCCCTAGAAAGAAAAGAGGTTTAAGGAAGGAGCTACCACCACTATTTCTTGGAGGTGGTGCAGACATTTTAACATTGGCAGAGGTTTTGTATATGAACAGCCACATTCCATTCTCTATAGGTTCTCGTACCGTGCTCATCAGCATAGCATCTGAGCACCTTCTAGGTGGGCATTAAGCAACATGACTAACATGTCACATGCCTGTTCTCGCCTCCTCCCCCCAGGGGGAGACATGTGTGCAGTGAAGTGTTTGTTTTGAAATTACACGCACGCTATATGTTATGCAAGGTCAAAGAAGTGACTGATATCCCCAGTCTTAAAACTCTCCTCTCTCTATCCCAAAGCTAGCCCCTTCCCTTTACTATAGGTGCCACCACAGGGAGCCTCGCCAAACAGAAGTCATAGGTTTTTGCAGTCTCACAGTGTGCATGAGGACCGCCAGGGTACCACCAACCTGCCTCCTTTCAACAGCAATAAGGTGTAAGAGGCTGTCCCATTTAGCTATTCACTAGTATGCATGCCATCCCCCAAGATCTCGATCCCACTCCCCACCGACACCATACAGGGACTCCACTCACCTGACCCTCACCGTTGCCTCCAATACTACTGCTTCTACTACAAGCACTTTCTTCTTCCTTCTCAGACTTCACAACAGCCATTTCTTCTGGACTCTCTTGGTCTGCATGGGGAGGAAAATGATAAATACGGTTACAATCAAATTGTAAAAGGTTTACGAGAAGCAGAGTACAGGGAAGGGCTGAGAAGGGTGATGAGAACAGTTTAAAAACAGGAAAGTTAAGGGAACAGAGAACACCCAGGCGGGTAAAAACAGAAAGAAGGGCGGTGGGACTAGAAAGGGGAAGGAGGGTCTTTCTAAGTATTTAAAGGGCACTAACCACCCCCCTAGTATCTAGGCACTCAACCGGACAGAGAGAGGTAAAGGGTGGCAGGAGAGGTAAAGGGAAGGCTTGAGAGGATGGTGAAGGGGGAGATGGTGAAGGAGCTAGAAAGGGAAAGCAGAAGAGGGGAGGGGGACTGGCAAGCTGGAGAGAAAAGAGAATGGGGAAGAAACTGACAAATGTGGGGTTAGCACAGAAACTCAATGAGGAGGAAGTGGGAGGAACACACTCCCTTGCCTCTCTCAGGTTCCTCCCCATTCCACTCTTGCAAGTCCCTTCTTCTGCTCCCTTCTTCACCCCCTGGGCTCTCCCCTCTATCCCCATGCCCTCCCTTTCTCAAGTCCCCACTGCACCTGCTCCCTTCCTCCCCTGAGTGTTCCCCCTCCCACAGACCTTCCCAACCTCCCTCCCCCCAGATTCCACTCCTACAAAGGTTCCCCCTACACCTGAGGACAGTGATTCTCAACCAGGGGTACATGTACCCCTGGGGGTATTCAGAGGTCTTCCAGGGGGTACATACATCAACTCACCTAGATATTTGCCTAGTTTTTACAACAGGCTATGTAAAAAGCACTAGCAAAGTTAGTACAAACTAAAATTTCATACAGTCAATAACTTGTTTCTACTGCTCTATATACTATACACTGGAATGTAAGTATAATATTTATATTCCAATTGATTTATTTTATAAATATGGTAACAATTAAAACATAAGCAATTTTTCAGTAATAGTGGGCTGTGCCATTTCTGTATTTTTATGTCTGATTTTGTAAGCAAGTAGTTTTTAAATGAGGTGAACTTGTGGGTATGCAAGACAAATCAGACTCCTGAAAAGGGTACAGTAGACTGGAAAGATTCAGAACCACTGCCCTAGGATCCTGCCCCACTAGGCCTCTCTTCTCCCCCAAGTTCCTGCCCCTCCCCCCCAGAATCCATCCCACAATGATTCTCCCCTCCCCCTAGATCCTCCACAAGGGCTACCCCTCCTGCCAGGACTACTCCATGAGGGTTCCCCAGTTCCCCTCTCCTCCCCACCATGCCCCCAGGAACAGGATCCCAGCCCCTTTCTTCATAGGATCCATCACACTAGGGATCCCCCCTCACCCCTAGAATCTTGCCTCTCCTCCCCTCCCTCGGGTCTGTTCCACAAAGGCTCCATGCGAGATTCATCCTCACGCAGGTTCCACTCCCTTCCCTGAGATCCTTCCTCCCCACTTCCAGGTGCCTTCCCCCAGGATTATTCCCACCAGGATTCCTGGCCATCTCCACCCAGGCTCCCTCCCCATGAGGGTTCTTCCCTAGGATCCTGGTTCCTTTCCCTATGGGAGCCACCACACAAAAACTCCTCCTCTGTCCGGAACCTCCCGCAACAGGGTTCCTCAGAAGATCCACCCCCAAGATTCACTCCTGCCCTCCTGGAGATCTCGCCTCTCTGGCAACCCCACTCCCCCCCCACAAAGGCTCCTAGCAACCCTCCCCACGAGGGCTTCCCCTTCCCACTGGGAACCTCCCCCATGACAGCTTCCCCCCCCCAAGGGACCCACCCCACGAGAGTCCCCCCCCCCAACCCAGGTCCTCCTTCAAAAGCCCCTCCCCCGGGGATCCTTACCTCCTCCCCCAAGGATTCACCCCTTAAGGACTCCGCTTCCCCTGAGGTTCTTCCCCCTTGAGGGCTCCCTGCGAGATCCACCCCCCACGAGGGATGCCCTCCCCCAGGATCCTCCCCCACGAGGGCTCCCAGTCCCTGCGAGATCCACCCCCACGAAGGATGCCCCCCCGGATGTTTACCCCCTCCCCCGGTGACCCACTCCACGAGGGGACAAAGGTCCCCCCTCCCCTGGGATCCTCCCCCATCTCCAGCCCCCTCCCCTCGTGACCTCCCGCGCGAGGTTTCTCCCCTCCCCCCGGGCTCAGGTACCAATCCCTCCCGGGACCGCCCCCACGAGAGTTCCCCTCCCTCCGGGGATCCTGGCCCTCCCAGGCCCCCTCCCCCGGGATCCTCCCCCGTCTCGAGCCCCCTCCCCCCGGGTCCCACCCCCGAGGGTTCCCCCCTCCCCCGAGTCCCTCCCCCTCCCAGGTCCCCTCGGCCCGGGGGTGGGGGCTGGCTGGGGCGGGGCCGACCGGTCGGAGTCGGCCGGACTCGCGTCCCCTGGGGCCGGGGTGGTGCCGTCCTTACCGCTCATGGTCGCTGCGGGGGGCGAGCCCAAGTCGCTCTCGGGGCGGGGGGAGGGGCGGGGGAGTCCGACTCGCTGACGAGGCAGCCTAACCCCGCCGGTGACCGCCAAAGGGCTGGCGAGGGAGGGACTCGGGGAGCTGTGCGACACGGCCCCGGCCCTGAGACACGCCTCCCGACTCGGCTCCGCCCAATCAGGAGGCCAGGAGGCACCCTGTGGGCGGGACTAATGGCGGATGACAGATTGCATGGCTAATGGGAAACCAGGCGGATCCTAAGAGGGAGTGGTAGCAGTCCACGAAAAGCCCCGGCCCTAGGATACGCCCCCTTCGCGGCTCCGCCCAATGAGGGAGGGCAGCGGGAGGAACTGACGGAGGCTGTGGCCAATAGGAAACCAGAAGGCCTATTCGACGCAGGGAGGGACGAAGGGATGTGGCGAAAGAACAACTGACGTGACAGATGGCCAATCAGCGATCATGCAGCCTCTTCAGGAAACCCCGTACGGGAGAGGCTTGGAGAGCATGGAACGAAGTCGTGATTGACGTGCAATTTGACCAATCGTCCATTAGGCGGGCTTCTAAGACGCTAGCTATGCAGGGAAGGCGGGACTAAAATTTAATTGACGCGAGACAACACCAATGAGCTATCAATAATGTGAAAGACCAGGGAAGGTGGGATTAGAGTCTGACATGTAGAGCGGCCAATCAGCGATCGGGCGGGATGCCAGGAAAGGGATCAGAGCCAATGAGGAAGGCGAGCAGGACCGAAATCGACCTATGGGAACTGCGTGCGGGCGGCTGTAAAGGGTTCGGTTGAACCCCTGGAGGGAGGGTTGGGTTGGCCGGCGCTGGGGAATGTGACTGAAAAGCCGCCATTTTATGTTGAGCTCCGAGCGCCTGTCCCCGCCCCCATTTAGTAGAGGAGCCGCCCTGCTCGTTTGCACAAGCGGCGTATGGCGCGGCGCTCCCCGCACAGCCCGCCCCGGCCCCGCTCACAACAGCACGTGCCCCACAGACCCTGTCCCCACAACACCCCGCCGAGCCCCGGAGACGTGTTATCAGCGCGTCCCCCAGCCCAGTCACGACAGCACATGCCTCCGAGCCCGGCGCAACAGACTCGTCACGATGGCACGTCCCGCCCCCTCCCTCCGGAGGCCCTGTCGTGACAGCACGTTCCTCCGCTGGGATCCCATCACTGCAACACGTGTCACCCCGAGATCCTGTCATGTCAGCGCCGCCCCCACCACAGCCTGTCACATGTCCCCACGAGTCCCTGTCATGATAACAACCTTCTTGACCCTGTTGTGACAGCGTGTTCCCCTAGTGGGACCCCATCAGACAACATGTGTCACCCCAAGATCTTGTCATGTCAGCACCTCCCGCGTAACACTCAACAACACGTCTCCCTGAGTTCCTGGCCTGACAGCACGTGCTTCCATCACGTCAGTATATCCATCCCCAGGATACAGAGACATCACCGCCGAACACAGTCTTGTCACAGTCCGTCCCGCAGAGACACAGCCTTGTCACCCCCAAATATCACAGCATCCCATGAGTGGGTAGCCCTCCATATCCCACTGGGACTACTACACACGTCTCCTCAGGACTTACACATGTCATCCCAAGACATTATTACGGGACATTGTCGTTAGGGTGACCAGATAGCAAGGGTGAAAAATGAGGACGGGGGTGGGGGGTAATAGGCACCCAGGGGCGGCGCAACCCATTAGGTGACCTAGGCAGTCACCTAGGGTGCTACAATTTGGGGGGTGGCGACCGCAGCGGTATTTCAGCAGCAGGACCTTCCGCCGCCTCTGTGGGGGGCGGCATTTTGGGGCGGGACCTTCCTCCACCTAGGGCAGCAGAAAAGCTGGCAGCGCTCCTGTAGGCACCTATATAAGAAAAAGCTCCAAATATCGGGACTGTCCCTATAAAATCGGGACATCTAGTCACCCTAATTGTAGTGTCCTTGAGAGCCCTTCCATGTCTCCCCAGGACGTAGGCATGTTATTCTTAGATGTCACATCGCACGCCTCCCATCAAGATATTGACACAACACGCTGAGACCCTGTCATGTCAGCATGAACGTCTGAGACACAGACGTCCCCCCAAGACATCCACTCCATGTTCTCTCAAGATGCTAATGTGTTTCCCCTAGATGCCTGCATATCCCCGTAAAATTCTCCCCGCACCACTCCCTGCCGCCCCAAAACACCGTGGTGTTTCCTGAGTTGTTTTCACATCTCCTGTGTCCCCTAAAACGCTGCCACCGAGAGTTCTCTGAGGGTCTGAGCCCACCTTAGTGTGGACAATGTTCTCCCTGCCAGGCCTCACTGGAAGGCCAGGCCCAGCGCTGTGCGAGAATGGAAGCCATGTTCTTTCCCACCAACCTGCCCATGAGCCATTCAAAAATCATGACACAGGCTCCCAAAAATCATGAGATGGCTTCAAAATAATAAAAGTCGTCTGCTTTTTCTTTGCCTTTGTCGCTCATTCCCAGCTTCTGGCAAACAGAGGCTAGGGACACCATTCCTGCCCATCCTGGCTAATAGTCATTGATGGACCTATCCTCCATGAACTTATCTAGTTCTTTTTTGAACCCTGTTATGGTCTTGGACTTCACAACATCCTCTGGCAAGGAGTTCCAGAGGTTGACTGTGCGTTGTGTGAAGAAATACTTTCTTTTATTTGTTTTAAACCTGCTGCCTATTAATTTCATTTGGTGACCCCTAGTTCTTGTGTTCTGAGAAGTAGCAAACAACACTTCCTTATCTACTTTCTCTACACCAGTCATGATTTTGTAGACCTCAATCATATCTCCCCTTAGCCGTCTCTTTTCCAAGCTGAAAAGTCCCATTCTTATTAATCTCTCCTCATACAGATGCCATTCCATACCCCTAATCATTTTTGTTGCCCTTTTCTGAACCTTTTCCTATTCCAATATATCTTTTTTGAGATGGGGCGACCACATCTGCACACAGTATTCAAGATGTGAGCATACCATGGATTTATATAAAGGCAACATGATACTTTCTGTGCTATTACCTATCCCTTTCTTAATTATTCCCAGCATTCTGTTCGCTTTTTTGACTGCCGCTGCACATTGAGTGGATGTTTTCAGAGAACTCTCCACAATGACTCCAAGATCTCTTTCTTGAATGGTAACAGCTAATTTAGACCCCCATCATTTTATATGTATAGTTGGGATTATGCTTTCCAATGTACATTACTTTGCATTTATCAAAATTTAATTTCATCTGCCATTTTGTTGCCCAGTCACCCAGTTTTGAGACATCCTTTTGTAGCTCTTCGCAGTCTGCCTAGGTCTTAACTATCTTTAGTAATTTTGCCACCTCACTGTTTACCCTTTTTCCAGATCATTTATCAATATGTTGAATAGGACTGGTCCCAGAACAGACCCCTGGGGGACATCACTATATACCTCTCTCCATTCTGAAAACTGATAATTTATACCTACCCTTTCATGGTGTCAAGTATCAGGGGGTAGCCGTGTTAGTCTGTATCTACAAAAACAACAAGGAGTCTGGTGGCACCTTAAAGACTAACAGATTTATTTGGGCATAAGCTTTCGTGGGTAAAAACCTCACTTCTTTAGATGCATAGAGTGAAAGTTACAGATGCAGGCATTATATATTGACACATGGAGAGCAGGGAGTTACTTTGCAAGTGGAGAACCAGTGTTGACAGGGTCAATTCAATCAGGGTGGATGTAGTCCACTCACAATAATAGATGAGGAGGTGTCAATTCCAGAAGAGGAAAAGCTGCTTCTGTAATGAGCCAGCCACTCCCAGTCCCTATTCAAGCCCAGATTAATGGTGTTAACTTTGCAAATGAATTTTAGTTCTGCTGTTTCTCTTTGAAGTCTGTTTCTGAAGTTTTTTTGTTCAATGATAGTGACTTTTAAATCTGTAATAGAATGACCAGGGAGATTGAAGTGTTCACTTACTGTATGTTACCATTCCTGATGTCCGATTTGTGTCCATTTATTCTTTTGCGGAGGGACTGTCCGGTTTGACCAATGTACATGGCAGAGGGGCATTGCTGGCACATGATGGCATATATAACATGCTTATGCCCAAATACATCTGTTAGTCTTTAAGGTGCCACCAGACTCCTTGTTGTTTTTGTACCTACCCTTTGTTTCCTATTTTTTAACCAGTTACCAATCCATGAGAGCACCTTCCCTCTTATCCCATGGCAGCTACTTTGCGTAAGAGCCTTTGTTTAGGGACCTTGTCAAAGGCTTTCTGAAAATCTAAGTACACTATATCCACTGGATCCCCTTGGTCCATATGCTTGTTGACCTCCTCAAATAATTCTAGTAGATTGGTGAGGCATGATTTCCCTTTACTAAAACCATGTTGACGCTTTCTCAACAAATTATGTTCATCTGTATGTCTGACAATATTGTTCTTTATTATAGTTTCAACCAGTTTGCCCGGTACTGAAGTCAGGTTTACTGGCCTGTAATTGCCGGGATCATTTCTGGAGCCCTTTTTAAAAATCGGTGTCACATTAGCTATCCTCCAGTCATCTGGCACAGAAGCTGATTTAAATGGTAGGTTACAGACTAGTTAGTGGTTCTGCAATTTCACATTTGAGTTCCTTCAAAACTCTTAGGTGAATACCATCTGGTCCTGGTAACTTATTGCTGTTTAATTTATCAATTTGTTCCAAAACCTCCTCTAATGATACCTCAATCTGGGACAGTTCCTCAGATTTGTCACCTAAAAAGAATGGCTCAGGTTTGGGAATCTCCCTCACGTCCAACAATGAAGCTGGAGTTCCACCAGGGATGAATTACTGCACTGCCTTCCTGATTGTATGTTGTTTCTTGATTTATCCTAATATTGTGGCAATCAATGGGGTCAACTAAGGTGAAACTGACACCTTTTTGAAGGAAGGAGGAGCTGAATGGGTAGAGTTCACACCTAGCTGAGATGAATGGGCCCGAGGTAGGGGCATAAAGACACTTTTGCTTGGCTGGCAGCAGTTTTCTGCAGTTGTTCTCAATGCTTTCACAATTCTTCTTATTTTGTACTGCCTACAGAGACCAATCATAAATCAGAAAGCTGCTGCACTTGTGTATAGTGGAAATGCAATACACCAACATAAAAAGTGGAGGTGACTGAAAATGGAAGGTTTGCAGACAATTTGATGTCTTTTATTGTTTGTGCCATGATGACAAATACAAACAAGTCTGGTGCACTCGGCCAGTGGCCACAGAGTGAGTACAATCCCTTTAAGTGAGCAGAACAGTTCTGCAGCAGTTCATGATAGGCTTTCCTGACGCTGATGAGATGAAGTGAAACATTCACTTCTTGTTGATTTTGGAGGTTTCATTGAGACCAAAGGGTCAGAGGTCAAAATCCTGGTCTGATCCCTCTCAGTGTTCCTCGACTGACTCTCTTAAGAGCGACTGCTGTTTGCCTTTTTTTTCTTTCTCTCAGCAGCTGGAAAATTCTGCTGTCACTAAATATGACCTCACTCTACCTCCAACAGAACTGTTTTTTGTTTTTTTCACTCCCGGAGATCAGAGAGCAGCAAAAGACCAATAACAGTGTGTCCCAGCCAACAGATTGCAACAGCTTTAGTGATTAAAATAAGGCCGACGGGTTTTTAAAGCACAAGGATCCAGTGTAAGCAAAAAGTCAAACTGGTTCTTATTATTTGTATTACTGGGGTGGCAAGAGGCCCCAATCAGGGATCAGGCTTCTGTTGTGCTAGGCACTGTACATACCCCTAACAAAAACATGGTGCCTGCCCCAAAGAGCTTACAATATAAGATGAGAGACAACAGGTGGATCCAACAAACAGGTGAGAAGTGCTCAATGCAACTGAAAGGATGATGGTAATTTTAATAAGCAGTGGTCAGAGCACACTGGACATCTAGCTGTTGTGTTCTGGAGGGTTCACAATAGAGGGAAGTTTTAAGGAAAGATTTGAACGTATTAAGGGAGACTATGCCAGGCTGGAGAAGACGCTTAAGGAAATGGAGGCTCAGGTGATCTTCAGTGGGATTCCGCCTGTCCCTACAAGACAAGAACAAAGGGAAGACAAGATTATAATGATCAACAGATACCCCAGGCAATGGTCCTCTAAGGAGGGCTTTGGCGGGATGTTGGATCACTGGGAGGCATTCATGAACAGAGGACTGTTCTCATGAGATGGACTCCACTTGAAGGAAATAGGCTTCTGGGATTGAAGCCGGCACAATTTATTAAAAGAGCTTTAAACTAGAAATTCTGGGAAGATGGTTGGGAGATGCTCAGGTAATCTGTACACTGGATTTTAACATTGAGAGGGAGGAAAATCCAGTAAGAAAGGAAACAGCAATGCCAAAAGGAACAGCAGTGGTCAATGCAAATGGACATTAAGAGGAAGGATAGTGCTGATACCAGTCAGATAGGCAGTAGAATGACTGTACCCAATTAGGCGAGGAATGTGGGTGAAGCCAAGCAGCAACAATTAAGATGTTTTTACACCAATGCAAGGAGCCTGGGTAACAAAATGGAGGAACTAGAACTACTGGTGCAGGAAGTGAAACCAGATATTATAGGGATAACAGAAACCTGGTGGAATAGTAGTCATGACTGTAGTACAGGTATTGAAGGGTCTGACCCGTTCAGGAAAGACAGAAATAAAGGCAAAGGTGTTGGAGTAGCATTGTATATTAATGATGAGGAAGACTGTAAAGAAATTAGAAGTGATGGAATGGATAAGACAGAGTCGGTTTGGGCCAAAATCACTTTGGGGGAAGAAAGCTACTAGAGCCTCCCCTGGGGTAGTGCTTGGGGTGTGCTACAGACCACCAGCAGGATCCGATCTGGATATGGATAGAAACCTCTTTAACGTTGTTAATTAAATAAATACTACTGGGAATTGTGTGATTATGGCAGACTTTAATTTCACAGCTATAGATTGGAGGACAAGTGCTACTAATAATAGTAGAGCCCAGATTTTCCTGGATATGATATCTGACAGATTTCTTCATCAAATAGTTGCCGAATCAACAAGAGATGATGCCATTTTAGATTTCGTAGTGGTGAGTAGGGAGGACCTCATAGAAGAGCTGGTTGTACAGGACAACCTTGGTTTGAGTGTTCATGAGCTAATTTAGTTTAAACTACATGGAAAATTCAGCACATGGATAATGAAGGTTGGCATCATTGGCAGAGCAAGGCCATGGGTCAATGGCTCTATAACAGATGATAGGGAAGGAAGGCCATGCTGGGCTTTCAACTTAGAATGGTGCATTTCATGTTCCCTTTGCCCATTAAGGCTGAAATCGAGAAAGCTGCAGGACAGGGTGAAATTGCAGAAAGGTCAGGCGCACATTTTTCTAAAATCTGTTTTCACCTGTTTTACTTCCCATATTGCTTGAAGTTTGGCTGCAAAAGTTAATGTGTGTTTCGTTAAACCCATTTTGCTTGAGCATGGCTTCCCTTTTCAAGCAAACATTGTGAAAACAGGACAGATTTCACAATGCCAAAACAATCCAATTTTGAGTGTTGTAAATTCTGCTTTGGATATTACACACACACACACACACACACACACACACGCCAGGCCTTAATACATATCTAATGGTCTATAGCCTCCACATTAGCAAGAGAGAGAAAATAAGCAATAAAACGTGGGATGGGACTTCCCCTTCTAGGCATCTGGTTCAAATCTTCAGCTGCAGAGCCTGCTAGTGGCTATCATCTTTTTAGAGAATCTGGATTAGTAGATTAGGAGAGGCTCTCCTGCCGACATAGTGCTGTGCACATGACCGCTTATGTTGGTGTAATTTATGTTGCTCGGGGGCAGGGGTGCCAGAACCAGAGGGTCCAGGGGGGCCTACCCTGTCCACTTTTGGCTGGGGAGGACCCTTCCCCCTTCCCTCCCCCCCCCCCCACAAGACCTTACCCCATGGCCAGGCCAGTGTGAAGCCAGGGGGGAAGCCAGCCCCCAGCTCCCCACTTTTGGGAAGGCTCCGATGCCCTTGTCAGCGGGGTTGTTTTTTTCTCAACCCTGAGCAACATATTATGCCGACATAGGCTGTAGTGTAGACATAGCCTCAGTCCTTCTAACCACTAGACAATATTGCCTTCCAAACAAAAGCCCAAGGCTCTGACATCGCTGCATGGCCTCAACCCACCAGGCTTTTATTTAGTAGCCAAACACAATGGCCTATAGCACCAGAGAGGCCCAGATTTAGAGTCTGGATTCCTACCTTGGATTGCCTCGAAGCAGTTTTATTTTCCCAGTCTGCAGCCCATGAGCCATTGAGATGACTAGCTATTTATTACAACGCAGCTTCATTCTGCAGAGCATCTGTCATACCAATCATATCCCAAGAGGGCTTGCAGAGTTAACTGGGAGTCGGGAAACCCACATCCTCTCCGCAGCTCCACCATTGACTTGCTGGGTAAGTCATGGCCAGTCTATGCCTCAGTTTCCCCCCTCTATAGAACAGAGAGACACTTTGGGCTAGGTGGCTTTATTTATTAAGACTGAGATTTTCAAAGCTGCCTGTGGTCATACTGCTATAGCTATACCAGCAGACTCTCCTGATGGAGAGACAGTTTATACCAGCAAAAAGTGCTTTTGCCAGTATAGCGTATACTGGTTCAGTGAGCAAAATAAGCTATGCCAGCAAAAGCACTTTTATGCAGGAATAACCATGTCTACACTAGGGCTCTTGCCAGTATGGCAATGTAGCAAAAAACCCATACCCCTAACCAACATGGTTATACTGGCAAAAGTTTCTAGTGTAGCCCTGGCCTAAGGGATTTGGGCACTCTTTTCACATGGCCTCACATTTTTAAAGTACATTGGAGTGTCTTGGTGAAAGCTACTGATGTGTTTGTGGATGTGCGTACATCTTACATACAACCCCCCCCGTGAAAACTTGAAGAAGAACTCTATGAAGCTTGTCTCTTTTAGCAACAGATGTTGGTCCAATAAAAGATATTACCTCACCCACCTTGTCTCATACAACAACAACAACAAACTTGTTCAAAAACATTATTAAGTTTGCAAAGTGAAACACTCAATAATTAGCAAATGCCAAAATTAAGGTTGTCCCTCCAACCTTAACTCTGCCCCCTTTGTGCATATGAATTAGAAGACAGCCTTCTGTCTGATCACTTTTTTTCCCCCCAGGGAGGTTTGGTAGATTGTTTCGGTGCGGCTAAGTGGGTGAGTTTTGATTCACCATATTAGAGGCATAGGTTCTACTCCCAGCTCTTCTATGGTGGACAAATATGGCCACTTAATTTAAGTGCCTAAACAGGAGCTGAGATCTTTTGAAAATATGGTCCCTAATCTCTCTGGGCCTAAATTCCCCAATTGTGAAATAGGGATAATAATACGTCTTTGAAGAATGCAACCAAAAGAAGCTAATGGAGATTCAGGAGACCTGGGTTCTTTTCCTAGCTGTACCACTGACTTGCTGTATGACCCCTCTCTGTGCCTTAATTTTTAAAGATCTGCCTTAAGAATTTTCTGGGGAGGTTCTATGGCCTGTGTTATACAGGTCAGACTAGATGACCACAATGGAACCTTCCGAACTTGGAATCTATGATGAATCTATGTTCCTAACAACCATGACCCAGGGAGCTGAACTGTAGCAATCCTTCACTGTGGTTTGAAAAGACGGCCTGTCTCTTTAAAACCCGGTTCAATGGGTTGATCCTACTAAAGCCACAAAAGAAAGACAACAAAGCCATGTGAAGCTGCCAGTTCTCATCCTCTTTCCCCTCCCTGTGGGGCCTGGGCCAGCCCTTGGGGCCGGGCTGGCAAGCAGGGGGATGGCCCAGTGTTGGATTCAATGCCCGAAACCTCAGCCAGCCGGGGTGTGGCGTCTAGCCTGAGCTGCTCTGACTTGCCCTCAGAGACTCTGCACAGACAGACACCCAGCTGCTGGGTGGCCCCAGCTATTCTGAGCAGCTGCTAGTTAATAGTCTTTTTTCCGCAAGAAGTGGTGGGGTTTTTTGCAACCCCTCCTGCTGCTCCCACCGCCACCACCAAAATCCAGACAGGGAATGTTCTTGGGCAGCAAACCACAGTGGCTGGCCTTGTGTTTTGCTGAGTTGAGCCCCGGCCATTCGCAGGTCTGACCTCCAGCCTCACAGAAAACAGGCTCCATGATAATTCTGCTCTAGTGACTCTCATCTGAGGATACTCTGAGCACATTACAGCCAAGATTTTGTCAAGCATCACACTCGCCTCTTAAGTATTATTTGCCCTGAGGGGAAACTGAGGCACACAGCAGGGTCACAATTTCCCACTCCAACCATTAGCCACCTCTTCCCTCCCACAGATGGGCTCAGAATCCAGGAGTTTTGATTCCCAGTCCCCTCTTATAATCATTAGCCCAGCCCCCACTCCCTTCCCTGAGCCGCCTCACCACACCCACACACACTGTGTGCAGTGGATGGTGACTCACCCAGCTAGTCATCTGGATTAGCACACAGCAGGGAGGGGTTAGACAGAAGCACCAGCCCTCCACACAGCCTTATCTCCTCCCCACAGGGAGTGGGTGTGGGGGATGGTATCTCCCCAGCCTCTAACTGAGCATTCCTCCCATTGCGGTATGGGGACATTGCCTTAGACAGGGTAGGGGGCAGATCAGAGAGCAACATCCCCCCACCCACCCAGGTCACCCTCTTTCCAAGCTTTGCCACACGGGAAGCAGTGAGCTTTGCTGAATCCGTTTGTCCCATTCTCCGCAGGCTTCCAGATAGCAACTGTGAAAAAACGGCACAGGGGGTGGGGGGTAATAGGTGCCTATATAAGAAAAAGTCCCCAAAAACAGGACATCTGGTCACCCTACCCCTTTCTCCCCCACCCCAACTGTCCCTCTCTCCCTTTGCCCACCTTGAAAGAAAGGCACACCTCCCCCCCCAGCCTTTGTGCCCTGAGTCAGCAACAGGCGGGCAGATCCGGTGCCGTGTCTCTTAGGAGGCACAGCAGGGGAGTGGGGCCAAAGGTAGCTTTCAGCAAGGCAGCGGCAGAGCCAGGAATCAAACCCAGGAGTCCTGATGCCTTGTCCCAGCTAGTACTAGATCTCAGTCCCCATTCCAGAACTGGGAATAGAATCCAGGAATCCTGATGTCCATCCACCTTCCTCTAACCAGTCAGTGTAGCCTAGCGGAGGATAGAGCACTAGATTGGGGCTCGGGAACTGTGGGTTCTATTTGTTGCTCTGTGGGGTCACCATAAGCAAGTCACTTCTAGGCCTCAACAACGAGGAGTCCTTGTGGCACCTTAGAGACGAACACATTTATTTGGGCATAAGCTTTCGTGGGCTAGAACCCACTTCATCAGATGCATAGAGTGGAAAATACAGACGCAGATATAAATACAAGAAAAGATGGGAGTTGCCTTACCAAGTGTGAGGTCAGTCTAATGAGACAATTCAATTAACAGTAGGATACCAAGGGAGGAAATACAATTTTTGTAGTGGTAATGAGAGTGGCCCATTTCAAACAGTTGACAAGAAGGTGTGAGTAACAGAAGGGGGGAAATTAGTATGGGGGAAATTAGGTTTAGGTTTTGTAATGACTCAACCACTCCCAGTCTTTATTCAGGCCTAATGTGATGGTGTCCAGTTTGCAAATTAATTCCAGTTCTGCAGTTTCACGTTGGAGTCTGTTTTTGAAGTTTTGTTGTTGTTGTTGAAGAATTGCCACTCAGTTGGCCTCGGTTTCCTGGTTTCTGTAAAATGGGGCAAATGTGGTAACGTGCTTTTATTTTTTTAGCTCTATGGATGAAAAGTGGCATATAAGAGCTAGGTATCATTAAACATTAGACCCATTTTCCCTCCCACAATTGGGAATGGAACCCAAGAGTCCTGATCTGCAGCCACCTCACCAAACACTAGATCCCACTCCCCAGGAACAGAACCCAGGCGTCCTGCTGCTTACAGCCCCCTCTAGACAATAGACCCCATTTGAGAACTGGGAATAGAGCCAAGAAGTCTGCCCAGCCACTCCCTTGCTCTAAGCATCAGGCAATACTTTCACACTAATATCTATTTCTTTGCCTGTATTTTTAAGTGCACGTCACACTTGTGAAAAGTGCTGGTTTGACATCATTGGAGTCATCCCTCCAGCCACACTGCAGGTTCAGTCTGGGCGCTGCAAGTTCCCCACCTCCGACAGCCCTCCCCCCACAACCACCGGTGATCCCCTCTAGACATGGGGAGAGAGTCTCTCTGGGCCTTGGCTTCTCTGCTGACTGTGGTGCAGATACCCGGCCTGGGGAGCTGGACCGAGCCCTGAGCCACCAGACTCCTGTCAGCTGGTACAAGTCATTTTAAACCAGGGCTGGGTTCAAATGAGCAACTTAAGCATGAGGCACCCTAGACCATGCGGCCACCAGGGGCTTTTCTTGGGGCCAGAGCCTCCTGGGCTCTGATTTTGGGGGAGGGGGGCAGAGGAGCAAAGCAACGGCTCCTCCCCCTCCCTGGTGCTCCTGGATGCACCACCTTGGTGTTGGTTGCTGAGGCTGCCAGCAGGGGTTGGATCCTGCCCACCACTGGAGATACCAGGGGCACAACGCTGGAGGAGCAGGCAGCCACTGCGTTCCCGCCTTCCCGTGGGCAATGGGGCTTTGGACTTCAGCCCTGGGGCGGCGGGGCGGCAGGCTCTGGCCGCGGGGCTTCAGGCTTCAGCCCCGGGCTCTGGCTGCGCAGAGCTGGGCCCTGGGCTCCAGCCACATGGCTTCGGCTCTGTCTTCCGGCCACAGGGCTTCAGGCTCCAGCCTCCTACTGCCTCCCCAGGCCACTGGGGGCCGGCGGTCAGTGGTGCCAGGCCGGGGGCTTGGGGGCTGGCGGTCGGCCGGGCCGGGGGCTCGGGAGCCGGCAGTCGGCGGGGCCGGGCCGGGGGCCGGGCCGGGGACCGGCAGTGCTGGGCAGGCCGACCCAGGCTGGAGACGCTGGGGGGGCCAGACTGGGCCGCACCTCCTCCCCCCACACCCTCCTTACCTGCTTCAGGCTTCCCGCAAATCAAATATTCGCGGGAAGCAGGGGAAGGGGCGGAGTTGGGGCGGGTGCGTGGGCGGGGCTGGGGGCGGGGCCCAGTGGAGTGTCCTCCTTTTGGAGGCTCAAAATATGGTAACCCTAATCTAAGTATCTAGCTGCATCCACAGCTGCAGCAACTAGACACTGAAATGGACTCAACGGAGCCTGTGATGCTGTGAATGAAACAGCTGAGAGGCCGTGTACTCGGGAGGAGTGCGCCCTTGGATGGGGAATCAGGAAATCTCGGTGCTCTTCCTCGCTTATTTCCCCTCCTCCTCCCACCCTTTATTTGTCTTGCCTCCAAGCTCTTTGGGGGCAGGGAGTATCACTGGGCAGCCCCCCACACAATGGGGTGCCTACTGTGTTGGGGGATGCTAGAGGGGACCATAATCAAAATCCTAACAGTAGCTTGTGGGGGCAGAAAAAGGAGGCCAATTTCTGGCAAGGGCGTGAACGAGAAGCGCAATCTGCTCAGGATGGTTTGTCTCTGAAGCTTTTCAGTTCCACTCCTAAAATCCTGTGTCTATTCTGAGTGGATTTGAATATGGTTTTGCATTGCCCCTTTAAACCAGAGACAACATCCCCTTGGGCCTTCCTTGAGCCTCTCTCCGGATTTTAGGCTGCTATCTCTCCATCCTTTGATCTCTAGAGATGTCTATTTCATCTCCCTCCTGCCCCAGCCCCCTTTGGCCTTATCTTAGGATCAGACAGTGCACTTCAAAGCTGGAGCATCCCGGAGCTCCCATCTGACACTCCCTAGAGGTGGAATCGATGGTGGCGCCTGGCCTCTGCTAGATAGATACAGACACTCGTGTGTCGCGGCTGAAACAGAGATTCTTAATTTATAGTTCACATGCTGAGAATACAATGGCGCCAAGGGCCGGATCCTCCTCCAGACCAGGACTTCATGCCAATATTTAACAGGGGGGGGGGGGGGGAACCCCAATCTGCCTTATGTTTTTAAAATGAATTTAGCACTGGTGCAACGTGCCAGATTGGAGAGCAAAAGGCATCTGATTCCGCCAGTGTGGGCAGATGTCCCACAAACTTCCTTCCCACCACCAGACACACGCCTCCTCCTGTCTGTAAACTTTGTCCCTGACCTAACGGAGTCCAGTCTCCATGATCCATTCAGTTCTTGGCCTGGCTGCTGAGATCATTCAACAGAGGGTTACTTAGCGATCACTGGGCTAGTGGCTAATGCAATATGGATATCTGTGCCTCTAGCAAATGAGAATCCCCCTGCTACACACACACAAATTCCTTTCTCATAAGCTATCTGACAGTCTTCAGATGGCAACAACCTTCAGTCATTCTAGACCTGAGCTAGATGTCAATGAACAGCCTAGCGATGGAAGCCAGTGATTTGAGGGGCCCAACATGAGTCTCCTAAAAGGGGCCTGATTTTCGGAGGGCGGGTGCCCAGCACTTCCTGAGAATCATCCCCTTCAAGTTGGGCCCCGCTGAAAACCAGCCCCTCTCCCGCAATTACAAAAAAACAGCCCCTCTCCCGCAATTACCAGAAGATTTATCCCATTTCCAACCCCCTAAACCATCCAATTCTTATCTGCATCCTTAAGCAACCCCTTGTGCTATTGTTGAACAGAATGGTCTTCAGTAATAATTTCTGGTTTCAGAGTAGCAGCCGTGTTAGTCTGTATCCGCAAAAAGAAGAACAGGAGTACTTGTGGCACCTTAGAGACTAACAAATTTATTAGAGCATAAGCTTTCGTGGACTACAGCCGAAGAAGTGGGTAGTCCACGAAAGCTTATGCTCTAATAAATATGTTAGTCTCTAAGGTGCCACAAGTACTCCTGTTCTTCTTTTTTTTTGTAATAATTTCTGTAGACCTTAGACCAGGCCAAGAGAGCTGGGGGCAGGGCGGGGCGGAGACAATCGATATATAATATGGGAACAATCTGCACAGGTTGCAAGATTTTTGGAACAAGGTTCATAGATTCATAAATTCCAAGCCCAGAAGGGACCATTGCGATCACCTAGTCTGACCTCCTGTATAACCCAGGCCAGAGACCTGCCCCAAAATAATTCCTAGAGCAGATCTTTTAGAAAAACATCCAATCTTGATTTTAAAATTGCCAGTGCTGGAGGATCTACAACCCTTGGTAAATTATTCCGTGGGTTAATTACCCTCATTGTTAAAAACGTGCGTCTTATTTCAATATGAATTTGTCTTGCTCCAACTTCCAGCCACTGGATCTTGTTAGACCTTTGTCTCATAGATTGTGGACTCCATTATCAAATATTTGTTACTCATGTAAGTATCCCTTAATCTTCTCTCTGTTAAACTAAATAAACGGAGCTCTTTGAGTCTATCACTATAAGGCAGGTTTTCTAATCCTTTAGTCATTCCAGTGGCTATTCTCTGAACCCCCTCCAATATATCAACATCCTTCTTGAATAGTGGACACAGGATTTCAGCAGTGGCTGCACAAGTCCCAAATACTGAGGTAAAATAACCTTTCTACTCCTTCCTGTTCAAGATGCCCCTATTTATGCACCCCAGGATTGCATTAGCCCTTTTGGCCAACAGTATCACGCTGAGAACTCATGCTCAGCTCCTTAGCCACCATGACCTCCAAATCTCTTTCAATCACCGCTTCCCAGGATAGAGTCCCCATCCTCTAAGCAAGGACTACATTCTTTGATCCGAGATGGATAACTTTACAGTTAGCTGTATTAAAACGAATATTGTTTGCTTGTGCCCAGCTTACCAAATGATCCAGTTGGCTCTGTATCAGTGACCTGTCCTCTTCGTTATTTATCCCTCCCCCAGTTTTTGTGGCAGCTGCGAACTTTATCAGCGATGATTTTATGTTTTCTTCCAGGTCATTGTTAAAAATGTTTAATAGCATAGGGTCCAAAAGCAATCCCCACGGGACCCCACTAGAAACACAACCACTCAATGAAAATTCCCTCTTTATGATTACATGTGAGACCTGTCTGTTAGCCACTTTGGAATCCATTTAATGTGTGCCGTGTTAATTTTGTAGTGGTAATGTTTGGTACCCAGTCAAATGCCTTACAGAAAACTAGGTGATTATGGAAGTTATAGCATGAAGTGATCAAAGGTCTAACCTCCATAAGCCCAACCCATGCGCTCGTCTATATGGGAAGTTAGAGCAGTTTATATTGGTATACTGGTATAGTTAAACCACTATAGTTATACTGGTATAACTTCCCATGTGGACACCCTTATTCCAAAATAATGCAACATAAACTAACCAAGACAATGGCCCTCTTTGGCCTGGTGTATTCTACATGGTTAGGTTGACGTAAGCTGCCTTGCATCAACCTAGCTGTGGAAGTGTCTTCACTTAAATTTGTCTCCAGCTGACGTAAGTGCCTCTCTATGCTGATTTAGTAACACCACCTCCCTGATTGGTATAGAGTTACAGTCGATGTAATTAGGTCGACGCAGTGTCAGTGTTGACACTGCGTTGCTAACATCGACTGTTCCTGGCTTTCAGGAGCTGTCCCACAATGCCCCGTACTGACAATACCATCAATACAAGCGCTCCTGATGAGGATGCGCACAGCCGACACCAGGAGCCCAGTGTGCATACACACGCGATTTAATAACTGTGGTGGCTGGATGCCGGCATAAGTTAGGATGACATAATTTTGTAGTGTAGACATGACCTTATACTGAAATAAGAGTGTCCATAAGGGGAGTTATATCAGTATAATGATAGTACTTAAAATTCACACCCTACCTTATAGTTGGATAACTTTCTGTGTAGACAAGCCCTTTAAGGCCATGTCTTTACTAAGGGGGAAAAAAGGTGTGATCTTAATGTAAACCACACAGTTCTGGTGTGGTGTTCTGTCCCATCTAGTGGCACCAAGACCACTTAGAGAGAGTTAAAGTCTTCTCTACAGCCTTAGCTAACAGCTAACAGGCTTTTAGCTCATGTGATAGAGGCTCATGCACTAAGCCCCAGAGGTCCCACGTTCGATCCTGCCCATGTTACATTAACTGAAGGTAAAACCGTAGTGAAGACACGGCAGTTTGTAGTTGTCACAAGTTAGCAGGCTAAGGTAAAGATTAGGCTCCTCCATAATCTTTAACTTGTGTGAGTGATAGAGGAGGTGTATAGAGATAGATAGATAGTGAATCAGGGCCATCAGATATTGTAATAACACTTTAGATTATTGCCACACAAAGAATAGCTGCACTTCACCTATTCTGAGAGAGCAAAACAGGCTAGTCAGTTTCATTTCCTCCAGCATTTCAAGTCAGTTTCACTTCCTCTTTCTCAGGCCTGGTACCAGACTATGGCTATGGTGTTCGAAGTGACCACTCATGGCAGTATGAAACTTGGGCGGAGAGTAACTAGGGAGGAGCCGGGGTGGAACTCAACCAGCAAGGCATAAAACTGTATCTACACAAGGGCCTGGTTTACACCTAAAACGTAGCTCGACCAAGTTACATCGCTCAGAGGTGTGAAAAGTTCATGCCCCTGAGGGTATGTCTACACTTACGGATGCTGTAGTGGCTGTAGTGCCATAGAGTATTGTAGACACTTGCCACAACGATAGAAAGTTTTCTTTCACACCCTAGGGTAATATAGCTAAGTCAACCTAAGTTTTAGGTGTAGACGAGGCCAGACAGACATAGTTAAGCCCATATAAGCCCCGGTACAGACACCATCATGTTAATGGAAGAATTCTTCCATCAACCTAGTTACTACCTCTTGAGGATGCATCTTTATTACAGCGATGAAAACATCCCTTCCATCGCTGTAGCAAGTATCTGCATTCAGTGGCATAACCCCAGCGCTGCAGCTGTGCGCTTTATGCTTGTAGCAGACACTGGCTAAGGTTGGTATGACTATGTCGCTCAGGGGCGTGAAAGAGCCACACCTCTGAGCAAAGCAGTTCAACCGACCTAAGCCCTGGTGTAGACAGCGCTAGGTTGACAGGAGAATCTCCCGTTGACCTAGCTACCGCCTCTCCGGGAGGTGGATTATCTACACAGACAGGAGAACCCCTCCTGTTGGCATAGGTCGTGTCTACATTGAAGCACTACAGCGGGGCAGCTGCGCCGCTGCAGCATTTTTGGTGTAGACAAGCCTGAAGTGGTAAGTGGTGTTGCAGACAGAATTAGCTAACAGGGAGCAACTAACAGGATTAGAACAAAAACAACGAGGAGTCCTTGTGGCACCTTAGAGACTAACAAATTTATTTGGGCATAAGCTTTCGTGGGCTAGAACCCACTTCATCAGATGCATGACGTGAAAAATACAGGAGCAGGTATAAATACAGGAAAGGATGGGGGTTGTTTTACCAAGTGTGAACAGTGAACAGTGTCTTTGAAAAGGCCTTGGTGAATTCAGTGCTCAGAGGGCTCATCACCTTTAAGGTGATATCTAGGGCTTGTCTACACTACCCGCTGGATCGGCGGGCAGCGATCGATCCAGCAGGGATTGATTTATCACGTCTAGTACAGATGCGATAAATCGACCGCGGAGCGCTCTCCTGTCGACTCCGGTACGCCACCAGACCGAGAAGTGGAAGCGGAGTCAACGGGAGAGCGTCAGCTGTCGACTTACTGGAGTGAAGACACCGTGGTAAGTAGATCTAAGTACGTCGACTTCAGCTACGCTATTCACGTAGCTGAAGTTGCGTATCTTAGATCAACCCCGCGCAGTGATGTAGACAAGCCCCTAGACTACGGTAAACAGTGTGTTTTTAAAATATTAGTGTGGGTGGAGCAAGACAGTGCTGCCAATTCACATGATTTTATTATGAGACTTGGAATATTTGGTATTTCTTTTAAAGGGAAACAGCATGGCCTAGTGGTGGGAGCAGTGCCCTGGGCCTAAAAAGACATCTGTTCTGATCCCAGCTCTGCTGCTCCTTAGGGAAATCACTTCTCTGTGCCCTGGTTTTCCTATCTGTAAAATGGGAATGATGATACTGTTACCCCTTTTTGACCTGAGCGGGTAGCCAATCCTGCCCATTGTTTCCATGAGGAGGAGAAATGGATGATGGTGCCCGGTGTCTTTTGATGCTTTACAGAGAACGTACAATGTCTGTTTCCCTGAACCACAGAGGAGGAATCAAACAACAAGAGACAGTTTCTGTGTTCACAATTCCGAGCCCCTTTCAGCCAGCACCCAGCCCAAAAGGCTCTCTCTCTAGGCTTTTCTCAGGCCACACTCCCAGTGTTTGCTCATGCTGTGGACTTGGCTTCCTGCTCCTTCTCTGTGGCTGCGGTGTTTTCTTGCTGCTTCTCTTTTACACACACCCCTGTACTAAAATGATACTCAGCGAAACCCCTCCAGCCACATCTGCCTTACATGTGCCTGTGATTTGGGTGGAGGCTGCTCTTGTTTCAGCTTTCTGGTTCCATAAAGGAGCTTAATTGTTTCTTACATGTTTCCCTAATAAAGGGCAGCTGTTACACCCACCGGTTTAATGGCATTTAACCCAACCCATAACAATACTGACCTCCTTAGTAAAGGACTTAGAGAGCCATGGATAGAAGGTGCTTATATAAGAGCTAGATGATGAGGATTAAAGCCCCAGCTTCTGGAGTCATGTGATTACATAAGACTTTCAGCTTTCATTAAAAAAAATATAACAAGTTAGTTTCTAGCCCTCTTGGCTGTGTAGCAAAGCTTGAAAACATAACACCCCCGCCCCCCGGCTCAAAATACAGAAGACCAACAGAAAGAACCCCAAATATATTTGTATTTAAACTATCACTCTTTTTAAGACAATCTCATAATTTTGGGGGGGCCTGACTCATGTTTTTTGAATACCTGGGGTGGGCCAAGCTGCTAACCCATGTTAAACTACCACTTGCCATGCCTGCCCTGGGATTTTCAAACATCTGTATTTTAAAGCCACACTTTTTATCCCCATCTAGGCGTTCTCCAAAAGAATTAGGCCCCGACTCACCCTCGTGCCGATCATTGGTGCTAGTGCGAAAGTGGCTGTTGAATGCTATCGAATCAGGTTAGTAGCGGTTCACCCCGGTGTAACAGACACATAGGGTGCAGGGCACTGGGAAATCAAGCCCTTGTACTCCGGAGTGTTGAATTTCGGACGTAGAACAAACCTTAGTGCTCAGAGCTAAGAGTCACCTGAACCTGCTAACTTTGCATGGTGCAAAATGGAATACGTAGGAGAGAGAGCGTTCTTGGGAGACTGTGGAATGAACTCCCTGAGGAACTAAAGAGCATCCCAAACCTCCCCACCTTCCACTCCGTCCGTCTATGCTGCAAGCGAGCATGTGTGATTGTAGCACAGGTTAGTATGCCTGGGCTAGCTTTAATCTAGCTCACGTTGGTAATGGTAGTAGTGTAGACATGATGGTTTGGGCTTCAGCATGTGCTCGCCACCTAGGGTGACCAGATGACCCGATTTTATAGGGACAGTCCCGATTTTTGGCTCTTTTTCTTATATAGGCTCCTATTACCCCCGTCCCGATTCAAACGGATGCTGCGTTTGTATTCAGGTCACTACCTGTGCTGGAGCCAATACCATGACATATATTCTCTGCTCTTGTTACCTGTGCCGGTTAGATTAAAGGGAACAAACACATGACAGCTGTCAATCCTGTTGCTTAATGCACCACTGGAAGGTGCTCAGATACTCCGACGATGAGCGCGGTATAAACATCTGTAGAGAATAGACTAGTGTTCTCTGGAATCTGTTTGCCAGAGAACCAAGGGCCAGGCCCAGCCATGAACATAAACCCTCCGAGCTCCCCAGAAATACAGGCCTGGGCTTGATCGAAACCTGCAGGGCCTCAGGAGCGCTTGAAATGCAGGCCAAATTTGCTGGAAAGTTGGTTAATCGCAGCATGCTCCCGAAATAGCTCTGGGCCAAGCCCAGAATGCAGGTGAGTTTGGAGTGCCGGGTCACTGCAGTGGGAGAGCTTCAAGATCCTCTTTGCATTCATGGATTTAAAAAAGGGAGAACATTTTTCCTGACGCTGCAGTCTGCAGGGGCCTCTCTGCCTTAATAATAGGACAGGAAAAGAGCTTCCACATGCACGCTGTGGAGGAAGCGACACCTGCAGGTGGAGAGAGCTGAACAGCATTTGGAGATTGGCCTAGATCTGGGGTTGCTGCGTCCCGGTGGCGCATAGTTACCAAAGCCCTCAATCTTTTCTATGTGACTTAGGTGACGGAGAAGGAAATTACAGCGAAAAAGGCTTCCCCTGGTGCAGGGGCTGGCAGAAAACGGGCCATTGCTGCCATCCTGTGGACGACGTCTGCAAAACCATGTTCTTTACCCATCTAACCACGCTTACTGCTGCAAATCCATTTGCTCCATCTAATCACAAGGTCCGGGACATTAATAAGTAATAATACTCTGTCCTTCAGCGGCACCTTTGTTCACAATATCTAGGGCAGTTTCATTATGGGGAAACCGAGGCACGGGGAGGGGCTGTAACTTTGCCAAAGTCACGCAGTGAGTCAGGGACAGAATAGAACCCAGGTGTCCTGACTTCCTGTCCTGTCCTCTAATGATCACCAAAACTTAGCTACAACAATGATAGGTGTCTTAGAAATACCAGATAGACAGATCATTTCTGTGTTGAACCATTAGTGCATCTTTTCTGTTCCCCCATGTCCCAGCTGGAGGTTTCCGAACCCTGAAGCCGCCACAAGAGCAAGAACCGGGTCCAAAGAGATCATAGAATCATAGAATATCAGGGTTGGAAGGGACCTCAAGAGGTCATCTAGTCCAACCCCCTGCTCAAAGCAGGACCAATTCCCAGCTAAATCATCCCAGCCAGGGCTTTGTCAAGCCGGGCCTTAAAAACCTCCAAGGAAGGAGACTCCACCACCTCCCTAGGTAACGCATTCCAGTGCTTCACCACCCTCCTAGTGAAATAGTTTTTCCTGATATCCAACCTGGACCTCCCCCACTGCAACTTGAGACCATTGCTCCTTGTTCTGTCATCTGCCACCACTGAGAACAGCCGAGCTCCATCCTCTTTGGAACCCCCCTTCAGGTAGTTGAAGGCTGCTATCAAATCCCCCCTCATTCTTCTCTTCTGGAGACTAAACAATCCCAGTTCCCTCAGCCTCTCCTCATAAGTCATGTGCTCCAGACCCCTAATCATTTTTGTTGCCCTCCGCTGGACTCTTTCCAATTTTTCCACATCCTTCTTGTAGTGTGGGGCCCAAAACTGGACACAGTATTCCAGATGAGGCCTCACCAATGTCGAATAAAGGGGAATGATCACATTCCTCGATCTGCTGGCAATGCCCCTACTTATACAGCCCAAGATGCCGTTAGCCTTCTTGGCAACAAGAGCACACTGTTGACTCATATCCAGCTTCTCGTCCACTGTGACCCCTAGGTCCTTTTGTGCAGAACTGCTACCTAGCCATTCGGTCCCTAGTCTGTAGCAGTGCATGGGATTCTTCCGTCCTAAGTGCAGGACTCTGCACTTGTCCTTGTTGAACCTCATCAGGTTTTTTTCGGCCCAATCCTCTAATTTGTCTAGGTCCCTCTGTATCCGATCCCTACCCTCTAGTGTATCTACCATGCCTCCTAGTTTAGTGTCATCTGCAAACTTGCTGAGAGTGCAGTCCACACCATCCTCCAGATCATTAATAAAGATATTAAACAAAACCGGCCCCGGGACCGATCCTTGGGGCACTCCGCTTGAAACCGGCTGCCAACTAGACATGAAGCCATTGATCACTACCTGTTGAGCCCGACGATCTAGCCAGCTTTCTATCCACCTTACAGTCCATTCATCCAGCCCATACTTCTTTAACTTGGCGGCAAGAATACTGTGGGAGACCGTATCAAAAGCTTTGCTAAAGTCAAGGAATAACACATCCACTGCTTTCCCCTCATCCACAGACCCAGTTATCTCATCATAGAAGGCAATTAGGTTAGTCAGGCACCACTTCCCCTTCGTGAATCCATGCTGACTGTTCCTGATCACTTTCCTCTCCTCTAAATGTTTCATAATTGATTCCTTGAGGACCTGCTCCATGATTTTTCCAGGGACTGAGGTGAGGCTGACTGGCCTGTAGTTCCCCGGATCCTCCTTCTTCCCTTTTTTAAAGATGGGCACTACATTAGCCTTTTTCCAGTCATCTGGGACCTGCCTCGATCGCCAGGAGTTTTTAAAAATAATGGCTAATGGCTCTGCAATCTCACCCGCCAACTCCTTTAGCACCCTCGGATGCAGCGCATCTGGCCCCATGGACTTGTGCACGTCCAGTTTTTCTAAATAGTCCCGAACCACTTCTTTCTCCACAGAGGGTTGGTCACCTTCTCCCCATACTGTACTGCCCAGTGCAGCAATCTGGGAGCTGACCTTGTGCGTGAAGACAGAGGCAAAAAAAATCATTGAGTACATTAGCTTTTTCCACATCCTCGGTCACTAGGTTGCCTCCCTCATTCAGTAAGGGGCCCACACTTTCCTTGACTTTCTTCTTGTTGCTAACATACCTGAAGAAACCCTTCTGGTTACTCTTAACATCTCTTGCTAACTGCAACTCCAAGTGTGATTTGGCCTTCCTGATTTCACTCCTGCACGCCTGAGCAATATTTTTATACTCCTCCCTGGTCATTTGTCCAATCTTCCACTTCTTGTAAGCTTCTTTTTTGCGTTTAAGATCAGCAAGGATTTCACTGTTTAGCCAAGTTGGTCGCCTGCCATATTTACTATTCTTTCTACACGTCGGGATGGTTTGTTCCTGCAACCTCAATAAGGATTCTTTAAAATACAGCCAGCTCTCCTGGACCCCTTTGCCCTTCATGTTATTCTCCCAGGGGATCCTGCCCATCTGTTCCCTGAGGGAGTCAAAGTCTGCTTTTCTGAAGTCCAGGGTCCGTATTCTGCTGCTCTCCTTTCTTCCTTTTGTCAGGATCCTGAACTCGACCACCTCATGGTCACTGACTCCCTGGTTTCCATCCACTTTTGCTTCCCCTACTAGTTCTTCCCTGTTTGTGAGTAGCAGGTCAAGAAAAGCTTTGCCCCTAGTTGGTTCCTCCAGCACTTGCACCAGGAAATTGTCCCCTACACTTTCCAAAAATTTCCTGGATTGCCTGTGCACCGCTGTATTGCTCTCCCAGCAGATATCAGGGTGATTAAAGTCTCCCATGATGTCAGGGGCCAGATCCTGAAATCCAATAATGCACTTTGCACAGCGTCTTCTCTCATGTGGCAGCAGGGTTCAGGGGGGCTGGAACAATTTGTACAGTGGAGGGGCTGAGAGCCATTGAACCAAACTGTAAACCCTGTGTATAATGGAAACCACTTCAAGCCAGGGGGTGTGGCAGCACCCCCAGTTCCATCACCTAGGGCAGGGTGAAGACTGAAGCTATGGCAGAGGGAGACATGGAGATGTCTGCTGGGCTGGAGAGCTGAGGAGGCAGAGGGATTTGGAGAGGTGGCTCCAAAGAGGGGGAGCAGCAGAGGGGAAGGATCTCACCCCTGGGGCAGGGAGGGGGCCAGTGGGAGGGAAGAGGGAAGTAGAGTGTGATCCAGGGAGGCTGTGCCGGATGGCAGGAACTGCTCTGGCGGCCGCATCGGGGCAGGCCTCAAAGCCCTCAATCTGAAGCCTTTGGCAAAGCCCAGATGTGGACGTGGACAGGCCCAGCTGGTGAGAGGACATAGGAGTTTGCCCTCCAAGCTGTAGCGAGCTGTTACGACACAACACTCATTGCTCGTTCCAGCTCCCTCCGCTAAGCTAATGAGCTGGCTGGTCCCAAGTGGCGTGAGGCTCCAGACTGTGCTGGTAGAGGGCAGGGGCTGAGGTTTGCTGAGGAAGCAGAGAAGACCTAAAGAAAACCACCAGCACCGTGGGGCTGTGTCACTGCGGAAAAATGGCAGAAATGCCTGTCCTGAGCCAGGGCCCAGGCTGGGGGAGTTGGGGGGAAGCCGCTGGCCAAGAAAAGACCCGACCGAGCAGCAGCCGGTCGGCAAAGAACTGCCCTCAGAGTGGAAAATGTGACTCCAAAGGAGGAATATGAGTGATACCGTCCCTGGGCCCAGCAGTGTGTGTGTGTTTGTGTGTGTGTGTGTGTACAGCCCCTAGTCCAGTGGGACCCAGAGGGTTTGGGGCCTCTGGGTGCTACCATAATAATAAAATATTATTATGCCCCTTTGGCCAGATCAGCTGCTTAACAGACCCCAGGCCCCAGCAGCATAAGACAGGACGTGAAGAAGGATGCGTCCAGCTGAAAGCCCCAGGAGGATTTAGGGAGGCAGAAATTAGTCATGTATGAATTTCGCTAGGACTTCTGGCCTCGCACCCGGATTTTTGCCGGCAGAGTTGTGGGATCTTTAATGGCCAGGACCTTGGTGTGAGATCTCATCTGAAAGACAGAGCCCTCTAGTGCCAGGCTGGGGCATTAGGTCTGCACTCCGCAGAGGGGAGAGCACCCCCTAGTGAATCACCCACCCCACTCCCTATTATAGCACCCCCTAGCACCAGCCTGGAGTATTAGCTCAGCACCCGACTGATTCACCCACTGGTCCCTACAACACAGCGCCCCCTAGCATCCCACTGGGGCATTAGCACGAGACTGACTCAGAGGAGACAGGATCCCCCAACTGATCCATGCTGCAGCACTTGGCTGCTCTCTTGCAGTCTCCCATCCAAGAATAGAACAAGGCCTCCTGCTGCTTAGACGTCCCCAAGGTTGCAGCCCAGTACGTGCCCCACCGCGAGGATGGGGGAGTCTCAGAGACCTCGCCACAGGGCTGCTGCCCTCTACATCTCGGGCTGGGAGTGTTTTGCTGGAGATCAGGCAGCCGGAGCAATCACAGGCTGAGGTCTGAGTGGCCTGCAGACCACCCACAGCAGCCAGCTGCCAGGCCAGCATGGGCTGCGAAAACTGCTGATAGACACAGGTTTGCTTGGCACAGCCTCCACCCAACGGGAGCCTGGCTGATTCCTTCGCCTAGTGCCACGGCCACACCCAGCACTGCAGGGTGTGTCCCAGGGAGCAGTCCCTGCAGTACCCTCTAGCACAGCCCCATCCCCTCATGGGGAGTAGCACTGTGGTGAGCTAGTCTGCTGCCCGGGGCCTCTCTGAGACCATCAGGGTCTGCACCATTTGCTCAGAAACTGCACCAGGGCAGCCCCAGGGAGCAATGCAAACTCAGAAATGACCTGCAGCCTCAGATCCCTGGCAGGTGGGTGTCATCACCCACTTTCTACATGTGACTTGCTCAAGGCAACGTAGCAAATCACTGACAAAGGCAAGGATAGAGCCCAGGAATCCTGACTCCCATTTGACTTGGACCACTAGATCCATCCCCCCTGACTGTGCTGGGAAGAGAACCCAGGAGTCCTGACTCCCAGTCTTTCCTGCTTTAACCCAATAGACCCCCCCCCCATCCTTTCCCAGAGCTGAGAACAGAACCCAGGAGTCTTGACTCCCAGCCCACCCCTGCTCTAACCACTAGTCCCTTCTCCCCTCCCAGAATTGAGAACAGAACCCAGTAATCTTGATTCCAGTTCCCCTGCTCTAACCACTAGACTCATAGACTCATAGACTTTAAGGTCAGAAGGGACCATTATGATCATCTGGTCTGACCCCCTGCATGCTGCAGGCCATAAAACCGTCCCTACCCCTTCCCTGGACTCTGCTGTTGAAGTCCCCAATCCTGTTTTTAGTGACTTCAATCGGCAGAGACCCTCCTGCTAGTGATCCCTGCCCCATGCTGCGGAGGAAGGCGAAAAACCTCCAGAGGCTCAGCCAATCTGCCCTGGAGGAAAATTCCTTCCCGACCCCAAATATGGCGATCAGTAAGACCCCGAGCATATAGGCAAGAGTCTCCAGCCTGACCCCTGTAGCCATTTTACTATTTACCTACCATTGCTTGGTTTTCCTTGACTACTATGTTTTACCATTGAACCATTCCCTCCATAAACTTATCTAACTTAATCTTAAAACCAGACAGGTCCATCGCCCCCACCGTTTCCCTCAGAAGGCCGTTCCAATATTTCACCCCTCTGACGGTCAGAAACCTTCGTCTAATTTCAAGCCTGAACTTCCCCACGGCCAGTTTATATCCATTCGTTCTCGTATCCACATTAGTACTAAGCTGGAATAATTCCTCTCCCTCCCTTGTATTAATCCCTCTAATATATTTAAAGATAGCAATCATATCCCCCCTCAGCCTTCGCTTTGTCAGACTAAACAACCCAAGCTCCTCTAGTCTCCTTTCATACGACAGGTTTTCCATTCCTCTGATCATCCTAGTGGCCCTTCTCTGCACCCGTTCCAGTTTGAGTTCATCTTTTTTAAACATGGGAGACCAGAACTGCACACAGTACTCCAAATGAGGTCTCACCAGCGCCTTGTACAACGGAAGCAGCATCTCCTTATCCCTACTAGATATACCTCGCCTAATGCATCCCAAGACAGCATTGGCTTTTTTCACCGCCACGTCACATTGTCGACTCATAGTCATCCTGCGGTCTACAAGGACCCCTAGGTCCTTCTCCTCTTCCGTTACTTCTAACCAATGCGTCCCCATCTTGTAACTAAAATTGTTATTAGTCATCCCCAAATGCATCACCTTACACTTTTCACTATTAAATTTCATCCTATTTCTGATACTCCAATTCTCAAGCTCATTCAAGTCTCCCTGCAGAATATCCCTATCCTCCTCCGAATTTACAACGCCTCCCACCTTCGTATCATCCGCAAACTTTATCAGCCCACTCCTGCAATCGGTTCCGAGGTCAGTTATAAATAGATTAAATAAAATGGGTCCCAAAACCGAACCTTGAGGCACTCCACTAGTAACCTCCCTCCAACCTGACAGTTCACCCTTTAATACGACCCGCTGCATTCTCCCCATTAACCAATTCCTTATCCACCTCTGGATTTTCATATCGATCCCCATGTTTTTCAGTTTAACCAATAATTCCTCATGGGGTACAGTATCAAACGCTTTACTGAAATCCAGGTATATTAGGTCCACCGCATTTCCCTTATCTAATAAGTCTGTTACTTTCTCAAAGAAGGAGATCAGATTCGTTTGGCACGAGCTGCCCTTCATAAAACCATGTTGTAATTTATCGCAATTGCCATTAACCTCCAGGTCCTCAACTAGAGTCAGAGTCAGAGCTGTGCAATTGTGTGTCATGGGCTCTATACTGCTAACACCTAATGGGGATTCTCCACTGGCCCAGGAGGAAGAAGCCCATGAAGCGGAACGGTTGATATCTGAGTTGTAGCCCTACTGTTGCAGTGAAGCTCCACATGGCCAATGGTTGCAGCACAGAAACACTGAGAAGTCCCATGTGGACATGAATCAAACGGGCCTATTGCCATAGGAACAGCCATCTAGGATGCCTCCTGGCACCAGCCATTCACATTACTGGGAAGCACAGAACGAGGCAAAAGGCATGAATTCCTGGGGGTACAACAAATCTCACCGAGGAGCTGGAGGGCCTGGTCTGGGGGGCGGGATTCTCTCATTCCTCTGTTTCAGATTGGCCTGGGTTAGTGCATGGGAAGAGGAAAGTGAAAGTGACTGTGTGTGTGTCTGTCTGTGTCTGTCTCTGGATTCACACCAGGCTGGCTCCAGCGAAGTCTGTGGGAGTTTTGCCGTGACTTCAATGGAGGGGAGCCAAGGATCGGCACCTTGGTTTATACTGTGTAAGAGCAGAAGCAGGACCCAGGAGTGAAACTGACTAGGCTGGTTTGTTTCACCATCTCCCCTCTCCCTCCCCACCTAGAACCTCCTCCTGCCCCAGTAAGAGGCAAAACCTAGAACAAATTGTGTCCACAGCAAGAGACGCCAATGATGGGCTGGATCCTCCGTGTGTCGGATCTCTGTCCATGTGCACCACCACGTGTGAATGTGCGCGACAGACTCTGTGTGTGTGTGTGTTTGCTAGAAGAGGGGGAACGTATCTCTCTTTGTGTGTATGTGGCTGGATATGAGCATGTGGGAGTGTCTGCACATGGGTTTCTCTGTTTGTATGTGTGAGTGTGTGTGTGTGCATGTGAACGCCTGTGATGTAGGGGAGGGGGGGTATATGTGTGCATGCCTCTGGGAGTGGGGTGAGTGGGTGTGTAGTTCCCTCCTCCCCGCCCCGGTCCCCATCTGGGTTTGATCACACTCTCGCTCCCTTTGGCGACGGGGTCCCTCTCCTGTGGTTTCGGATACAGGAGAACGTTCCAGGAAGTGGCCACTCTTGGTGGATTTACTCAAGCAACCCAATCGGAAATTGTTCCAGGAGCGAGGGGCGCGGCCGGGGCCCGGCCTGCTCTGGAGCCCCGAGCACCACACGCTGCCGTCAGCCTGCGGCCTGGGAACCCTGGCCTTCCCCGCTCGCTGGGGGACCGCAGTGCTGGAAAAAGCCGAGCCTCCGGCGTCAGCACAAGAGCAGCGACAACCAAAAGAGGAGGAGGCCGGGCGAGGGTTTGGCTGATGTTCCCAAGCCAAGCACGGGACGGATGAGCCGGGGAGCCGGCAGCCCGCACGGAGCCAAGCTCTGGGCGTTTCAGAACTTCCTTGGCCTTGTGCTGACTCTGAGCCCGCCCAGAACTGACATCGTGGGTCGTCTTTGTCTCTCTACCCCGCAATCAGGAGGTGGGATGGCAGCACATGTAGCCCATAACGCTAACCTGGGACCTTGGGTGCAGACTCGAGCAGGCACCAACTGGGCTGCAGCTTCACCGCTATTGTTACAGGAGTCGGCTTGGATCAAAGCTAGCTGGGGTACATCTCCGCACAGGCTGCAATCATGCCGCTGATCACACTGTACCCCGAGGGAGACCCCTGGACATCAGTCAGGTTGCAAACAGCAGCACCATCTGCATTGCTAAATGGCAGGGCGGGGTGTCCCCAAGGGGAGGATGTTGAGCACCACTGAGTTATCTCCTTGGGAGGAAGAGAAGTGGAGACACACCCCAGCTAGCTACTGTCCCCTGACCCCTCTTGACTCTGACTGACTTTCATTCATAGAATATCAAGGTTAGAAGGGACCTCAGGAAGTCATCTAGTCTAACCCCCTGCTCAAAGCAGGACCAATCCTCGACTAAATCCCCAAATGGCCCCCTCAAGGATTGAGCTCACAACCCTGGGTTTAGCAGGCCAATCCTCAAAGCACTGAGCTATCCCTTCCCCACACCCTGGAACCACTGTGAAGTGGCCTTAGCACAGTAGTGGGGAGATCTTACAACCTCACCAGCTAGAGTGACCAGATAGCAAGTGTAAAAAATCGGGACGGGGTTATAGAAAAAAGCCGGGGTTATAGAAAAAAGCCCCCAAACCCGGGACTGTCTCTATAAAATCGGGACATCTGGTCACCCTACCACCAGCTGAAGACCCAGTGTCAGAGCGGAGCAATACCGCAAAGTAAGGGAGACTATGGGCCGCTATTTATTTAGCATTTGCAATAGCGACCTTAGTGGCCAAGTGTTGCTGTAGGAGCCCACCGCTGAATTTGGTTAGTGGTGTGGGCCCATCTCGACAACATGGATCATTGTTGGATCAGCGCCGCAGCTGCTTGGACTGTCTCGAAGACCCCGATACTGCAGGTTGGCCGCACAGAGACCTGGCCCACTCCGGAATCGGTTAAGAAGAGCCCACTGATGACAAGGCAGGTCGAAGCCGGCCGGGCGGGCAGGAGGGTCTGTGACGAGGAACTGGTTGGTGGTTGCGGTTAAGCCCCAGATTTCCCGTCACAGGGACTCCACGGCCACGTCCTGGAATGGCAGCCCCAGTGAGAGTGGGTGTCATGATGAAAGACGTGTGGCTGGTGGGCTAAAAACCAGGTGGTTGAACCAGGGGAAGCCTGGGTTGGCACGTCCCTCCGCAAGCGGCTTGCCAGCTGCCATCGGCGTCCTGCGGGAAGGGGGAGCAATGTGGCTCAGAACTGGAAGGCCTGGCAGACAAGTCGAGTCGATCAGGCCTCTATACACGGATGTCAGACAGCCACAACAGGGCAGGCTGATCCCCAGAGGCAGCGGGCACGGCCGGAGCGCCAGCACCACTCTGCCCCCAGGCAGGCTCCTGAAGATCCGGCCCTTCTCCAGCAGGACTCGGTGCGCCGGTCTCCGGTCTCACACTGGAGCTGACTGGGAGGAACTCTGTTATAGGAATCACATGGTGTAAAGCCAGCAGGAGGGAGCCCCGGGTCGCACTCCCACGGAGCCCCCTTCATTGCTGGGGGTCCCCTATGCCAGGCCCAGAGCCAGCTCCCGGCCCCAGATGGCTACATCTAGGGCCTGTTTGGGGGTCCCAGGGACGGCTGGTGGAGTGTGTGGGGTGGGAGGGGCGAGACACCTCTCTCAGGCAGCCGGATCCCAAACCATTCAGGGGGGTTTACAGAGGAATCAGCGCCAGAGAGTCATAGCCATTGGGGGAGCAGCCGACGCCAAGGAAATAGGAGAGAGACATGGACAGACTGATAGCCCCAGCCCTGCCTAGAGGGCACAAAGCCATGGTGACAGGCTGCTCCCAAGCCTAGAGAAGCACAAACCCGTCCCCCAACCCTGGCACTGGCCCCGACCATACCAGCCCAAACCTCTCTCCCAGACTTCCTCTCTCTCCTCCCTTCCCTCCCTGCCCCTCCACACAATCCCCCTGCCCCCACCTCAGCACAGGGGTCGTCTCCTCTGCAGCCTGCCCGAATCTCTCCAATCTCTGTCCTCCTTTCACCCTTTAACTTCCCTTCCCTTCTCCTGCTGCTCATCACCCGATGTGCAGTCAGGGTCTCTAAAGGCTCCTTCGATATCTCAGCAGGGCGCCAGCAGCAGAGTTATCCCCGGGCTCCGCGGGTCCCCAGCCTCAGGGGCCAAGCCGGCAGTGCTCACAGCCCTGATGAACCAGGGGGCAAAGGGCCAGCACTGGGGGCAGAGTCTCCAGGGAGATCTAGGAGAGGGGAGCAGCGTCCAGTGGCAGAACTGGACGGGGACTCGGGGGATCTGGTTCTACTTTGGGATCTGCCCTAGAGCAAGTCACGTCTCCTCCCACCCGATGCCAGCTCAGGCTGTGACCTCTCTGGGGCAGGGCCGGTCTGGGTCTGTGCAGCGCCTGGCACACTTGGGGCCCCGCACTCGGCTGGGGCCGCTAGGTGACAATGTGACCGAGTCCCTACGTGGCAGGGAGGAGTGTACAGGCCTGAGCGCCCTATGGGCCAGGAAGGGAAGGAGCTTTTATCTCCAAAGTGAGTCAGTTGCCAGCTGGGCGGACGAGGGGCGGGAGGGGAGAGCCCGGTACAAATTACCGGGGCCCAGCGGTCCGGAAGGGAGCCTGGGGCCCAGCTTCCCCGCCTTCTTGTTGGCCCTGTTTAGCCAGTCCGCCCTTGCTGGGGGGCCGATGGCCAGCAAGCAGGGGCAGTGAGGGACCATTAGTCTCAGGGCTCATTCAGCCCTCGGCTTCTCTGCTGAGGCTGCCAGTGGCGGTGGGTTGCTAGGAGGTGGATGTCCGGACATGCCCTCCACTCCACAAGTCATCGCACACACACCCCCTCCCCCCCCCCCCCGGCCCACCAGCACCATGGAATCTGGTCTGTGTGTACTGCCTCCCCATTCTCTGCCTCAGTTTCCTCCTCCATCTCCCCCACCCCACTCTTTTCCTTTAACCGCATCTCACACATGGACTGGCCCTGTCTAACTGCTTGGGAGCAGACTGGGCTCCCCGGTGTGTGTGTGTGTGTTGGAGACCTGCTTCTTATGGGGTGAATCTGCAGGCAGGAAGTGAGGAACTAGGGCCTACATGCACCCCAAAGCTAAGATCTTAGGCTCATCAGGGTCAGGGGGGCGAGGGGAGGGCTGCTGCTTGGCTGGGAATCTCCCAAAAAACAGGAAGGTGCTGCAGGGAGCTCAGTAGGGGGCGCTCTCCCCTCTGTCAGTGCCAGCTTCAGGGCAACACTAGGGGGTGCTGTGGGGAGGGGAGGCAGCAGGGGGTGCTCTCCTCTCTGAGTCTGGACTATGCCCAAGGCACAATGTGGAGGCTCAGGCCAGTGGGCACCTTCTGCAAGGACAGGGCAGGAGATCCGGGGCCCAGACCCAGTGCCAGCCTGGGCAACGCCATCCTGCTCCATAGTAGAAAGCGGGCCTAAGTCATTGTTGCCCTAGAGAAAGGATGGTGGGGCCGGGGGGATCTGTGCCCCTGCAAAGCATCCCGGGGGCTGCTCTCCCAGGTGGGGCCCCACCAGCCCCTGAGTACCAGTCTGAACGGCTTCCCAGTCGCCCCAGAGCCGCACATGGAGGACTCGGCCCCTGGAATCTTCGTCACCTCCTGCCCAAAGCTCTTGCGTATGTCGGTGTGAAACAGCTGCTGTGCCCCATCCCAGAGGTGGTGGCATGTCAGTGGTGGGGGCAGTCCAGTGGCCCCGTATGTGCGGTCTGGAAAGCATCTCAGAGTCGGCCGGGACCCTGCCAGGCGGGGGTTTTATCTCCACCCCCTCCCAGCTCCCTGCTTCCCATTTGCTGCTCATCTTGGGCCCCTGTGCTCCCTTCTGCCACTCTGCCAGAGCAGGCACTGCCAACCCCTACCGGATCCCATAATGCAGGGCCACTGCCCACCTGGAACCTCAATGCTGTGAGCTTCCTCCCAGCAGTGCCCCATTACTCCTCACCTGGGACCTCAGTGCTGTGAGCTTCCCCCAGCAGTGCCCCATTACTCCTCACCTGGGACCTCAGTGCTGTGAGCTTCTGCCCAGCAGTGCCCTGCCAGTGCCCACCTGGGACCTCAGTGCTGTGAGCTTCCCCTCAGCAGTGCCCTGTTACTCCTCACCTGGGACCTCAGTGCTGTGAGCTTCCCGCCAGCAGTGCCCTGTTACTCCTCACCTGGGACCTCAGTGCTGTGAGCTTCTGCCCAGCAGTGCCCTGCCAGTGCCCACCTGGGACCTCAGTGCTGTGAGCTTCCCCTCAGCAGTGCCCTGTTACTCCTCACCTGGGACCTCAGTGCTGTGAGCTTCCCGCCAGCAGTGCCCTGTTATTCCTCACCTGGGACCTCAGTGCTGTGAGCTTCTGCCCAGCAGTGCCCTGCCAGTGCCCACCTGGGACCTCAATGCTGTGAGCTTCCCATCAGCACTTCCCATTTTTCTCAGTGGGGTGGGCGTAGGGAGTCTCCATCGCTCCCCAGGGTGCTGCTGGGTGCTGGGTGTTTAGCACCCCGCCCAGTGAGAGTGTCTGGCTGCCATGGGCTAACAGGGAGAGGGGCTTAGCCCGGGGGCAGCCGAGCCGGGGATGGCGAGTTGCTGCCCCGGATCTGTGCTGCCCAGGCCAAAGGAGCCGGTCACACTGGAATAGCAGCGGGCAGAGCGAGCGCCGCCGGGCTGCCCACGGGGCTCTCTGCCATGGCGGTTGGGAACCACAGAAATGCAGCTCCAGGGTGTGCCAGAGCCACCCCCGCCCCGTGTGGAGAAACAGCCCCCCCCAGCCCCTGCATCCCCCCGCCCAACACAACACACACCCTGCAACACGACACAACTCACTGCCTGCAACCCCCCAGCCCCTGCATCCCCCCGCCCAACACAACACATCGCCTGCATCACACACCCTGCAACACGACACAACTCACTGCCTGCAACCCCCCAGCCCCTGCATCACCCCGCCCAACACAACACACTGCCTGCAACACACACCCTGCAACATGACACAACTCACTGCCTGCATCACACACCCTGCAACACCACACAACTCACTGCTTGCAACACCTACATCACCCCCAACACCTATATCACACACACAACACACAAAACATCAAAATCCTGCATCACACACTCCACAACCTCCAATTCACACACACACCAAAGCACCCAACAACCCCTGCAACACACTTGCCACACAAGCACCCCACAACCTCTGCATCACACACACAATACACAGCATATCATAATCCCTGCAAACACCACAACTCCTGCAACACACTTCCCCCACCCTCTACAACTCCTGCATCATACAAACACCACATACCATAACCCCCCATCACCTTCCCACACACCACAACACCTGCATCACACACCACAACGCACAACACACCATAACCTCTGGATCACACACCCTTACACCTCTCCCCACATCCCCTGTGTCATACACACACAACACACCATAACCCCGGCATCATACCCCCCACAACCCCTGCATCACACAAACATACCACAACACACACATATCCCACAACACCTGCAACATACACACAGCCCCCCCAGCACAGCCCCATGTGGCCCCACACACGATCCCACCAACAGCGCTGATGCCAATTCACTTACACAAACTCTACCAGACACGCACGTACACACAGAGTGGCACACGGCCCCCACAATCCGTACACGTCCCCGCCTGCACAAACGCCCGACGCTGGAGTGGGGATTCTGCAAGGGGAGCGACAGAGGGGGCCGAACCCTGAGGAATACCCGGGGCCTCCGGCCAGGCTGATGCAGCCATCTCTGGGGCGGAACAGGGCAGCCGTCCATGGAGACGCTGAGCAATAGCTGGAAGTCAGCTAGAAGCGAAGGGGAAGCCCATCTCCAGCTGCCACTGCCGGGACAGGGCAACACACACCCTGGGCGGGGATCAGACCTGCCCAACTGTGTGTCAAGCCCCAGCGGGCCTGCAAATGGGCAGTCGTCTCTTGCTCAGACTGCAGGAGGAGCCGGAGGGGCTAAACTCTGTCCAGTGATGGCCCAGCCCAATGGCATGGGGAGCAGCCCCGGGATGGCCACAAGGCCACGGGTCTGTGTATTGCACAGAGAGGGTCCGGCGTGGGGAGCAGCAGGGAGGGCTGGACACCCACAGCCACGTGTGACAGTGTCAGTTTCTGCGATTGAGGCGCAGGGCCGGCCCCGCAGCGGGTGAAAAACTCAGGAGCTGTGTGGCCGTCAATGGAGCTATGTCCATTTCCACCGGCTGAGCCGCAGGCTCCCAGGGCGCATGAGCGCTCGCCCGTGCGTCTGTATGTGTGTGTGGGTGTGCATGCATGGTCTGGCCACATGTGTGTGTGTGCGCATGGGACGTGTGTGTAGTGCGTGCGTGTGCATGCATGGTCTGGGCACGTGTGTGTGTGTGTGCGCACAGTACGTGTATGTAGTGCGTGCGTGGTCTGGGTGTGTGCACGGTACATGTGTGTAGTGTGTGGGTGTGCATGCATGGTCTGGGCGTGTGTGTGTGCACGGTACGTGTGTGTAGTGCGTGCGTGTGCATTCATGGTCTGGGCGTGTGTGTGTGCACGGTATGTGTGTGTAGTGCGTGCGTGTGCATTCATGGTCTGGGCGTGTGTGTGAGTGCACGGTATGTGTGTGTAGTGCGTGTGTGTGCATGCACGGTCTGGGCGTGTGTGTGTGTGTGCATGGTACCTGAGTGTAGTGCATGCGTGTGCATGCATGGTCTGGGCGTGTGTGTGTGCATGGTAAGTGTGTGTAGTGCGTGCGTGTACATGCACGGTCTGGGCGTGTGTGTGTGTGCATGGTACCTGAGTGTAGTGCGTGCGTGTGCATTCATGGTCTGGGCGTGTGTGTGAGTGCACGGTATGTGTGTGTAGTGCGTGCGTGTGCATGCACGGTCTGGGCGTGTGTGTGTGAGTGCACGGTATGTGTGTGTAGTGCGTGCGTGTGCATGCACGGTCTGGGCGTGTGGGTGGTGTATGCATGTGCAGCGTGTGTGCGTGTCTGCAGGGGGAGCAGTGTGCTGTGTGCTCACGTGTGTGCAGTGTGCGTGTGGGCCCGGTGTGCAAACTGCACGTTGTCTCACCTCCCTTCCCGCTGCCTCCCGCCTCGTGAGCCAGGGCACCGGCAGGCAGGAGGGCCGGGGCTGCTGAAGCCCAGCCGCCAGCTCACAGCAGTAGGCCGATTCCTGCTTTGAGGCCTGTCCTCAGCTCCTTCTGCTCCCCTGGCCAGGGAAGCCCCTCGGCTGAGTTGCCTTCACCCCCAGCCCCCAACTGGAGCGACAGGGCCGCTGATGGGGAGCAGGGGCAGCATTTCCCAAGGGGGGATGCAGATGGACGAGGGGGGATGAGGTGCTGTGGTGGAGTTGGGGAGGGAGGACTGGGTGCTGGGGGTAGAGGACGGGGAGGGGGTGCTGGGGTGGGGGGGACCGGTACTGGGGGTGGGGTCACAGTGTGCGGGGGAGACCCCCTCGGGTTGATTCCCAGCACGGCTCCCTCTCCGACTACACCACACTGAATCCAGGACCCATGGCGAAACCGATGGTGCCCCAGCCAACTGTCTGCAGGGGCCCGGCTTCTCCTCTCCCCACCCCCTAATAGCTTTGGGGGCTGGCGGATCCCCATCCGGGGTTCCCACCCTCTCACAGGCAGGGTGGGGGGTTCAGGAGACCTTGGGGCCGACTGAGCCCCCGGCCCCGTTCAGAGCCGGCTCCCGGGCAGTCACCCTGTGCTGGGCCCGCCCGGGGTGCCTGTGGCCTGCCCCCCACTGGGAGCCGTGGGCCCTTGGACGCCCGGGGCCAGGCAGACGCCTGCCCCTCGCAGCCCGGGGCCCCGCGAGTGCAGCCAGGCCTCCTGCGGCCTGTGCGCTGCTAGCCAAGACTTTGATGAGGGCTCCCACCACAAGCTCAATCGCTGCCACATGACGGCTGCGACGGGCTGGGGGGGGCTGGCCCAGCCCAGCCTCTTTGAGCGGCCACGGAGCCTCCGCGAAGCCTGGGGCCGTCTCTCATGTGGCTTTCGGCAGCCTGGCCCGATGGGAGCCTGCAATTAGGGGAGCAATTCCCAGCGTGCGGTCGGGTCGGGACGGGGCAGGAGGAATGCGACGCGGAGCCGTTCTGGGGGGGGGAACGAGGGTTGTCGGCCCTTGACCGCCCCCCAACCTCCACGCCGCGAACAGAGAAACCCCCTGTTTCCCTGGGAATGTGGGGGATCCGGATGGAGAACCCCCTGTCCCTGCCCCCGTCCTGGGGTTCAGGAGGTGCCAGGCTGAAGAATGCCCCCATCCCCTCCTGCCCTGCGGGGTGAAGGGACACCAGGCTGGAGAACCCCCCCATCCACTCCCTCTGTCCTCTAATTCTCCACTCCCTCCTTCCCCCCACTCCTATCTCTCCAACCTCTCTTTCCCTAGGCTGATTTCCACCCCCTTTCATCCCCCTCGCTGCCCAGCCTGGTCCCTGGTGCCTGGGAGCCGAGTGGCTCTTCTCTCGCTCCCCAGACTAGCTCTCACTCGGGGGATGGAAGCTCTGATGCTAACGGGGAGAGCGGCTGGCAGTGGGAAAAACAGGCTCGGATCGCCTGTCCTGTATGGTCCACTCCCCCCGCATCCCGGCCCAGTGAGCCCCTCCAGCCGGGCATCCCCTCTCCCTTCTATTTCAGATCTGACCCATGCGGCCCAAGTAGCCCCACATGCCTGCTTTCTTGCCACACTGGATCAGAACCTTCTAGCCCATTCATGGGCTGTCAGCTCAGAGGTAGCGTCTGGGAGCAGCAGATGGTGCCATTTACTTCTCCCTGTGATGCACCCAATAGTAAAGTCACAGGCAGCCTCCCTCCTACGTGTTGGAGTCTAGGGGGAAAGGGGGTTGCTTGGCTCCGGTTTGGCATGTGAACTGGGGCTGGGCACATGTCAAAAAGCTACAGCCTCCACAGAGCCAAAAGGGCCTCCCGTTCCATCGCAGAACAACCTCTCTGTGTTTGACCGCTGGGGCAAGTCACTTCCCAGCCTCAGTTTACCCATCTGGAAAGTGGGGATAATGATGCTGACCTCTGTGGGAAAGTGCTTTGAGATCTATTGAGGAAAATGGCTAGATAAGACCAAGGTATTATTAGTATTTATTATTAATTATCTACTATAACTGTGTGTCAGTTCATAGATTTACGGATTTGAAGGCCAGAAGTGACCATTAGCTCCTCTACGCAGGCCAGAGAATTTCACTCGGCTACCAGGGATCCCAATAACTTGTGTTTGAATGAAGCGTCTTCTGCAAAGGAGCCAGTCTGGATTTGACGCCTCCAAGTGATGGAGGATCCACCACTTCCCTCGGGAGCTTGTTCCAAGGGTTAATCGCCCTCCCTGTTTAAAATTGGGGCCTGTTTTCTAACTGGAGTTTATCTGGCTTTAGTACCTGATCTCCGGTCATTTGTCCGAGTCCTTTGAATAAAGACCAGGGGGATCTATGGAACTGTTCCCTGGAACCCCCAACCCCCCAGTGCAAATCAAAGCTGCGTGTCCGGCCTAACAGAGCTAGGACATTCCAGTGACAGCTGTGACCCCCACCCGCCCTGGGACTGATACTCAGATGCCCTAACCTTTTTGCTGTTAAACTGGTGCAAAGTGCAACTGAGCCTTGGGTCACTTTTGTTAGACATGAGTTTAATCAATGGTTAATAGATACATGGTCAATCCGTTTGTTATAGGGGCCAACCTAGCCACGTACAGCACCTTCTGCAGCTGTCCTAAGAGCCACCACTGGCACAGGGTCTCTCGAAGAGAGGAAGGATGGGCCAGTGGTTAGCACACTCATGGGAGTCAAGAGACCTGACTGCACTGCCACAGACCTTCAGAGTGACCTTAGGCAAGTCCTTTAGGGCACAGTTTTCAAAAGTACCTAAGCAATGTAGGGGTCCAAGTCCCACCAGAGAGAACAAGTCTCTCTGGGCCTCAGTTTCCCCATCTGTACAAGGGATAATAGCCCTGTCCTGCCTCCCCGAGAGTTTGGAAGGGTAAATCCATGTAGGGTTGGACGCTCTCAGTTACTAAGGTGATGGGGATACCTAGAATAGATCTAGGAATCATATATTAACCCTTTCTGAACTATTTATAAACAGCCTGGGACTCTCTGGGCTGCAAGGGCTTTCACATGTTTTCCAAGTGATCTGTCCATCAAGTGAATTGAGGTCTGAGCATAGCGGGGGTGGGGGGGGAGAGAAATGTTTCTTACTAACTTTGACGTTGTAATAGCTTCTTTACAGAGGCAAAACTTCCAGGATCAATGCTCATGTCTGGGTTTTGTCCATTCACAATCAAGTTTCTCTCTCTTCTGAGTTCATAAACTAAAGTCCTCTGCCACTGAGGCAGGGCTATGGCCTTCTAATGGCCTCGTGTATATACCCAAATTGTACTGCATTATACTGGGATAGCAAAAGTGGCACAAACTCCCTGGATACACTTATACGAGTATAAATGTACTTATACCAGTATAGCTATTCCCCTACAGGAAGATGACTTAGGGCTGGTCTACACTGGGGTGTGTGTGTCGATCTAAGATACGCAACTTCAGCTACGCTATTCCCGTAGCTGAAGTCGAAGTATCTTAGTTCGCCTTACCTGGCCGTCCTCACGGTGGCAAGTTGACCGCCCCGGCTCCCCCATCGACTCTGCTTACTCCTCCTGCCGAGGTGGAGTACGGGCGTCGGTTCGGGGATTGATTTATCGCGTCTAGATGAGACGCGATAAATCAATCCCCGATAGATCGATTACTACCCGCCGATCCGGCGGGTAGTGTAGACGTGGCCTAAGCTATATTGGTGTAAGGCGCGTCCACATGGGGTTATACTGGCATAACTCTATTGGTAAAAAAATCCCACCCCTCACTGACATAGTTTTGCTGATAGAAACACTGTGTAGAGGTTTGCCAAGTGTAGGGGAAACGGTGGAGTTTTGCTTATCTAAGCCTGATCTAAACTCAACCTTGTTCCTAGTCAAGACGAGACCCAAGGGCGCTTCCACACACAGAAGCCGCCCTGGTTTAATTTAAATCGGTTTAGTTAAACTGGTGCAATTTTAGACTCTCCCATATTGGTTTCAACCTGGTGATATTGGTTTAGCCTGGGCCTGTAATTGATGTACTTCAGCTAAACGGATCCAAAGTAGGTTGAAAGCAGTTTAACTGTCCACACATGTAAAGCTGAAGAGGTTTCGTTGTCAAACTTTTCGCTATATGGGCACCACTGGAGGGCCACGTTTACACCAGCGAAATTACAGTGTCACAGTGCTACCAATGCACCTGCATTGCTGTAAAATCACTCGTGTAGCCGCTCTATGCGGACGGGAGAGAGCTCTCCTCTCCACATAATAAAACCACCTAAACCAGCGGCAGTAGGTATGTCGGCTCTCCTGCCGACATTGGGCTGTGCACACAAGCACTTATGCCAGTAAAACTTATGTCGCTCGGGGGTGTTTTTTTTCACACCCCAGACACAGCCTAGGTCTAAGGCACTCTGAATCTGAAACAAGGGCTTGTCTACATTTGAAAGTAAATTCAGATTAAGGTTGGGTGTGAATTTAAAGCCCAATAGCTATTCAGGAATATCTCCATGTGTGGACTCACTCTTGTTCCGGAATAAGAGTGTCTTGTTCCAGTGTCGCTTAGTCCCTCCTGAAATGAAATACCAAAATGGTGCGAATTAAACCCAGCGTGGTGATGTCAGTGCCGGACTGCATGTAGACTAGCCCTGCTCCGAGATCAGTTGCATTCCCGTTGAAAGGCAAGACGTTTGCAAATATCTTCACCAAAGCGTCACTCGCTTTCATGGCTCCGGTGCCGCCATCTGAAAATCCCCAAACTCTTTCCACACCTTGTCCTAGCTCGCTAGGATTGGGCCTCTGCACCTCTGGGTAGACGCATGTAGTGTCCCTCAGATGGCAGTGTGCCCATCTAGCGTGGTATCCCCCCACCTTTGGCTGTGCTGGGTCAATTTAACCCGACAGCCTCGTCTCAGGGTGGCGGGCCCCTTTAAATGAAGCGGGCCCAGCACCCCGGTTGAGCAAGCGGGTGCGCCCAGTGGGGGGCGGGATGACGCCTGACTTTGAGAGGAAAGGAAGGTGACAGCAAGGCAGTTCAGGGTGCACTGGGAAGGCAGCCTGCGTGGAAATCCTGCGGGGAGAAGGTAGGCCCGGCCGGGAGGACCATGATAACAACTCTAAAAACCAGGGAGGTCCATCTATTAGCCAGGATGGGCAGGGATGGTATCCCTAGCCTCTGTTTGCCAGAAGCTGGGAATGAGCGTCAGGGGAGGGATCACTTGATGATTCCCTGTTCTGGTCATTCCCTCTGGGGCACCTGTCACTGGCCACTGTCGGAAGACGGGATACTGGGCTAGATGGACCTTTGGTCTGACCCAGTCTGGCTGTTCTTATGTTCTTATGATGTTAATTTGGGTTGCCTGCGGGGTGGAGCTGGGGACTGCACCAGGAGGCGTGAAGAGCCTGGGGTAGTGGAAAGGGATTGATAAACAAAACCCCAGCAATCGACCTGCGTAAAATGCGGGAAGTGCCAGTGAGGTTATGATTAAGGAATCAGCAGGGGGCGTCATTCCTGACAGGGGCAGGCGATCCGTACATTGGCGGGCAGAGAGCGTACTTGGACGGCCGCAGTGCCCCCAATTTTCCTGATGTATCTGAGCAACCTGGGGATTGCCCACTGCGGTATCCCTGCCTCCCTGCAGGGGCGGACCAGACCCATGCCCCTCCGCCCCCAGCCACGGGGCTCCAGGGAAGGATCATGCAGGGTGCTGAGCAGTGCTGTGAGTCTGGCCAGGTGTGATTAGAACTGGAGGGGGGGGGCCCTTGGTCGTAATCCCAGCTTTACATCTGATGCCAGGCGGTTGATTGTCTCTCTGTGACTCGGTTTTCCCATCTGTAGCATGGGGAGAAGGAGAGTGGGCTGGAGCTGCAGGGGTGAGTTCATGAGTCTCTGCAAAGGGAGGGGACACGGCATGGGGTGTGCGTGTCAGGAGCAGCGTTTCCAGCTGCCTGAGCCGCTCCTGACGGGGACTTTGTTCTTGCATCACCCGCCATCCCATTGTGTTAACGGCACCGTGACGCCACAGACAGCGGCCACGTGACAGGCCCATCGCAGGGGCGAGATGGCGTCACTGCGGCGCGGCCTTGTTTCGCCAGAGACCATGACACCAGCTCAGAACGCGGACACTGCCTGGGTCTCTAGTAGCCTGACACCGCCCTGGACATGGCCTGGGTTGGTCTCAGGGTTAATCAGTCGACGCTGCTCTTCCCCCTGCGTGGCTGGGTTCCCACAGGGGGAGAATTGCCACCTCGCAGGCTGTCCGTTCTCTGTGGCGCCCTCAGGACAGGGCTGGGAGATGAGTTGTCTTGTCTATCTCGCTAAGAGCGAAGTTCCGAACGTCCCCCCCCCCCCCCCCCGGCACACAATGGCTTTGCAGAGCGATTTGCCCCCCCCCCCCCCCCGCTCCCCACCTCCAGGCCTCCACAACCCATAAATCTCCCTGGGCTTTATTTAAATAACTGGAATGTGAGGCTCTTTGTTCAGAAAATAGCTCTGCGGAGCTGCCCGGGCGCAGATAATGAGCCGGGAAGCTATATCGGTCGGTAACATTAGCGTAACTTTCCATATTTATATTCCAAACCTAATTATGGTTTGTGTGCTCACTTGAAATGATGATTCATCTAAACCAAGCCCGGGCCACAGAGTGGTGGCAGGGCCAGCGTGGTGGGGGCTGGCCCAGCTGCTTCACTAAAACAGCAACGTGCCCCTGGTAGGCCGGCCCAGCCCTCCGCTCCCTGCTGCGCAGGCTCCTAGCAGCTGGGGGAACTGATGGACGGCTCCTGTCGGCTTTGGTGGGCATTGAGTCAGGCCCAGAGGTACCAGGGTGATGGGCACGTTGTAAATGGAGGGAGATTGGTTCACTAGAGAGAGAGATGGAGGGTGTGTATGGACATAGATCGATAGATGGATAGATAGATTGTATGGAGAGAGAGAGAGATGGATGGAGGGAGGGAGGGAGGGAGGAAGGGTGTATATGGACATAGAGGGTGTGGAGAGAGAGAGAACATGTACGAAGATAGATACGTAGAAAAGCCGGGCATTTCTGTTCTGATCTCTGAGCTCAGCATGAACTTCAATCTTTAGAGACGCCCACAGCTCCCCTCCTGCAGTTGAGGTCCCTGCTGAAAATTAGGGTTCCACTTTCAAAATGCTCCACGCCCGGCACCTCCCAATTGCTCTCAGTGGCCTGGGGAGTCTCCATTGTTCCCAGCTGGGGGGAGATTCTCCTATTCCCAATGGCTGTTGAGCTCCGTGGCCAACCCAGCCGTGTGCCCAGCGCTCTCCAGGACAGTGCTGGTGGAGCAGGGGCAACAGGGAGGGCTGCCCCAGCACAGGGGCAGCGAGCCCAGCTCGCAGGGGCAGAAATAGCCCTGTGAGGCCTCTCCCTTGGGTTCTCATGGCACGACCAGGCGGGCTTTGCCCATTCCACGTGGTAACCGCACAGCCTGAAAAACAAGACAGGGCTGGAGAGGCGCCCTGCCCTGCGCTTTTAGCCAAAGGCCCGGGGTAATGAGGTAATTAGACAGTCGGTCAGAGGGGAGCAGGGGTGGCCTGGCCAGGGAGGCTGCCTCCAAAGCAAAGTCTGCCAGGACTCAGTGGGCACTAGCCAGGCTACCAGTGGGCAGGCTGAATAGCCTGGCAGGAGGATCGGTGAGCCAAGAAACCCCAAAGCCAGCTGCCCACAGGCCTGTGTTGGTGCCTGCAGCTAAGAAGGAGCATGGCAGCGCCCAGCATGTGGTAGTGCCCGTAAGCTGCGTGTGAGCGGCGCCCGGCAGATGGCAGCACCCGTGAGCCTGGCTTGCGGCAGGGGTGTGTACGTGCGCCGGTCTGCCTGGCTGGCCGGCAAGCGTCTCTCTGCGCACTGCAGCATGGTCGCATGTTGCTGTACATGCGTGCGCTTTCGGCCACGCGTCTCTGTGCGTGTCGGTACCCGGCTGCCTCTGCATGGAGGCCAAGACTCTCAGTCACCTGGGCCTTCCGCCTGGGGTTGCTGTGGCATTCTGACGAGCTGCCCCAGTCGGGGGGTGCCTGGGTGGGGGGTGGGGAGTTTTCTGATAGAAAACCAGAGTGGCCCAAAGGGCAGGGCACTAGATGGGGCTCAGGACACCTGGGTTCTATGCCTGGCTCTGCCACTGAACTGCTGGCTGACCTTGGGCAAGTCTTCCTCTGTTTCTGCTCCCACCCTTTGTCTATTAGGACTGTGAGCTCTTCGGGGCAGGGACTGTGTGTCTGTGCAGCGCCTGGCACCACGGGGCCCTGATCTCAGCTGGGACAGGGTTTGTCTCTCACTGTGTCTGTGCAGCGCCTGGCACCACGGGGCCCCGATCTCAGCTGGGGCAGGGCTTGTCTCTCACTGTGTCTGTGCAGCGCCTGGCACCACGGGGCCCCGATCTCAGCTGGGGCAGGGCTTGTCTCTCACTGTGTGTCTGTGCAGCACGTGGCGTGATGGGGACTCAAAGAGTCACTCTGCTACTCATATCCCCCAGCTCTCTCCTCCCGTGCTCCCTTGGGCCCTGCTGTTACCTTCCCGTGTGAATTCCCCCTAATCCCAAGATCACTGTCTCAGGCTCGGAACTACAACCTCCTGCCTCCTTTGCCTGCAGCAGGAGTTGGGGTTTCCCAGGGCCCAATCCATTATCTGCCCTGCAAAGGGATGTCTCTGTGCTGGGCATGTTGGTACCGATGTAGGGCCCCCCAGTGCGGATGCCCTGTCCTGGTGCCACATGAAGCTTTCAGCTTACCCCAGTGAACCGTGAGTTCCACTGGCGCATCGGCTTCAAAATCCCATTCGTTCCCCACCCAGGTGACTGCAGGCCCCTCCCTCAGCAAGGACCGGGACCCCAGCTGAGTCAGTTTCACATTCCAGTCTCTCCAGCTGCTGATCTGAGTCTCTCCAGGAGACGTGATCCCTGCCCCACCATCCCATCTCCCCCGGTGCTAGGAGCAGGCTCCCAAAGGAGCTGACGCACTTTCCCTCCATGTTGAATGTGGCAGCCAGGATCTTCGTTGAGAATAATCCTGGCTGGCGTGGGCTGCCAAAGGTAGCAGTTGTGATTCGTTGGTCATGTCTCCTGTCCCTACCGCCCAGCTGGACCCACCGCGAACACCCCCAATTCCATGTAGGAAATTCCAGTATTGGGTGACAGGCCAGTGCCCCCAATGCTCCCCTTACCCCATTTCTCACCCACGCCAGCCTGGCCCATCCAGCTGTTACGCCTGGTCTTTTAGATTGTACGTCCCTTTAGGGCATGGACTGTATGTTTGTACAGCGCCTAGCATGGTATTAGCAATAAAAATGGTACTTTGCCCTTCTCAACCAATTATTGCAAGTACTCATTGAGGCAGCGTGGTCCACTGGGTAGAGCAGCCTCCTAGCACTAAGGAGACACATGTGTTATCCCTGGCTCTGCCACTGACCTGCTGGGTGACCTTGGGCAAGTTCCTGCCCCACTCTGTGCCTCAGTTTCCCCTCCCACCCTTTGTTTATTTAGCCTGTCTCTCACTCTGGGTCTGTGCAGCGCCTGGTGCCCTGATCTCGCTTGGGGCCTCTATGCACTACAAATCATTGTAATTTACTAGATAAATCACGCGCACCCCTAGGGTGCTGGGATCCGATTCTTTGCCTCTTCGCCCCACAAACATAATTCCCCGCCCCTTGAGCCAAAGGGCAGTTGCAAAGAGCACGGGCGAGTTGTAGCGCTTGTGTCTTCGCCTCTGAGTGCCCAGCCACTAGGGGGCAACAGTCCTGCATACAAAGAAGCTCCCGGGGCCTGTTCAGAGCAGGGGGCACTCGTATCTCAGGGAGGCACCGGTGGTATTTCGGGGAGGAGTCTCGGGGGGAGGTGACGTCTCTGCTGCTCATATTTTTAGCATTTGCATGGATGAAGGGAAGAAAAAAACCCAAAAAACTAGCACAGCTAAAAAAAAATATAGCTGTCTCTGTCTCCTAATGAAAGAGCGGAAGGGAGGCAGCTGGGCCAGAGGTTTTAGAACAGGAGCTGAGCCAGGCTGGCTAAAGTGTCCTTGAATGGGCCAGAGAGCGCATAGGCCAGCAGAAAGGCAGTGTGGGCTAGTGGTGAGGGCTCTGGCCCATGCTTTGGGAGAGGCAGGTTCTGTTCCTATCTTCACTGCTGGCCTTGCACACAATGGTTTAGAGTAGGGACTGTCCCTCTTCATGTGTATGTACAGCAGCTAGCGCAGTGGGGACCTGATGCACCTGGGGAAAGGGGAGGGCGAGAGAGCTTGTAATGCATTTATCCTCACCACACCCCTGAGAGATGAGGAAGCTTCATTATACCCATTTTACAGATAGGGTACTCAGACACAGAGAGGGCAAGTGACTTGTCCCAAGGGAGCCCATGGGAGAGCAGGGAATTGAATGTGGTTCTCCCATGGCCTATGCTAGTGCCCCAAATCACTGGGCTATCCTTCTCCTCCGGTCTGGGTCCCATCCTCAAAGGGCAGCTAGAGCCTTGGCTTTTATTTCACATCGAGGTGAAAGGGCTTGAGGAGAGAGCATGGTGTGTGCATCTCCTCTAGGATAGGCGGCTTCCCCCTGCAGGCCGGCAGGGCTCTTGGAAATGGAAAAGCACAGGGCTCAGAGAAGCCAGAAAGGATCACAGTCCTGGCATGACACGGTGAATGTTTCTGGGCAGGCCGGGAGAGGCTGGGGGCTCTGGAAAGATTTGCCAGTGAAAAGAGGGACGGGGGGCCCAGATATGACGGTGATGGGCATGTCCTATCAGGAGTCACCAGGTGGTGCCGTCACACAAATCCTTTTTCTTAGCAACGTTCAGTCTTAGAAGAAATGCTGTCATTGTTTGTGATGGTGTTTCTTTATGAGACGCTCTAGCAAGTAGCAGGAGAGTTTGCTCCCTGCCTTAGTTGTAGCAACCTGCCTGGAACTCGGAGGGAGGAGCCCAGGTTGCAGGAGGGAAGGGTTTAGAGGCGGCACCCGGAAGCCAGTCTGTGTGCACATGGCTGGAATGCACCCCCTGTACATTGCTCTGTTAATAAAGAGCTGGTTTAGTTTTAGAAACACGGAGTCCTCTCCTGTTCAGGAACGCCGCCAGCTTTTCTGCCGTGCGCAGAAGGTCCCGCTCCGAAATGCCGCCCCCCCCCAGAGGCGGCGGAAGGTCCCACCACTGAAATACCGCCGCGGTCGCCGCCCCCCAATTCGTAGCGCCCTAGGCGACCGCCTAGGTCACCTAATGGGTTGTGCCGGCCCTGCTCCTGTTATGATGCAGCACACAGTGCATGAAACGAAAGCCAATTTGGGGGGCTGAGATGCTCGCTAGGACCCGGGCACTGGTGTTTGGGCCAAGATGTCTGGCAGAAGGAGGTTGCTGCATGCCATTTGTAACCACCTCTGCTCCAGGACTGGTGGAGAGAGTATCAATAAACCCGTTGCAGTAGGAAAACATCCAGACTCTGTGCCACTTTCTCCTCCAGCGGGCAGCAGATCTGCAGGACACCAGCATCGGCAGAGCATGCCCTAGATACACCATCTGGCAGAGCAGCCCAGATGAGATTTTAGATTAAAAGGATCAATATACCCAAGGCCTCTAAAATAGCAAGGGTATAGGAACACCCCCTCCTGCCTCTGGGGTGCCAGGAGGGGAACCCCACTGCACCCTGATATTCCCTGGGAGGGGGCCCTTTACGCTGACTGCATATCCATGAATCCCTCCCCCCAGGGTGAAGGGAGGGTGGCTCACACATTCCCCCCTCCCCCCCCAGCATGCTTGTGGTGTCCCCTCCGCTGCTCGCCGCTGAGCTGTCTGGAGCCCCGTGGCAGCTGGCACGGGGCGAGACGGGCTCCGGGAGGAGCTAGCGAGAGCCGCAGTGCCGCACCCACACACCCATTAAGGGAGGGTTATTTCAGTCCCTCTGACCACAAAGGAAGCATCCGGGGCCGAGGCTTGAGACGGGCGGTGGGCGGGGGAGGGGAGAGAGCAACAAGCGGGGTCTGTGAGAGAAAGGAAGGAGGCAAGAAAGGGAGGAAAAAGATCAAGTCGGATTCTCCCAGGATCTCCCCCCCTTGACAGGCCATTTTCTGGGCGCAATATACCAGGCATTGGGCAGGCAACCAGCCAAGCGCCCGGCAACAGAGATTAAAACAAGGCCCCAGTGCATCCAGTTGCAGAGCCAGGAGCCCCCAGCAGCGTTCCTTGGGGGGCAGCGGGGTAGTCACAGTGGTGTTTGCCACCCAGCATGCCCCCCGCCCTGGGGCAGCCTTGTGCTGTGCCTCCCGCAGAGGGGAGCTGCTCCCCTGGGTCCTTGCTGCACAGATCTGACCCTGGGAGTGGGTCCGGGGGAGGGAACCAGGCCGTCCCTCTGTAGGGCCTTGCGCTGGGAAATGCATCCAGTTAGGAAAGGTGTTAGCCAGCCCCACCTTAAACACACCTCTGCCCCAAGCAGGGCCTGGACCAGTCAGGGTTAACACACTGCCTAGGGGCAGATCCAGGTTAACCTGGCAGTGGAGGGAGGGGGTTTCTTTCCCCAAGGGAAGAGAAAGGGGAGCAGAGAGGGTTAATGCTGGGGGCTCTGTGCTGGGCGAGGGGCCCTGGGGAGCAGAGTGGGTTAGTCTGAGTCATGGTGGTTGGCGAACTATTAATAACAGGGGAAAGTTTAGCAGGAAAAGCTTTCGGAAGCCGACATGGGGGACGGGGGATGGGGGGGGAGGGATGGAGGTTACAGGATAAGGATGGGGGGGTGCTGTTAATCCCTATTGTGGGGGCAGGGGGACCAGGGAGGGGGGGCTGTTTCAGGCTAAATTGCCTCTGCACATCCTCCCTGGAATTGGATGCTGACAGCAGTTCAGGCCGTGGGGGCCTGATCCCAGCGGGGTTTGGGCGGGGATGGCGCCCCTGTAATGGGGGGGGGAGGCCGGTGCCGGGAGCGGGGGGGGGGGGGGGAGTGCAGGGAATCGCTGCCATCACCATTTCTGGCCTGTGGTTTAGCGGGTGATGAGTCAAAAGGATCCCTGGGAGAGGTGGCTTTCCTGTGCAACACGGCTCCCTCCTCCCACATTGGAGAGCCAGGGGGAGCCGCTGGAGCAGAGCAGACAGTGCCCCCCCCCCCCCCCCCCGTCGGGGCCTGTTTACAGAGAAAGAGGGAAGGGTATTGAGGGGTATAGCTCAGGACACTGCTGTGGGGAAGCTCGCAGTGCTGCCGTCCTGCCGGGGCATTGCTGCAGGGAAGCTCGCAGCGCTGCCGTCCTACCAGGGCACTGCTGCAGGGACACTCACTCTGATGGAGTCTGAAATGGCATTCGCAGGGCACAAACGTCTCTGCCGTGGCAGAGAGAACGAGGCGAAGCGTCTCCTCCATGCTGCGAGGAAACACACTCATTAGCAGAGCGGGCGGGAAACAGTTCCCCCATCCTGTGAAAACCTGGGAGATTTCAAACCTTGTTCCTGTTCTGCATCCGGAGGGACAAACCAGAGAGAGAGAGAGACAGAGAGACAGCGAGAGACCCCCAAATGGCCATGCGGGCTGGGGGAGACCCGGTTCAAGACTCTCCGAGTTGGGCCAAGCTGGGATTCCCTGGCTGTGCAGTCACTTCTTCTGGTCCCTGGGACTGCATGGCAGCTCTGAGCATAAAGTGGGACTTTGCTGCAAGAAAAGACATGTAGCCCAAACCCCCTCTAACACACATCAGACCCTCTCCCCCACAGATCCTGCAGCCCCTACAAACCTTCCAGCCCCCCACAGATCCTGCATCCCCCTACGAACTTTCCAGCCCGCCACAGGTACTGCAGCCGCTACAAACCCTCCAGCCCCCACAGATCCTGCAGTGCCCTACAAATCCTCCAGCCCCACAGATCCTGCAGTGCCTGAGAATCTTCCAGCCCGCCCCCATATCCTGCATCCTCTACAAACCCTCCACTCCAGCCCCACCCATAGATCCTGCAGCCCCCTGCAAACCCTCCAGCCCCTCACAGATCCTGCAGCCCCTACATCCCTCCACTCCAGCCCCACCCCACAGAGCCTGCAGGCTCTACAAACCCTACAGCCCCCCACAGATCCTGCAGCCCCCTGCATGCCCTGCACCGCCTCCCCCTCAGATCAAGCAGCCCCCAACAAACCCTACAGCCCCCACAGGCCCTGCACAGCTCCCCTCCACAGATCCTGCAGCCCCCTTTCAACCCCACAGCCCCTGCCAACCCTTATCAGCACCTTCCTCCACCACAGAACTTGCAGCCCCCTACAGGCAACCCCCACCCCCCAGCACTGGATTCTTCATGGCACTTTCTGTTTTCCTTTCCCGTTTTTCTCTCCATGCTGTAACCTCCCCTGGTCCCTGGGCGAGATGTTCCCTGTCAGACCCATCACATCTTCAATGCTTCCCCCCCAGCCCCGCTATGCTAAACTCACAGCGACTGTCCAACCAGTCCCGCCCTGCGCAGAGCCCGGCTCCTACACATGGAAGTGATTCCACGGTTTATTTTATTTTCCCCTTTGAAGGGGAAGAGCGTGTGCCGGCAAGAAGATCTGTCAGATTTTCATTCCCCCAAGGGGGGTAGTGGTCTGGGGGTTACACCCCAGGGAGTACGGGGTGGGGGTGGGAACCCTGTGGCTGCCTTAAATTAGATTTTCTAGATTTCACAGGAGTCCTGGGGTCTGTTCCTGGCTCTTGGTGGGTGTGTGGTCTAATGGCCAGGGATGGTGCGCCAGGACTCCTGGGTTCCATTCCCAGATTTAGGAGGGTGTGTGGTCTAGTGGTTAGAGCAGGACATGGTGCGCCAGGACTCCTGGGTTCTATTCCCAGATTTAGGAGGGTGTGTCGTCTAGTGGTTAGAGCAGGAGATGGTGCGCCAGGACTCCTGGGTTCCATTCCCAGATTTAGGAGGGTGTGTCGTCTAGTGGTTAGAGCAGGAGATGGTGCGCCAGGACTCCTGGGTTCCATTCCCAGATTTAGGAGGGTGTGTCGTCTAGTGGTTAGAGCAGGAGATAGTGCGCCAGGATTCCTGGGTTCTATCCCCAGCTCTTAGAGGGGAGTGGTGGGGACTAATGAGTTAAAGCTGAGAGCCAGGACGCTGAGGCTCTATTCCAAACTCAAGGAGGGGAGTATGGCCTAGCGGTTAGAACAACAGCTATTCCGGGCCCTATCACTGAGTGCTATCTCAGCGGCCCCAGCGCTAGACAGCGGCCATTCCTCTGCCCTCATGTGAGTTTTTGGTCATGAATTCTTGTGATGAGCCGCCTGGACTGGTGGCCTCTGTACCGGGATCCCTCACATCAGCCTGGGGCTATAAAAACAGGCCATTCCTGGGCAGGGAACCAGGTCTCATCCAGGTCCAGGAAACCCACAGCGTGAGGAGCAGAGCGGCTCACCGCTCGGCACGGCCCTTCCGCAACAAAGCCGATGGTGCACGAATCCCGTTGGTCCCGAAGTTGAAATTTTAAAACCCTCCATGCGAAGAACAGGCCGAAAACGTTGCATCGGAAACCTCACAAGGGCCTTAGTGAGATGTTTCGGTTTGGTAAGGTTGGAGCGCTTTGTGCCGCCGTCTTCTAGTCATGATATTATTTTAGGTTGGCCATGATATGGAAGCCAGACGGACGCGCTTTGGTCTTGTCCGAACGATAACTTACCATCGAAACCATGGACCTTCCCAGGGAACGTCTGGATTTAGCTGAATCAGCATTTTCCAATGGCACTGAGACGGCTGGCGTGCGGGCCTCCTCCTGCCCTGTCACATCTGCGTATCCTGCTCCTCAGGATGGCGAGTCTCCTTGAGCTCATAGGTGGTTGGAGGGACTGAGGTGCAGCCCGGCTGGTCAGTTTGGAGCAGCTGTATTGTGCAGCACAGTAATATGGAGGAGAATTTTGTGGGGAAGACACTGAGAGGGGAAACTGAGGCACAGACACTTACCCAGCAGGAGAGTGGGAGAACCATATGTACACTATTAAAGAGACTAGAATTCACCCAGCTGTCACTTCTTGACTATCCAGCACCAGGTATAGAACCCAGGAGTGCCGGTGTCCCTCCCGCTACCATACGCCATGGCAACACGGAAGGCCTAGATGCTACAGCTGGATCTGTGGGGCTCTGGGCAGGTTTAGCTCTCTGCAAGAATCAGCCCGAGGATCTAATGGTTGCTCCTGGCTCCCCCTGAGTCTATGAAAGTGTCACCCCAGCTACGTGTGTTGTGTGAGGTGAATAAACAACCGCAAAGCGAACAGCCTCCAGTTTGGCAGGGGGAGCGGGGGCCTGATCCGTCTTGTCTCGGGAAACGGAGGGAAGGCAGGCGGGGTGGAAAAAGAAGCGAAAGAGAAAAATTCACACACACACACCCTTATTTCAGAAGCACAGGCCCCTGCGATTGGTTAATTACAGGCTCAGGGTTGGGGGAAGCCACCAACATTTCAATAAGTGGGAAAGAAATTGTAATAAAGCAAACGAAAAAATGTGATCGGTAAATCAGATTTATCTAGAGGGGAAAGGCCCCATATCCCATTCCCCCCACCCCGAGCCAGCCAGCCCCTTGCCCTGGGGCTGGATCTGAATCAACACCCCCTAGAGGGGAAAGGCCCCATATCTCTGTCCGCCCCCCCTCTCCCGCCCCCCCCCCCGAGCCAGCCAGTCCCCTTGCCCTGGGGCCGGATCAGAGCTGGTGCTTGCTAGAGAGGAAAGGCCCCATATCCCATTCCCGATGGGGCCCGTGCCCAGGGGCCCCGGCCAATTGGGAGGCCCCCCAAAAAATCCGCCTGGAGCCCTGGCAGAAACACCAGGCGGTGGGGGAATCCCCAGCACCTGGCGCTCTTGCTCCCCGCTGCGGCCCCAGCGGAATGGGGCAGGACTGAAGGAGGAAGGGGTGGGGAAGGCCCCACACTTGCTCTGGCCCAGGGCCCCAAGAAATCTTAATACACCTCTGCTTGAGCCACTGGGGCCAGATCGGAGCCAGTTCTCCCTGGAGGGGAAAGGCCCCATGTCCCATTCCCTGCCCCCCCTGAACCAGCCAGTCCCTGCGATTTGGGGCCACATCGGACCCAAGTGCCCACTAGAGGGGAAAAGCCCAAATCCCAGCCTGCCCTGCCACTGAACTAGCCAGTCCCCCAGACTCACATACACCATCTGGGCTCATTTTTTTCATCCTTAGAAAGCCCAGGTTCTTTGCAGACTCGCAAGAGGGGCCGAGTCAGCACGTCCTGCCGCCAAAGGCTGCAGTGCTCCGGCCCTCGCGGGCTGCGTGTGGTCACAGGTCCCGGCTCTGTGGGTGCTCCAGATGGGGCACCCAGAGCGCTGTGTGGGTCGATGAGATCCAGATGTCCTGCTGAACCCACAGCATCCTCCTCACTCCCCGCCCCTGTCCCCCATCAGGCTTCAACCAGCTCCCCGAGAAATCCCTAAACCTGGGCTGCCTTGGCTCTTGACTGGGCAGAGTGGAACGTGGGGCGGGGGTATTTGGGTGACAGGCAGAGGAGTTGCCTTCAAGAAAAAGCTATGGGATTTCACGTAGATGTGGAGAATGGAGGGGGGGGGGGGTGCGTGTCCCTCTCTCCCTGCCTGGGGCGAGGTACCCGCAGCTCACCCAGCCCCCAGGCCCTTTCTTTCATATGAATTGGTGGGGTGAGACAGTCTATAGCTTCTCTAGCTGCCCAGACTGGTCCAGCCACCTGTCCGCTAACTCGTCAATGTCAGGTTCCGCTGCACCTTCCCATGCTCGCCAAGGGGATAGGCAATCTGGCGCTTTGCATCCCAGGAGCACCAGCTGAGACCCCGTTGTGCCAGGCGCTGTACACATATACACAGTAACAGTCCCTGCCCCACAGAGCTCATGCTCTAAACAGACAAGAGTTGGTGGGGAAACTGAGGCACGGGGCAGGGACGTGACCCACCTAAGGTCACCCAGCAGGTGAGTGGTAGGGCCAGGAAGAGAACCCAGCTCTTAAGATGATGTGCATTTCTTTCTGATGGCTATTTGCCTTTCCTTTGTGTTCACCTTGCTGGGGTGAGGAATGTATCCTCAGTCGTCCCCTGCAAAGAACCATGGTTAGTAGCAGAGGCAGGAATAGAACCCAGGAGTCCTGGCTCCCCAATAGGGTGACCAGACAGCAAGTGTGAAAAATCAGGACAGGAGGTGGGAGGTAATAGGAACCTATATAAGAAAAAGCCCCAAATATCGGGACTGTCCCTATAAAATTGGGACATCTGGTCACCTTACTACCCAATCCCTGGCTGTCTATGTAGGTAAGATACTTATCTGGCCCGCATCACTGCAGTATCCGAATGCCTCACAATCATTCATGGATTTACCCTCATAACCCTGTGAGACAGGGCAGGGCAATAATCCTCATTGTACAGGTGGGAAACAGCCACAGAGCGGCTAAGTGACTTGCCCAAGGTCACACAGGGAGTCTGTGATGGGTCAGGGAAATGAACCCCAATATCCTGAGTCCACGGCTAGCACCCTAACCATTGGGCCAGCCCAACTGCTGGCCGGTGTCATAGTGGGACAACCAACATGTTTAGTGACTCTTCAACGCACTGCCCCCATCCCAGCTGACACTTTTGATTGACAAAGACAGGAGCCAATCACAGCCCCGGCACAGGAAAAGGCCTTGGTTAGGCTGAATCACCATGAGACAGGGCCATGGTGAGCCGGCGAGCAGCCAGCTGAGGCGCGTAGCTAAATGAAATCCATACGCCTGGAAGGAAGGCCAAGCAGCCAAGGCTGGGCTGTCCCGTGGGGACTCCCCGAGATGCACACTGGAACGTGCAGGTAATCATGGCCCTGTCTGGCTGCTCCAAATTGGATTACACGAGAAATCTAATTTACCAAATATACCCGGTGCAGTGCTCTCCGTCCAATTATGCCCCTCGGGGCCGCGCCCTCCTCAGCTCCTACCCCCCAACCTCCCAGCCAGGCAGGCGGATGGGGCCACTGGCAAGTTGGGAAGAAATTCACGAGGGACAGAAGGTTCCTCCTTTTGTTTTGTAACTTTTAAAGCTACAGACACACTGTAAGAGAGAGACAATGGGAGGAACTGGGAGCCGCCGGGTCACAGCAGCAAAGTTTAAGGAGACTATCTCTCGATCCTCTTGCACATCTATCTATCTATCTATCTATCTATCTATCTATTAATGGTATTATCCAATCCAAGCATCAATTGTTCCAGCTATTTTATTTGCCCATCAATGTCATTTCTCCCATGAACTATCCCCAAAGTATTTAGCTTTCAATCATGGTTGACCAACAACCAATACTAGCTCTGTGTAGCATGAAAGCTCGTCTCTTTCATCAGCAGATACTGCCTCATGGAACCAACAAGTCATCTTCATTGCAGGGCAAACATAACTGAGCAGCTGGTGATGCCCTGGGTGTTTATAATATCTACACTGGAGGGTCCACCACAGCCCATCAGCGTCACAGATTTGAGAAGCTCCCAATTCCAGAGCCAAAAACAAACAAAGGTGCATCCCATAATGCACCTGGCCATGCAGGGCAGGACCAGCTGTCCCCCGACGCCGGCCCCCTGGCTCAACGTGCGCATGCCATTGCAGCGGGTTGATGGGTTTCCAAATTCTGACCCCATTGCGATGGTTTTAAATTTCAAAATGTGGAAGAAAAATTCTTGGGGGGGGAGGGGGAAACCTGATGACAAAATCCTCCCCCTCCCCCACCCCAACCAACTCCAGAACGGGTCAAAATTTGAAAAGTGGGGGGGAAACGGGGTGTGTGTACAATTTTTTCATCTTTTTTTTCAAGCAACCTCTAGTGCTTGGCCCCAGTAAGTGCTACCGAGCTAGCAAACGGTGTTAACTTAGCTCCGCAGCATGGGGCTTTTGTGGGGGGTGTTAAACTCTGGGGGTTTGATCCTCCGCTGGTGCCTTAGGAGATTGGCTGATGTCCCTAAGCATCACTGGCCTCTTCCCTAATATTGTTGCAAAGGCTTCACCTCCCCATATCAGCTCCTGTCCTCTTTCTGCACCGGTTTGCCTCGGTGACATTCGGTGGCAGGCAGTTCGGTGCTCCATGCCATGGTATTTCCACTGATCAGTAGCAGTGGTGTTTACTAGGTGGCTGCACACCGTGTGGCTTCTGTCGATTGCACCCACCACCTTGCCTCCCTCCATTTCTGCCCCGCCCTCAAATCCCTGGGTGCCACCATCCCATGGGTGTGTTGTGCTGGAAGGATTTAACGGCTGCCATCAACCAGTTCTTTGATCTGCAGCCGATTGCCTGGAGCTGATGGCTGTGTGAATCCCATGCCAGGGGCTCCACTCCGCTGCCACGACTCATCCCTCCCATAGAGCCCCCCATGACTCAGCCCTCAGGCACCCTGCAGCAGGCGACAGGGAAATGCCATACACAGGCATTTCACTGATCCCGCCAGCACGGTAAATCCATCTGGGCAACAGCACTACCTGTCTAGGAACCCCTCTGCTGCCCTGTAGTGTAACAGATCTCCAGGCTTCCAGCCTGATCCGGTTCCTGTGCCCGCCCCAGCCTTTCTCCATGCCATACTCTGATCTCGCTCCAGCCCCGCATCCACCTCTTGACCCCCGGCCCCTCTGACCATCCGGCCCCAACCCTTGGCCTGCATCCAGGAGCGCTGCCAGCTTTTTTGCCATCCTAGGCGGCGGAAGGTCCCACCCCCGAAATACCAACGACGACCAGGGCAGCCGAAGATCCGGCCGCCGCGGTCGCCGCCCCCCAAATGTTAGCGCCCTAGGCGACCGCCTATGTCGCCTAATGGGTTGCGCCGGAACTACCTGCATCTAGACTGCGATCCTGACTTGACTTACCGGTGGATTCTGTCCTTGGTTCTGACCCAGAGCCCGTCCCCAGCCCGCTCCCGACCCTACATCTGGCCTTGACCACGGCTCCAACCATCGGGCCCGACTGCCCAGAACCAGAGCCTGACACCATTTTATCCCCCTCTGGTTTCCTGATTCCCACCCCTGCCCATCAACAGGGTTCTGCCAGGTGATGCCTAGAACCTCCCCAGAAATTCTGGAATTGATCAGATGTGGCATCAAAGAGTTGCCCCGTTACAGGCAGGTGGACAAATACATGCCACCAAGCGGAGTGTCTGTTTGTTGAGGGGGCCGTGCCTGGTAGTGCCAGTGCCAACCAAGCCCCCACAGTGCCAGGCGCTGTACAAACACAGACCAAAAAGACAGTTCCTGCCCCAAAGAGCTCACCAATTGCTGCCAATTGCTTTAAAGCGAATCTCCCAGGTTGAATGTGACCCACCGTTTAAAACAAGCTTTGAGCTCCTGTCATGTAGCTCCCGAAGGGACATGCGCATTGGGGATCCCTGTGCTAGAACCCGCCAGGCAAGGGGGTCAAAGGATTTTATGAATGAAATCTCACAAGCCCCCCTTGGAAGCAGCGGGATGAGACTAACCCCATTACATCTCAGGGAGTGACTTGTCTATAGAACCCAGGTGTCCTGGCTCTCAGTACCCCATTCCGCCACCGGCTACACCCCTCTCTGAGTGCTCGGAACAGGCCCCAGGCACCCAGACTCCTGCGCTAACCACGCTTCTTTCTCCGTAGTCAATTCAGGTTCTGCCAGGGGCGTGGGGGTGGACGAATCTCTCAGGCATATCTGGCAGCAAAACTGCCTGTGCTTTTCAACCAGGGCCACGGCGGTGCGTCAGCTCCCCGGGCCAATTCAGCAGCTTCATTCCCAAAGGCTGGCAAACCAGGAAATGCAGAGCTAAGACAAACCATCCCGCCCAGTGCAGCCACACAGCCTTAGCTCTGCCCCCATCAGGAGGCCCAGTGGATCTGAGAATGGCACAGCCTCCTACCTATCCCTAATACAAGCTGCTATGTAACGTGTGCCCGCACCAGGAATCCGAGTCATCGCTCTGCACCGACCTGCACCCACTCATCTGCTGCTGGTTGGCAGAGATCACACTGGACACGCTGCAGAATTCGTTGCCGGGCATGTTGTGCAGGCCAAAACGATAACGGGGTTCAGAAAAGAGTGAGATAAGTTGATGGAGGACAGCTCTGGGTGTCCTTAAACCTCCAACTGTCAGAAGCTGGGAGTGGAGGACAGGAAGCGGATCACTCAATGATTGCCCTGTTCTGTTCATTCCTTCTGAAGCACCTGGCATTGCCCATTGTCAGAAGCCAGGCTACCGGGTTGATGGACCATTGGTCTGACCCACTATGGCCGTCCTTAAGGACCGAGGGAGGGATGAGGCGCTTGATCTCCCAAAGGGCAGCGCTCAAAGGAGCAGAGTTAAGGTTATGCGGCTAATGTCCCCTTAACGCTGCATTTTCAACCCTTGATCATGGGAATTAAACTCTCCTGTTCTGGAAGGACCCGAGTTGCGTTTGCATCTTCCACAAACAGGTCACAGCCTAGCACAACAATGCCCTGGCCTCTGAGAGCTGCGCGTGCCACAGACACTGATTAAAGAACCCCTACAGCCCTGCAGGGAGGCGAGTCCAGGGCTCTGGGGGAGGAATTCGCCCTCTCTGATGCGCCCAGGGTCACCTCGCTAATCAGAGGCAGGGAACAGAACCCAGGGGCCCCTAGCTCACTGCCTAGCAAGATGGGCCACAGATCTAGGGGCAGGTGGCTGGATTCCCCAGGCTGAGCAGGCTGTCTGGGCTCGCCGGGTCTCTGTCGCTTCCTTTGCCCTTTCACCCTCAGTTTCATCAGCTTCAAAGCCCCCCCCGCCCCCTCCGAGCCCCGCCCTTTGCAACGCAATATAAATACACCAATAATTGTGTTCGGCTTCAATCGTGGCCCGGCAGCCGGGTCACCCAGAACGCAAGCTACTAAAATAAGAGAACGAGTTTCCTGCGCAGCTAGCCTCCGGCTCTGCCCTGTAATCAGCCGAGGCCTAAATGGCGTGTTTATTTATAACCCTTTCATTTCTCCCTTGCGCGCTGTCTTTGGTCGGGCGACCACAAAGCCTTTGAATGGGCCAAAGGGTCCGGCAGCGAGGCGCTGCCCTCGGACCCGGAATCCGGGCGGCCTCCCGGGTTAACCCTTTGGAGTGTGTGACAGTGACGAGAGACGCTACCAAGCAAGTGAGTGGCCCCCCGGCTGCCTGGGATGTGGGCAGCAGCGGGGCTGCCCCCTGCTGATTCTTCTGCACTGAGCTGCATGACTGCCTCCCCAGTCAGTGTGCACGGAGCTGCACGGCTGCCCCTTGCCCCCCAGAATTTTCCTTCTCTGGGGACTCTACCAACTAACGACCCCCAGATCTCACTGCTCCCAGCAATCCAAAGCGGTCTGCACATAGCTGCCCCGTGCCAAGCCCCTGCCTTAGGAGGGGAGGCAACCCTGGGGAAAGCAGCCAGCAAACAGCAGCCGGGTCACCGTGGCGACCAGGTGGTTGATTGTACAAAGCCCAGGGGTGTAGCATGGCCGTGGTTACCCAGCCAGGGGATGAGGCAGGTGCCTCCAGCTGTGTAATGGGACACTGGGTCTCTCATAAGCTAAGTAGGACTGGCCCGTGGCAGGTCTTGGATGGGAGACCCGTAAGGATCAATGTACCTTGTGCGCCCACAAATTACCTCCCACTGCTCTTACCTGGCCTGAGTCCCAGCTGAGGCGTAACAGCAGCAGGAGTCCAATCCGTCCAACAGCCACGGGGCTGTGTCCTGCTGCTGATTGGCAGGGCCGGCTTTAGGACGTGCGGGGCCCGATTCGAAAGAGCTGCCGCCGAAACGCCGCCGAAGACAGCGGCAGCGATGGAGCTGCCGCCGAAGATAGCCGAAGATAGCCGTGGCAATTTGGCGGCAGCTCAATCAGTTGCCGCTGTTTCTGGCGGCACTTCGGTGGAGAGTCCTTCCTCGGCAGCAGTTGTCTTCCGGGGCCTTACCTTGCGGGGCCCCTCTTCCGGACACTGCGGGGCCCTCTGAGGCACGGGGCCCAATTCACGGGAATTGGGGGAATCGGCCTAAAGCCGGCCCTGCTGATTGGACTACAGCAGAAGGCACTGCTTCAGTGCTGGACCCCCCCCAGCCTCAGCCTCGTAAGCTTAGGTGCTGTCTCGTAGATAGAAGACCCTGTGGCCAAATCCCATGGCACTTTCTGCTGTAGCTGTCCCAGGTATCCTGAAAAAAATTGCCCTTTGGTGAATAATATTCTGCCTCCCTATGAGTCTTGCTCACTTCCTTTCCTAAACTCAGGGTAGTGTGGCTTATGTGCTGCTGTTCAACACTTGCCCCGCCCCAGAGGTGGCTGCATTTCAGAGGTGGGGGGGAGGGGAGATGCCGCTATAAATTCAGCACTGTGAGACAAATCGTCCCCAGCCCACCTCTGCAAAGGCTGCTTGCCTTGTTGGCAGGTCTATGCCCTCCTTGATGGGAGTGTCTCTACCTGGGGAGTAGAAGCATCCAAACATTTATGAGCCTGTCAGGCAGGGTCCAGCTGCTCCCAGATCCTCCCCCTCATTACGCAGGAATGCATTCTTTTCAGGCCCCTTCTGTCCTGGCCTGTCTCACCTGCAGAGCCTTTGTCTTCACCCTCAACAATAGCAGCAGGAGGATGCAGGATTCTCCCATCCTGTCCTCAGGGGTGGGTTGTTGGACCTTCCAGAACAGCATGGGGCATCGCTGTGGAGACAGGGCAGGCCATGCCTCTGGAAAGCCATGTGCCATGTTGATCTGTCCCTATGATGCTACTCACCTCTTAACTAGGGCTTTTCAGGCAAGCACTGGGTAAATACACAAGGCTCCTTCTTCGGAGGGGGAAAGTGAGGCACGGAGAGAGGGGACTTGCCCACGTTCACACAGCAAGTCAGAACATCTGGGCATGTTGGCTTCCCCAGAGCCCAACAACGTCATGGGTGAGCAATCACCGCCATTCTGGTAGCACCTCCAGGCAGCTAACCAATATCAGGGCCCCATTGTGCCAGGTGCTGCACAGACACAGAGCGAGAGACAGCCCCTGCCTAAAAGCTTACAATGGAGGGAAGGCCCAGAGTCATGTGGCTGGCCAGTGACAAAACCAGGACTAGAACCCAGGTGTCCTGATCAGAGCTGGGTGAAATTTTCTTGATGGAAAATAGATTTTGTGGGCTCCGAAATTATTGGCAAATTCAGGTCAAATTTGATAACTAGTTGTGGTCGAAAAAGAAAAACTGTATTTTTTCCCAAAAATAATGGAGCTGTTTTATTTCCACTTTTCACTTCCAAACGGCATTTCGTTGTCTAACTTGGTCAGTCTAAAAACACCCCCCCCCCAAAAGGGGGCAAAACATCCCCAACCTGCCAAATCAAAACGAAACACTTGAAAAAAAAAGTTTCATTTAAACATCTCGGTTAACTGGAAACAAACTGAAAAAACGAAAAAAATGTCATGTCGAGTTGCCCCGAAACGTTCCAGCTGATTCAGAACAAAATGGTTTTGAGTTTTTCGATTCGACAAAAAACTGTTGAAAACCCTTGTTTGGGTTTGAATCATCAAACTGATTTCTTTTTCAATTTTTTCATTTTGGCTCCTGATCTGAAAAAGCCATTATTTTCCAACCTGACTCTCAAGCCACCGGCCCACACCACCTGTGCTTGCATTTGCGACACATATTGCAAATGTAACCCTTTATGCCGCACTCCTTTGCACTGAAGTGAAAGGGTCTTCATGCACTGCAGACAAATCAGTTCTCAGCGGCTTGCTCACCCCAAGCAACCGCCTTCATATTCTCTGCATTTTCAGTTCGATGGGCATTTGCATTCTGCTCTTTCCCTGCTCGCTAGCACTTTCATATGGGAGGGGCCATTTTCACTAGCCCTGAAAATGGCCCCTTTTCTTTGCAAAACAGTCTTGTTTCTCTCCACGACCTTGCTTTGACTTGGTTCTCAGTTCTGCTGCAAATAATTTGGTCTATAATGAATTCATCTACCGGTTCATATCAATAGATTTTAAGGTCAGATCCTTACCAGTGCTTAAGTCCTAAAAAAAAAGAAGTGCCGGAATCCTTGATTTCAACAAAAATAATACTTTAAAAGGACTCTTATGAACATCCCAATTATCACTGTTCCAGCCCCCCCCGTCCCCAAATAACACTGTTCCACCGCCCCCCAAAAGTGCCCCAAAGGAAAGGTGCTGAATCAAGCATCCAATCCGACTCTCTTCTACAACACAGGCCATAGAATTTCACTCAGCGATCCCTGCATCTACCCCAATAGTCTGTGGCTGTACCGACACTTTAAAAAAGACAGCCCGTCCTGATTTAAAAACGCCAGCTGATGGGGAACCCACCGTATCCCTCAGGAAGCTCTGCCCTCCCTGTTAACAATTTGCAGCTGATTTCCAGTGTGAATTTTTCTAGCTTCAACTTCCAGGCATTGGACCTTGCTGATGTATACCCTTATCTTCTACATGCTTGGGGTTTGCTATACCCGAAGGTTTGGATTGCTTTAGATCAGCCTAGTTCAAGTGGGACTGCCCCTCCAGTGTAGACAGTTATAGCAGTATAAATGTGCTCATACCAGTAAAGGAATTCCTGGAAGGGGAATAAGCTATATAAGACATCTTTATACCAGTATAGCTGTGTCCACTATAGGGGTTGTACTGGTAAAACCATATTGGTAAAAATCATGCCCCTAGCTGACATAGCTGCAGCAGTACACAACCAGACATCTGTGAAATCAGCCCTTCGATCTGATTCCAGGGCCAGCAGCTCCAACATCCTGTTGCAGGTACAATCGCTTTGCAAATCTCCCAACCAGAAAAGCTGGGCTAACGCTGAGTGGATCTGAATGACAGGAACCAGAGCAGCGACAGGCGTAGGGGCCTGACTGGGGTACGCACCCAGAAGGGGATGGGGTCGTGACCCCACCGGCTGCACAAGGAGGAAGGAAGGTGCGTGGTAAATTGGTAAATCGAGTTCAGCGCTCATGCCCTGCCCTGCCCCTCCCCCAGGGCTGCCTCTGGGAGCCAGGAGAGGGAGGATCAAATTGATTAGCAGATAAGCCCTCAGAGGAACCTGTTTGCTGGGTATCCTGCCATCAGCAGGTGGGGAAGGAGGAGGAGAGTGGAAAGATCCTGCTACCTGCTTTGTCCTTTGTTTACAAGTTGACGCTTGACCCTTGCCCAGCATCTTGCCAATGGGACAGATCTGGGGAGAATCTCAGTCCAGTTTGGATCCAGACTTGCCCATGGTGCATTATCCAGGGGCCAGGCAAGGGGCTGGCTTAAGGCATACCCACGGGATCCTGGCCTCTTATCATTTTTTAGGTATATTACAGTAGTTTTTAGGTACCCTGATCATGGATCAGGACCCCATTGCACAGCCTGTAAATTATGTATTAGGTGTCTTACGGTAGCACCTAGGAACCCATAGTGCTAGGTGCTGTACATTATTTATTAGGCATATTACGATGCTGCCTAGGCACCCCATTGTGCTAGGCGCTGTATGTTATTTATTAGGCATATTACGGTGGTGCCTAGGCGCCCCATTGTGCTAGGCGCTGTACGTTATTTATTAGGTGTATTACGGTAGCACCTGGGAGCCCCACTGTGCAGCACGCGCACACAACAAAAAGGTGGTTCCTGCTCCAAAAAGCTTCCAATCTCAGGGCATGTCTACATTTAAAATGCCTTGGTGTAGACATTCACTGCAGCAGCGGGAGTGTAGTTAATCCTCCTCCCCAGAAGATGGTAGCTGCATTGACAGAAGAATTCTTCCATTGACCCAGGACTGTCCACACCGGGGGTTAGGTCGCCTTAGCGATGTCTCGCAGGGGGGGGTGGATTTTCCACAGTCCTGAGAGAAGTATTGATGCCGATGTAAGCACTGCTGAGGTCAATGGAGTTGCTCCAGAAATGCAGTGGTGTTGGGGCGATCAGAACCCGGACCCCAGTTCACCCACAGCCGAAGGTGGGGAGTGTTTGGATCTGGGGCAATCTGAGAGAGGGGGATCAGCTAGGAAGTGTGTCATTTGGTGGACTCCGATTCTGCGTCTGTTTCACTATAGCACCAACCCCAAATGTTCAAAAATGATGAGTCAGGCCCCCCAAAAGTCATGAGATTGCCTTAAAAATCATGAGATCAGCTTCAAATTCATGAGATTTTTTTAACCATAATAAATTTGAAGGGGTTTTTCGTTTGCCTGCTGCAGAGCCGTAACTAGGGATTTTTGCGCTCGAGGCAAGGGACGGGGCGGCACGTCCGGCTCTTCAGCGGCAATTTGGTGGCAGGTTCTTCCCTCGGAGAGGGACTGAGGGACCCGCCGCCCAATTGCCGCCAAAGAGCCGGACGTGCCGCCCCTTTCCCTTGCCGACGACTGGTGGCAATTCGGCGGCGGGTCCCTCGGTCCCTCTCAGAGGGAAGGACTTGCCACCGAAGGAGAGACTTTCTGCGTCCCTCACCTTCCGCGCCCGAGGCAAGTGCCTCACTCGCCTCACCCTTGTTACAGCACTGGCCTGCTGGCTCTTTGCACTGTCTGGTATCATATTTTCCAGTTTTCCTCTGCAGCCACGAGGGCTAAAAACATCCATTTTCTTTAAAACGCAAGCTGAGATTCTCACATAGTCACAAGACTCCAGGAGCTGGGTCTTTCAGGCAAACACCAAATAGTGTGAGCGTCAGGCAGCGTTGATTTTAACATGCTATTGTGTTTCCACTGCCACATCAGGCAGAAAGGGAGAGGTTTTGATGGCAACGCCAGAGAAAGCCGTATTACGGTGAAGCTTGTTTCCACATTTCCCAGCAGGCATCAGTGTGGCATGGGGTAGGCTGTCCCACAGCGACAAAGGGACCAAGCTGTTACCCTTCGCAGGTCTGGCTGGGCTGCATGGTGCATCAACAAGAGAACGGCTTCAACTATTTCATTCAAAAACATTTCCCAGCTGTTTTCCCGACGGCATCAATGTTCGTTCTGTTCAAAATGTTCCCATTGGTTTTGGCCAAAGAACCAAAAATCAAAAACATTCTCCTTTCCCCATTTTGCTGCTGGAAAAGAGGGGGGGGACCCCAAATGGTGACTTTTTGGAGGGGGTCAAAAACGTAAAAATGTTAGGTAGAAAATTTCATTTTGTTCTGCAAAAACAGTGACCGTTTTCCGACTGTCTCTAATCAGAACCATGGGGCCTTAAGAAACATCCCGGAACCCGCCAGAGTTGGCAACACCATTGTTTGCAAGCTCAGAAAATGAGGAATTCTCCCTCAGAATCCCAGGCACAACAGAGGCCCCAGGAGCACTGATATGGTCTAGGGGGAGGTTTTAGCAGGAGCCTTAGAATCCTAGAATATCAGGATTTGAAGGGACCTCAGAAAGTCATCACGTCTAATCCCCTGCTCAAAGCAGGACCAATCCCCAGACAGATTTTTGCCCCAGATCCCTAAATGGCCCCCTCAAGGATTGAACTCACAACCCTGGATTTAGGAGGCCAATGCTCAAACCACTGAGCTATCCCTCCAATACATAGAAACCTCCTTTGAGCTGGAAGTGTAAGAGTTGGAGCTTCCCAGCTGTTATCTTGGTTGTTACACACACAGGGGTTTGAACCAGGGACCTCCAAGCCTGACGGTGCAAGCTTGAGCTAACGAGCCAGGGTGTCATTTCAGAAAGATCGGGGGAGGCAGGGTCGGGGCAAGGTTGTGTCAGCATAGAGACCATTGTATGTTATATCCAGCAAAGTTGGGGCGAGAACAAGTGGAGTGCATAGACCTATGCAGTCTGGGGGGCAAACCCAAGTCTGGGGGGCAAACCTAGGACAGATCCCCCGGCTGTAGGAGACATACCCTCTGTGAACTGGGCAGAGAGAGGGCTCTGTAATACATTTTCCCCAGTGGGTTAGACATGCTCTTTCCCTCACTCCTTTGGGCTGCACAAGGGTCCGCTCTGTTGCATTTTTCTTCCTTAGGGCCATGCAAAACCGCCCCCCGCCCCCGATTCCAGGCCGAAGCTCGCTTCAACCCATCGGCTTTTATGTGATTAGGGTTTTTTTGTTTTTTTAAAGCTTAAATACAAGCTTCACTTGGTTTCAATGCAAAGCACTAAATCAGCCCTAGGCGGGCTCCAAACATTGACACCTGGTGCTTCCTTACTGCCTTTCATCTTAGACATTCAAAGGCAGGCTCGCCACCCCCTTTTGTAGGGATGGGGAAACTGAGGCACAAGGCGGGGCAGCGACTCCACCCAAGTTCACACAGCACATCAGTGTCAGAAACAGGCACAGAACCCAGCAGGCCTGACTCCCAGTCCCAGACACCCCCCTGCTCTGGCGTCTAGATCACACGTTGTCCGTCTGGAGTGGGCAGTAGAACCCAGGACCCCTGACTGCCTCTCCGCTCCCAGAGCTGGGAATAGAATCCAGGAATCCCAGCAGCCCAGTCCCCTTCTCTAATCAAAAGACCAGGCGGCCTGCCGTAGCAGGCCCATCTCAGTTTCTACCATGCCATATAACAGTCCCTCTTGTGAGCTCCTCGCACAGCCCAACCTCCCAGTGGATGCGCCAGGATCTCTGAGCGCTGACCCTCTGTCACACACTTGCAAGAAGCGAAGGCTGGAAACAGGGGAAAATACTTTATTTCCTCCCCGGCCGCCGGCGTCTCTGTTGACGAGTTCCCCCGGCTTTGCCATTCTGGCTACGTTCCTTTTAAAAAGATCTTTAATGTCATGTTGGAAAATCAGTCTGAGGTCAGGAGCGCATGCCACTGCAGTCTTTGATTCCCCCCTCCCCTTTCCACCAATTGCTGATTCCGTCTCCCCCCCACCCCACACCCGTTGACTTCAGATGTACAAAAAATAAATACTTCCAAATGTGGCCTCCAAATGGGCAGCGAGCTGCTGTATCTTTAATTAGTGGCTTCCCCCCTGCTAACTAAAAAGGAAAATCCAGTCAAAGAAAGGTCTGAACAGACCCAATGCAAGGCCTGTCCTTGTAGGGAGGAGGGTAGGAAGGGGACTCAGCAGATGAAAGACTGTCTGATTTTATTAGTGAAACGGTTGTGATACTTGCATTGCACCATTGCAGGGCCTCCGTGAATGTAGTGCAGGGACAGGGCGCTAGGCTGGGGCCCTGGTTTTTAATTCCTGGCTCTGCCACTGGCTTGCTGGGTGTCCATGTGCAAATCACACCCCTGCTGTGTGCCTCAGTTTCCCCTCCCACCCTTTGTCCGTTTAAACTGCAAGCTCTCCAGGGCAGGGCCTGTGGCTCACGCTGTGTTTGTTCAGCACCCCGCATGATGGGATCTTAAGTGCTACTGGAGTGTGAAGCATAATCAACAGTCTGAAAGTCTCCAACCTTTCAAAAGCAAGTGCAAGGAGTTGTGGGGTATCGCTGGAGACGGAGTGGAGCCCGTCGGTGCTGAGTGTTTTATTTGCTAGAAGCAGGCAAATTACCATCGAATCCTATGTTCCCAATGCCACACAGAGCGAACGCTGGTCCATCTGATCGGGCTAGATTCTGCTTTCATTTATATCTGAGTAAAAGCACATCAAGCTGCTCACTCCAGATTCACCCCAGTGTCAATGCACGGCAGTGCCGCTTAGTCCAGATTTACGCCTGTTTAAATGCAGAGCAAGGCTGCCGACTCCATATTTCAACCAGGGTAAATGCAAATCAGACTCTGGCTCTACATGAGACTAAATCGGCGCAATGTACACCTCCCCTCGGCCTGTCAGTTAGAGCCACCCCCAGCACCTCTGTCCCGGTCCCACTCGCTGTCTCGCTCTTTCACATTCTCTCCTTTTCCTTCGTGACTTTTCTCTTTGCTGACCTGGCCTGTCTGCCCTTCTCTTTTCTTTTGTACAGTCATTGCTTTCTCTCTCCTCTCAGTTCTCTCCCTTCCTATCCCCTTTTCTTCCCCGCTTCTCCTCACTCCTTGATCCTCTGGCTGACAGCCAGACAGATAGCTGGACTCTCATACCCCTTGTCCTTGTCCCACCTGCACTCAGGGGCCCTCAACACCTTGGCCCTGCGGCTTGTGCCCCCAGTGCAAAACGTGGGGGCGAACTGGCCGCCGCATTGATCCTGGTAGCGCTTTGGGCCTGTGTAAACCTCTGCCCAGAGGGCGGCAGGAGGCTGGATCGGGCCCCCCCACCCCGTAGGAACCGGATCAGCCCTCGGGCGAGCGTGTTCTGGAAGAGGAGTGGGAGTGAATCTGAGCTGGGATCCTGCTCTTTTTGACGTCGACGGCAAAACTCCTAGGGACTTAAATAGGGTCAGGATCGGTGTTGAAGCATTTGGGCCTGATCCTTCAGTCCGTTTACAGACTACCCCACCCCCACCTTCTCGGCCTGAGCTGGAACGGAGAGGGTGTGAGGACTGCAGGGTTAGCCTTCATCCATCCCGCAGCCGCAGCCTCCCTCAAGCCCCCCGGCATTGCCTTGTGCCCTGGTAGAGAGACCCAGCCCCAACCTCCCAAGGGGCCAGGGAGCAGAATGTCGCCCGGCGCCCTATTCCTGGCTTCCCCCCTTTCCATTGCTTGACTGGGAGCGAAGGAGGCTGCTCCAGGGCCCCCGAAAACCCTGGGAAAGCAAAGCGGCGGCTGAGCTGCAACAAACCCCAAGCAGCCGGCACCAGGGATGTGGGGAGCAGGTGGGCTGCAGCCCCTAGAGTCCTTCTCCTCTCCTCCTTCTCTTTCCTGTTGTCCCTTCTTCCTTTCCTGACTTCCTCCTTTGTTTCATTCTTTCCTCCTCCACTTGCTTCTTTTCTCCCTCCTTCTTTTCTTTCCCTCTTTTCCTCCGTTCTTCTTCTCCCTTTATTTCTTGTGCGCCTTCCGTTTCTCTTCTCTTTCCTTTTCTTCCAGCCTTTCTCCCTCTGTTCCTTTTCTTCCATTCTTTTCCTTCCTTTATTTCGTTGTCTTCTCTCTCTCTCTTTTCCTTCCATCCTTTTTTCCTTCCTCTGTTTCTTTTCTTTCCCTTCGACCAGTTCCCTCTCCCACTACTTGTTTCCCCCTTTTCCGTTCTTTTCTTTCCCCATCCTTTCCCCCTCCCTCTGTTTCTCTCTTTTCTTTCCCTCTCCCTTTCCCCCTCCATTTGTTCTTTTCCATTATTTTTCCCCCTTTTCTTTCCCTCCTCCGTTCCCCTCCTTCGATTTCCTTTCCTCTTTTCCATTCTTTTCTCCTCTTTTCTTTCCCTCCATCCTCCCCACCCCCCATTTCTTTCTTTTCTAACCTCTGAGGAAACAAGGATAAATCCGAAAATGTTGACTTCTTCCCCCCACTCCACCCCCTTCCCTCCTCCTTTATTGGATACTAGCGGGTGCTCAAAGGCTCCTAGGCTGTAATTAGAGGGTGGATCCTAGTGCAAAGGGAAGGAGTTCCCCCCCCCCCCAGTCCTTTCTAACTACGGATCAACTAGTTCCCTCTCCCTGTCTCTCCTCCAAATCTGCCGCAATCCTCCCAGGCTGGGACACACAGAGAGATGGCATCTCCAGCGCTCGAGGTAATCTCCCCACTGCATGTATTCAGGGGCCTTAGGGAATCCTGACTTAGCAGCAATTGGGTTTTCTCAAGCCAGGTGGAAACTAAACCCCAAGGAGCTGAAAAAAGTAAGAAGCTCTTTTTTTTTTCTCCTCTCCCCTTCTTTCTTTCTTTGCATTTTCTTTTTATTTTGAGGGAGGGGGGTGCCCTAAAATCAAACCCATTGTGAAGCTATAAGGACTGGGGAAAGGGGGTGCTGGGCAGCCAATCTTAAGAGGGGGTGAAATATACCAAGAGGAAGGAGAAGCGATAGAGATCAGGGATGTTTCCTCTAAACTCTGGAGTGGGAGCGCCTGGGTACTGATTGTGGGTGCCCTGGATTTCAGTGTGATCTGTGTTTAGTTTGCCTGAGTGTGCGTGCGTTTGTGTGTGTACAGACTTTTGCAAAACCAACCCAGGACTGTGCCCCATTTAACAGGATATGTTTTTTAAATCTGAAGGGGTGTTTTCCTTGCTAGATGAAAGGCAAAACTTGGAAGAGGGGAATCAAGTTAAAGAAAAAACTTTTTCTAGCCTCGCCACCCTTCACAAGCAGCGATTGCCTTCAGAGCAAAGGTTGGGAAAGATTCAGAAACCCAACTGCCCGGCTGCTATAGTCACAAATATTTAGGTTTCGGTTGAGGACAAACTCCCAGTTCAGGGCTATTTTCAGATTTTATTGGCTACAGAAATTTCACCGGCTGGAGTTGCTATTTAAAGGGTTGTTTTTAAGATTTTTTTTTTTTTTTTAGAAAAAAGAAAAATCCTTTTTAATGATCCTACGTGATCGTGCAGCAAAAAAGTGTCTGACCGTCTTTTTTTTTTTTTAAAGCGGGGGATCGGGTAGGTTTCGAAGTTGGCTTTTTATTTTTTGAATAAGGGGGAAGAAGATAACGAGGGGGTTTTAATTAAAAGAAAAGGAAATAATGATCGGAGATGGAAAATAAAAGCCGCCCGAAGCTTGAACATTTCAAAAAACCCACAACCCAACAAGGCGTTTGAAGTTGAAATTTCAGCAGTGGGGAGAGATTCGAAGCTGGCGATAGGTGTGTTAATAAGGTCATGTTCCACATTAAAACTCCCCAGTGCCCCGCTAGCCCCCCTTCCATTCTCTGCTTCGCAGTCTCGGAAAAAAACAAGAAAGTGCGGGGAGTGGATCTTGTTAAAGCAATGGTGCTTTCAGCTTCCTGGAACCCGGCTACTGGCATCGGGCGCTTGGCACTTCAGGCAGCTGGCTTAGCTAAGAGTAGGATCAATCGGTCCTTTGAGGCCCTGAGGGCCCTCAGTTAGCAACACTAAGGGCAGGCACCTGGGCTGGTTTAAATCAGAGTCGATCTGTTGAGGGCAATGGGGCAAACACTCCCCAACGGCTCCCTTGGAGTCAATGGGGCCAGACCCCCAGTTGGCATCATTCCATTGGCGTCCGTGTCTCTATGCAGAGCGACGCCGATTGACTCCCCCCCGGGGATGTGGCGATGCGGATGCACGGCACCGTCTGAGAGGGTGCTCACAGCTTCCCAGGATTGGGCCCATGGTGTGTTGATGGGACTATCGCAAACCCAGTTATGGTCTCTCCCAAGAGGCTAGCTGGGGGCAGTGAGGGGGTCATCCCAGCTAGTGGCCTACAGACAAATGTCTTTGCCCAGATGGCCACTGTTTCCAAGGAGATACAAGCCGCCCAGTCTCCCTCTGCGCCCGATCTCTGCGGTGCCGCTCGCCCGTAGCTGTCTCGGCTTTGCTGCAAGTTGAGGGCACTTGGGGACAGTTTTGAAAGGTATTTAGGTGCCTAACCCCCAAGAAATCTGGCCCTTGGTCTCTAAGCTCGGTCCATGGCTGGGCCCGGAGCTGGTTCAAAGGGGGTTGCCACACTCCTGAGTCTTCTGTCTGATGTTTTGCTGACACCGGTCTGTTCTGTCTGTGGCCAATCCTGTGTCTGTCCGCCTGGGGCTGGTTAACCCGGCTGCCCCCTGCTCCGTCTCCTATGGAGAGGAGGGATTCAGTCAGGATGGACTCACCGGGGCAAGAGGGGGAGGAAACGGTCGACCAAAGGGGCTGCCTCTAATTTGGCCCAGTCAATTCCCCACCCCCACCCCGCATCAGTTTCACGCCCCCCCCCAAAACAGCTCTGGGCTGAGGAAAGTTACAGCTGGAAAAAAACAAGAGCCGTCTTCCCATACCATGGCATGTGCTGGTCCCCTAGCCCGACTCGGCTGCCATCCATGCACGGGGAGCCAGGGGTGGCAGGGGAAGGGGGTGCACGGGAAAGGCTCGCTCCTAGATCCTGGCACAGGTGGGCTTGGGATTGCAGCTCTGCAATGGGCAGTAGGAGCCAGGACTCCTGGGTTCTATTCGGGGAGGGAGTTGAGTGGTTAGCGCAGGGGCCTGGGTCCCCTGGGTTCTGTTCCAGCGCTGGGAGGGAATTGAATGGTTCGACTGGGATGCCTGCGTTCTATTCCTCGGGAGTGGTCAAGTCAGGGGAGTGAGACTTCCCAGGGGAGTATTGCCTAGTGCTTAGTGGACGGGGCTAGGTTCCGCCATTGACCTGCTGGGTGACCTTGGGCATAGCCTGTCCTCTCCCCCTGCCTCCATTTACCCACCTGTAGAACAGAGTTAATCACCCTTTCGCACCTCCCCGCAGCGCCCGGCGGGGAGGTTAAACAAGGCCCCTAAAAGGCAGAGGCACGGCGGGCATTGCTGCCAACCTCGCCGAGGCATGCCGCGCTGGGAGGGAGCGGAGCATGTGCATGCCAGGGGCCGAGACGTGGCGTTGCCGCTTGCAGCAGGTCCCACCTGGGCCAGCTGCACAATGGATGCTGATGGAGCAGATCTGGATGGGCGCTGGGGTGAGGGTGGAACTGACCCTTCTAGGAACACAGCTCGAACCATCTGAGATTCCAGGTGGGGGGTAAATCTGCTCCCGTTTTAGGGAGCAGGGATTAATTTCGAGCACGTCGGACCAATTAAAGAAATTCCTTATCCCTCGTATTAAAGACCCTTCGGGCCAAGCTCCTTTGAGCACAGCTGCAGCAGCTCCGCACCAAGTTATGGCAGGGGCAGACTGTCCCATTTAGGGTCCGATTTCCGAGTGCTCAGCACCCGCACTCAGGGCTGGATTTCCCAATGGCTTCAGCCCCTCCACAGGAGCTGTCGTGACACTAAGTTTTCAGAAGAGCCCAGCAGCCAACTAAGCACCTTTGCCATCTGACCTCCCCGCACCAGGCTCTTTTCCATCTTGCATCTCTATTAGTCCCTTGCCGCATCCGCTGTGGGATTCACTCGTGATCCTGTAGAACGTTGTTGTTTCTGCTGATATGAGTTTTACCCGTTATCAGCCACGTCCCCGCTCCCCTTCCCCACCTCCTTCACACTAATTATTTTTGTCCTGTGGAATTTTTAGGGTTCCTTGAGGATTAGAGGGCAAAACACAGGTCTGATGCATCCCACACCCACCCTCCTTCCTTTGTCATGTAGCAAACGATCCTCCTCTCCTATCTTCCTCATGAATTTCTCAACACCCACATTCCCCTCTTGCTCTAATGAAACAGGAAATCCCCAAAGGAACATATTTTCAAAGCCGTCAAGGGGGATTATCTTATCACCACATGACTCCAGGAGCTGGTGCTTTAATTAAAATGCCAAATATCATGAGTCTTGGCCAGCTGTATATGTCATTAACCTGCCAGAGGCCCGAGCTGAGATCAGGACTTTATCATGCCAAAGATCTCACTGTCTAAATAGACAAAGGGTGGGAGGGGAAACTGAGGCATGCAGGGTCACCCACCAGAAGCTGGGAATAGAACCAAGATGTTCTGAGTCCCCATCCGGTGCCTGTTCCACTTAGACATGTAACTTCCATTGAAATGAATCCCCTAGACAGCTTGAAAAATCTCCATCTTTGTGTGAAGAATAATAATAGTTTATTATTATTATTATTATTATTATTAATAATAATAATATTATTATTATTATTAATACCCTGTCCCATATGAGGCCAAGGTAACATCATTATCCCCAGTTGGGTGGGGAAACTGAGGCACATGAGGCCATAATGTATTAGCTCACCCATTAAGTAGCTCTAATTTTGCACCCAAGCAGCCAGTGCAAGGTCTGTAAGTTTCTTTCCATGGTATCATCCTTAAATTCTCAGTATCCTCAGAGCTAGCAAGTCTCCCACTTATTTGGAGCTTAGGGTCTAGGAAAGGTGAATTGTGGCATTGCGCATACACTGCACTGAGGTCAGAGGAGATCTGAGGTCTAGTCACAGCTTGGCCTGCTGGGGGACCTCTCTGGGCCTCAGTTTCCCCATCTGTAGAATGACGATAATACAGACTTGGAGATCTACTGATGAAAAGCGCTCTTTAAGACAAGACATTTCTATTATTATTACGGGTGCAGGCTAAACCAATCTGAAACTGATCGAAAGGTGTCCACACAAGGGTTTAACCACATGGTTTGTTAAACTGGTGTTACTTCTGTGTTCGGCAAGCCCCGAGTGTGTCCCCAGGAGTGCTTTGCATTGTGCATTTTTAAATCTGTGTCATTAAACTGGGGCACTTTGCTGGCCCAGACAAGGCCAAAGAGAAGGCGAAAAGGAGGGGACTGAATGACTGGGGATCGCTGTTAGCATCAGGCCAGAACCCTGGCTCCTTCTTTGACTGGGCAGAGGCCTGGTCCAGCTAGTGGATCAGAGACATAGTCTATTGTTGGATGAAATTCCCTCTGCCAGTATCAGGCACCAACAGAGGATCGGGCAGAGCCCAGAGCTGAGAAGAATCCAGCCCAAGGTCTGGTGGGTTCCCCCCGGTTCAGCCCAGAACTCAGAGCAGGGACTAAAGAAAAAAGCACAGACACTGAGCATATAAACGCAGCCCCCATTCCTCTGCCTCTGATTCTTCCCCACCTGTGGCAAACTCCCCGTCCACCCCGTAGGCGCCAGTAGTCTTCCTCTTGGAGCACACTGAGAGTGGCCCAAAGCGCCTTGACACGAAGACTGGCCTCCCGAACAAAGTCCACCAGGGCTCCCAGCATGCACCGGGGCTCCCTTAGCATCTCTTTGGTTCGGTGGTTTCGAAGGCCTTTCCCAGGAGGTCCTGGGTCCCTCATGCAGAGGCCCGAAAGCTGCGTTGGCCCCTCTCCTGGAGGTTGGGTCATGTTGGTCAGTCCCGTTGTCACAACAGTGACCTGCTGGAGGACGGGCGGAGTCAGTGGCAGAGTCCAAAACGGAATCAGGGCTCGGGGGGATTCACTCATTCTATCTGCACCATCCCGGGTGCAGCCGTCGGTTCAGGGGTGCCGAAGAGCCCCTGGGCAAGGCAATAACGAATGAGAATCCAGGCGTTCTGGCTCCCCATCCCCTGCCCTAATTCCCAGAGCCAGGAATAGAACCCAGGCGTCCTGACCCCAGATTTCCTGCCTTCACCAAAGGACTGGAGGCTGTGAAGGGTGGAAGGAGAGGCCGGAGGGAGAACCCATTAAGGATTTTTTTTTCCGGGAAGGGAAGGACATCAAAGCTGCCCTCCCCCCCGCCCTCCTCCCCGCACTACTAGCAAGCGGGATAGTGGTTTCCTAGTGGTGGGTCCTTGGATCACATTTGTCCCCCCCCTAGGTTTCACGTATCCCGCTCGCCGGATTTCACGCGTCTTGTTCTTGCCGGGCCGGCCGGCTTTATTTAATTCTCAGGAGGGTGCAATCCAGTGGCACAGATCAGGTTTCCATCATAGAGCTTGTCCGGACTAGGGAGAATTGCACCTGTAGAAGGATAGCGGTGGCACTACACTGATGCAAACCCCAGGTGTGGAGCACACGGGTCTGTCTACCTGGCCTCCGCTGTGAGGACATGGATCTGTTACAGCTCCTAACTGTGCAGGCTGGAGCTTTAGCTCACGCTGTAGGAGGGTGGGCTTGGGAGGTCATCACAACTGCATAGGTGCATAGGCGTTACTGCAATTTACATGTTTGCGCTGTTGCAGTGTATCCACGTCGGTGTGTACAACAACTTCTCCCCAGGGCCAGGGCCTTAGCTCTGCCAGCAGAGATCAATTCCAGCTGTGACTCCAGGAAAAGCCCAGGGCGCACCCGGGCGGTGATCAGGGGCAGAAATTTGGGCTGAATAGTTTCTCTCTCCCAAAACTGGAAGGGGAACCGTCTGTCTGTGATGGCTGAGCTGACCGACTCGGCGGGCAGAGAGAGGGTACTTCATCGGCGTGGGCAGCAGAGCCCTGCACTGGTGCCGCCACAGTCTTTCTCACGTCAGCGTTTCCATTACAGCCCACGCTGCACCCCAGAGGTAGGGATAGAGACCAGGAGTTCAGGTCCCCTGCTCTAACCACGATTCTTTCCCAGAGCTGGAATAAAACCCCAGATCCCAACTCCATGCCACAGCCTTCTTTCCATCGGAACCCAATTTCATTCCCAAACCATCTCCCTCCAAACCAATTAATCCCCCCCAGCCCCCTAATTTCATTCTGGGAATAAAACACATAACCCCCCACAACAAAGAACCTGGTTTGAATTCTTAAGAAAAACATACGGACTCCCCCACAACAGGCAGCTTTTAAAGCACTCAACCCCTGCCCCCCCATTCATAACTTCAGAACCCCAACTTTCAGATAATGCCCTAAAAATCATATTTAAAGAGCACTCCCCCAAATGCCCCAGTTCCAATCTTTAAAACACGCTCCCCCTAAAAGTCAACTTCATTCTTCAAAAGCAGACACCCCTCCCCGCCCCATTTAATTATTTTTGACACTCTCCTTTCTCCCCCAACCCACTCCTTTATAAGCCCTAGGTCAGGGGTTCTCAAACTGGGGGTTGGGATCCCTCAGGGGGTTACGAGGTTATTACATGGGGGCAGGACCGGCTTTAGGATTTTTGCCGCCCCAATCAGAAACAATTTTGGCCGCCCCCCCCCCCGTTTTTTTCTTACCCCACCCCCGGCCCCGCCTCAGCTCCGCCCCTTCCCCAAATCCCCAGCCCTGCCTCCTCCCCCCAGGCTCTCAAGTCTAGGAGGGAGGGGGAGAAGCGGCGCGCACGCTGCAGCCACTCGGAGTCTCCCCCTCCCTCCCAGGCTCTCAAACCTGGGAGGGAGGGGGAGCAGCGGCGCGCGAATCAGCTGTTTCCTGTGCCGTGGCGCGCGAGCGGCAGCAGCGGAGGTGAGCTAGGTCGGCCGGGGCACGTTTTTAGGGGCGGCATTCTGGCGCCGGCCATGCCGCCCCTAAAAATGTGCCGCCCCAAGCACCAGCTTGTTTTGCTGGTGCCTAGAGCCGGTCCTGCATGGGGGGGGTCGTGAGCTGTCAGCCTCCACCCCAAACCCTGCTTCACCTCCAGCATTTATAATGGTGTTAAATACATAAAAAGGTGTTTTTAATATATAACGGGGGGTCGCCCTCAGAGGCTTGCTTTGTGAAAGGGGTCACCAGTACAAAAGTCTGAGACCCCCTGCCCTAGATCATGCCACAAAAAACAACAACTCCACAACCCAAACCCAGTTCATTCATTCTCGCTCCCACGCCCAGCCTGGGGTGCGGTGGGGTGAGCGGGCAGCACGGGAAGAATCTAAAGTCCTTGTTCTCCTCTGTAAATCAGAACGAATTCCACTGAAGTGGTTGGAATTACAGCCATTTAAAATGAGAGTAAATAGGATTACAATCAGGCCCTCATTTCTTGCCGATGCTACTGAGCAGAGCCCCATCCGGCTCTGATTTAAGCCAATGGAAAAGTGTGACTGTTTAAAGAGACCTTAGTGTACATGAGAATAGTGTTGCGATTTTACCGTGAGTCTCGCGAGCTGTGGTTTATTGGGAAGTCCCAGAGCTGGGAGTCATGGGGTTAGGTCAGAATATCTGGTCTCATTGTTTTAGACAAGGAAATAAGTCTCTAACTCTCATAATTGTGAGGAAAAGCTCAAAATGCGACTGACCGGAGTGTAACCCGAAATGCTCAAAACCCAGAAAAACAACAATACAGGTAGACAGTGAGGGCCACAGTGCTGGGTGTGCATGCCCACGTTGTATGGCTTTATTCCAGGCGTCTAAAAGCTCCAAAGGGTTATTACTGAGTCAGTGCACCAGGTTAATCATAGGTTAGCCACCAGTCCAGAGCCGGCAAAGTCCCTTCCTGATCTCACGTCTGATCTTCAGGGCATGATGTGCGAGGATTTTATCTCCAAGGCAGGCTATCTGACCAAAAAGTGCCAGCTGGCGATGACATGGTGACTTCAGTCCGCCCGAGGCTAGTTCTCAATAATACATCCCTATTACTGATGTAATCTAAGCGTTTTACCAGAAGCCAGAATACACGTAAAAAAAAACCCCAACATTTATTATTTAATTGTAAAAGCTTATGAGTTTTTTAAGCCAATCTCAGGCATTATTCAAAGCTTGACTGATGGTTTTTGAACACTCCAAGTTGGTAATGCTAGAATCAGGCCTATTCTAGTTTCATGGGAGCCAGGTTGGAGCCTTATTATTGGCCCTAAAGACGTGTAAAATGTGCTAGATCTTGAGAGGTCAGATCTTGAAGTCTTTAAATCATGATTTGAGAACGTCAGTAACTCAGCCGGAGGTTCTGAGTCTGTTACGGGAGTGGGTGGGGGAGGTTCTGTGGCCTGCGACGTGCAGGAGGTCAGACTAGATGATCAGGACAGTCCCTTCTGGCCTTACAGTCTATGAGTCTAAGGGCCTCGTTGGTGCCCATGGAAACTGTTTCACAAATAAGCCGAAATACGCGAGGATCCATCCAAAGGCAGGCGGGCACTCTGCCAGTTCCTTGTGTAAAATAAGAAGAGAAAGAATTCGGAACCAACAAAAATCAGCCTGGAGATATTTAGCTGCAAGAGCAGAGTGGCCGATTTGGGGAGAGTTTTATAAAAATGAGGGGGATGCTTTGTTTGTTTAAAAAAAAAAAACCCAAAGAAGAATCAACAAAGAAATAAATAGATAAATAAAACGTTTGGTGCTTCAGGAAACTTCTCGCTGGCTTGAGGAAGTTCTAACGGGCCATGAAATATTTTTAGATTTTCTTTTTTAATACTTTTCCCTCCTCCCAAAAGTAAAAATCCCCCCTTTTGCCTCATCCTCTAGCCCTGTGCTTGGCTACTTGCACAAACGTAACTGCTTGGGACTGAACCTGGAGCAGTTTCTAGTGAAGAGTATGAATGGGTTCTGCTTTAGCTAAAGCAGCGGTTCTCTGAACTTGGTGACAGTAGTTGACGCTCTGGTTTTGGCACGGACATTTTTTATAAATTTCACGGCAAATGGGGCAGGAAAAAAAAGGATACATCACCAAACGGTCACAAAACCATGTAGTTGGCACTGAAAGGTCAGGCCCAGGGTGTGTGGTGGGGGTGGAGAGGAAGCCCACCCTGCATTCGCATCACACTGGTGACTCCTGTCCCATGGGGCTGGACTTGATGTCCTGCTCCAGGCATTGCAACCTGGCACACGGAGTTCCTGCACCACTCAGGTTTGGCCCGCCCACCTCTCCATCTACAGACAGGCCAAACCTCAGTGGTGTTGCGACCGAGCGCGTGGGGTTTCAATGCCAAAGGGGGTCTAATCAAACGAGGGTTGCCAGTTTTGGTGGGACATATTCCTAGAGGTTTCATCGCAGGACGTAATCTTTAAAGATAAATTCCTGGAGACTTCAGGACAGTCCTGGAGGGTTGGCAACCCTACATCAGATGTGGTTTTTCCATGATTTCAGGGACTTTATTCAAACTCGCGATTTCCATGATCATTATGACCTTCCATGACAAAAATGCAGCCCTACCCATAAACCCCTTGTTGTGGTCCGGCCTCCGTTGAGGGCTAATCTAACCTATAGGCACTGACAGAGGGGGTTGAAACTGCCGGGTCTGCCAACCAGATGGCAAGGGCTCCACCTGCCCCCCACTTCCTGCTTTTGTTTTGTTCTGAGTTTCACCCAAATCAATAGGGTTCTCTCCACCGCTGCCTAGAACATTGCCATGGGATTGATCAGCTGCAGCATGCAAAAGTGATCGCGATACACAGACAGACAGAGACACGCCACTAGTCGCATGTAAAAGGCCTCAGAAGCTTGGGGCCAATGGTATTTACCCAGAGCTCTCGGGGCAGATGCAAGCCTGCGAAGGGGTTGTAATGGCTTAACCCTAATTCATCTTGCTAGGGTAATCATGACAATCACTCCTGGACCCCGCTGGCTCTCTACCCTCCCACCCCCATCGCTCCTGGCTCCCTCTGGCTCCCTCAATCCCCCACCCATTGCCCCAGCCCCTGCTGCCTGCCCATCCATCCCCCCAGCACCCCTGGGCTCCGCTGCCTCCCGATCCATCCCTCCATCCCCCCTGGCCTCTGCTGCTTTCCTGGGCTTCCCACCCACCCGCATTGCCCCTGGGCTTCGCTGCCTCCCACCCACCCCTTGCCCTGAGCTCCCTTCCATGGCCTCACACCCCAGGCCTGCCACGCTTCATGCCTCTTGACCACAGCGCCCTGGGCGATTGCCCACCCGTAAGGCTGGCCCTAGCTAGAAGGGACCATTCTGATCAACTAGTTAAACCTCTTGCCTAACACAGCCCAGGGAAACTGACACCTAGTCAGTCCTGCATGAAGCCCATGTCTTGTAGCGGAGCTAGAACGCAGTTTGGATGCAGAATCCATCCCTTGGTAAGTTGTTCCAATAGTTAATTGCCTTTCCTGTCAAAAAAGTGCACCTTATTTCTCAGCTGATTATGTTTAGTAGCCACTGAATCTCATTCGCTTTTCCCTGCTGGGTTAAAAAGCTCTCTGTCGTCTGGCACCTTTTCTTGAAATGTCCCGATTCAAGCTGGGCAAAAATCCCCCACAGATTCGGTTCGACTGAAACATTTTGTGAATGTATGTCGATTTCTGCAAATTGTTTTGGTCAGAAAAACAGCTCTAAAAACAATTCAGAAAATGTTAGAACCTTTTGTTTCTATGCTTTCGAAAGGAAGCCTCTGACTTTTTGGTTCAATATTAGGTTGAATATGATTTTTTTTAATTGAAAAAGGGCGGGGGGAGCGCAAAATGAAACATCGCATTTGGGGTCGGGGACAAGGCTTCATTCGACCCGAAATGAAATTTTTTGCAACTTTCCAATTTGCTAAAAAGTTTGAAAATTTGGGTCAATGAAACTAATCCCGCCCCCTCCCCCCCCTGTTTTTTTGGAATTGCCGCGAACCAAAAAATCCATTGTTCGCCCATCTCTAGACCCAAATGATGGTGCTTCCACTACCTCCATTGAGAAAAGATTCCCCAGCCGAACAGACTCAATCATCAGAAAGAATTTCCTGATATTCAGCCTAAAGGTTCCCCTTTGTAATATTCTCCCGTTACTCCTCCTGTGGCTACAGCCCCTTGCAATGCACCCATGCGGGGCCTTCCTTAGATGTGGGTGGCAGGTTCTTTCTGACAACTCCAACCAGACCAACTGGCTGCAAATAAAAGCACTGGGCAACGCCTGGGGAACAAAGGAATTATCACTCGCAAGTGCTGGGGTGGGGAGGGGGCCAATAAGTGTGAGTCAAACTTGAGAAAATATTCAATGCTTGCTGGCTGTGTGCATAGGGCAGGGGGCAAGCGCAAGGGTATGAGCCAGGATACCTGGGTTCTGTTTCTAACATTGCTGTTGAATGGCTGTGTAACCTGGTCGTTTCCTGCTCTCTGCCTCAGTTTCCCTATCTGTGAAACAAGGATAAGGGAGGGTCAAATGCTTCATTGCTGCTGTTGGCCGAATTCGTTGCATGCCCCAGGGGGCTTCTCCATTCCCCCACAAGTCCCTTGTATGTCATCCTGAAACTCCACTTCCCACAGGCCTAGGGTGACCAGACGTCCCATTTTTATAGGGACAGTCCCGTTTTGGGGACTTTTTCTTATATAGGTGCCTATTACCCCCCACCCCTTGTGCCGTTTTTTCACAGTTGCTATATGGTCACCCTACAGAGGCCAGGGGCTCTGTGTGTGACCCCCCCTTCCCTCCCATGCCAGGATCTCTGTGTGCTCCCCCAGTTCTTTCTTTCTTTCTTTCTTTGGATGTCAGCATTTTAAGCTCAATTGGGAAATGGACAGAGCTGAAACGGGGGGGTGTTGCTGTCATGCTGGAAGGGGTTAATTTCTGACATCAGCCAGTTCCTTGATCTATAGAGAATTAGAGGTGACTGATGCTGATGGCTTTGCCCACCTGATGCCACGGGCCCCCCTTTGCCCCTTTTGTTTTCTCCAAATTTCCCCCAACCCAGTAGGGTTCTGTCCATGGACGCCTGGAATATTCCCTGAAATTTGTGGAATGGGCAGGCTGCGGCAATCAGAAGCTATCGCATTGCAGACCGACAAGCAGCGAAACGCCATCAAGCTGCATGGAAGAGCCCCATAAGCCAGTGATATTTACGCAGAGCTCGGACCCGGCTCAAAGGGTACCAGGGACTGTAATGGCGTAACAAAAAGTCAGGTGAAGACGAAAGGACAATTCCTGCTCTCGCAGTTATCTCTTAATAGCCTGTTAGCGCTGGGATATGGTGCTGGATGTGGTATAAACCCCTCAGCGGAGAGCTGGAGCCTGCATCTCAAAGGCCATATCTCCATGCCAGACTTCTGCCGGCATAACGGCGTCAGTCATAGGTGTGAAATTGGGTGACCCGAACGACACAGCTGCGCTGCAGAAACCCCAAGTGCAGACGCAGTTACTCTGACAGAGCTGTGCTTTTATTGCTATCGCTTGCTTTGGTTCACAGACCAGAGGGAATAAGTTCTACCCGTGAGATTGCAGCTTTGCTGGTATAAACTGTGTCCACACTAGGAGCGCTTTGTATAGTCTAGCAGTATTCCTGTAATAGTAGAGGCCTGACCTTAGTTATAGGCTAGGTTAGTTGACAGGCTGGGGTAGCCGGAAGGCACAAGGGGTGGATTTAGGGTGTATTTGATGGCTAGGTCACCAGTTCAAACCTGGCCTAGCTCCCTAGGCACTGGGAAGGGAGCCCCTGCGTGGAATGAGTTTGGAGGGTCTCAGCTTAACTCCTAAGGAACAAGGATCAATGTTGCAAAACCCACTGGCACAGCTGAGTCCCGTGACTGGCAGGGCCAGGCCTATTGATGCTGAAGTCCCAGGCTTGTCTCTCCTGGCAGGGGGGCTGGAAGCCATTGAACCAAACTGTAAACCCTGTGTATAATGGAAGCCAGTTCCAGCACCTGGGGATGCTGGGGACATTGCCATGGCCTATGCTGGGTCTAAAACCTCTGGTGATTAGAGCCTGCAGGATTTTTTTCCCCGGCCCAGGGCTTAGGTTGGTCAGTACATCTACAGCAGCTGTTCCAATGGGGAAGTGTCTAAGGGCAAAAGCTAGTGGGTTTCCAGGAGACACTGTGGTCTAGTGGCAAGGGGCACTGGCCTAGCTGGATTCTATTCCTGGTTCTGCCGTTAAACTTGGGCAAGTCACCGCCGCGCTCTGTGCCTCAGTTTCCCCTCCTGCCTTTGACTGTTTAGAATGTGAGCTGGGGCAGGGACTGTCTCTCCCTGTGTGTGCAGCGCCCGGCACCATGGGACTCTGTTGTGGGCTCTATCCTACTGAAATACAAATAACAATGATAATCATTCTGATTTGGTCACAATTCACACCCGGCTCACGCTTGTGCCTGGAGCCGGTTTTCCATAACCGCTCAGCGCTCAGCAGCTCCCATTGAGGACTCTCTCTCCCGCTAGCCCTAGAGATCTGTCTCCTCTGGCCTCAGCCCAGCTAGCAGCTCCCTCAGCTGCTGGTACCAACTGGCTGCCGATACCTCACTGGTCTCCTGGTTTCACATTGTCCCTGACAGCGGCCGGGGCATGGCAGGGGGGCGGGTAGTTGGGCTGGGACCCTTGGCCTGGGCTGATTCAAGTCGCGGGTCTATCTCAGCCACGGCCGGCATATTCTGTTCCCTCTACCTGCCCCCACCACCGTGTTTCCTCAGACTCTGAGGCGGCAGCAACCCTGGGGTCTGGCACTTCCCACGGAGCAGCCCGGCCGCATCTGAGTCCCTGGGTGTTTTGTGTGAATAGCTGAGGCTCTGGTCTGGATGTTTCCATCTGGCCATGCCTGTTGCCAGCCAGAAGTGGGGAGGGGAGGGGGGATCTCAGACAGCTCCCTGTCCTCTCGCCTCGCCCGAGGGGCAGCACGACGCGGTGTCGACAGCCAGACTCATCCCCGGGCCAGCTCCTTGGACTGCATTGCTCCACAGTGCCTGGCACTGCCATGCTGTGGTTGCACTGCAAAGCCAGCAGGACCCTCCCAGGCTGCTGAAAGAGACACTCTCAGGCCAGATTTGGCTTGATGTTAGGTGCTGCTGGGAAGGGGCGAGTTCCTCTAATGCCCAGTCAAAAATGTTCGCCTGGAATCTATGTCACAACGGCCAACAGCAAATCCCCGTTGTCCTGGCAGCGGGTCGCCACTCAGGTACTGCAGCAGTGGGTTGGCATGGAATGGAAGCATGCTGGAAACCCATGCCCCGGTCTGCCCCTCGAATCAAAGCCCCGAGACCACGAGGGGCATTGCTACGAGATTTATCCAGCCTGTCTACGGTACATGGGCAATCCACTCTAAGCACCCACTGTCCTGTCCCAGCACACCTTGGGAATGGATCCTCGGGGAGGCAGGCTCCTCTTGGGTAGTTTCCAAGCCCTGAGACAGTTCTAGGGGCTTGTCTATGTGCAGCATCGCTCCAGTTTAATTTAAGGTGTGATTTGAAGGTGACTGAACGAAATCAGAGCCAAAGCCCCTTTTGCCACGTTTATTTCAGTTTAAACCAGACTCATGTTAGGAACAGGTTTAAGTGAAACCAAAATAAGATGCTCTTAATCTGAAATAAGATCATCCACACAGGATTTTGCACTGGTTTACCTGAACCAGTTTAATGAATCTGGTACAACACATACTATGTGTAGACAAGTCCAGGATGTTACAAAACTGGTTGACTGATCAGCTGAAACTGACTAACTGCAATGGATTAGAACAGGAGCGGCGCCAGGGTTTTTGGCGCCCTAGGCAGGGGTCCTTCCGCGCTCCTAGTTGTTGTCAACAAATCTGCGGCGGGGGCGGGGGGGGGTGTCCTTCCGCGCTCCCGGTCTTCCAGGCACTTCGGCGGCAGGTGCCGGAGCGAGTGAAGGACCCGCCGCAGAATTGCCGCAGAGGACCCGGAGTGCGGAAGGACCCCCCACCGCCGAATTGCTGCCGAGGGCAGCAAAATGCCACCCCCCCCCAAATCCTGATGCCCATGGCGACCGCTTAGGTCGCCTAAATGGAATTGCCGGCCCTGGATTAGAAACAAAGTGACAGACGAAACTTAGATCGATTTTTTTCATGGATTCATAGATGAAGGACCACTGTGATCATCGAGCGGACCCTCCTGTATAACACAGGCCATAGGACTTCCCTGAAATAATTCCTGTTTGAACTAGAGCATATATTTTAGAAAAACATCCGGTCTTGATTTTAAAGCCACCTATTTGAATCAATGCAAACTGCTAGTATAGACACACTTAATTTGGTTTTCCCCTTGCATCAATTGACTCAATCTAAATCAAAGCTAAACTGATTTACGTGAGGCTGTCTGCATTAGGCGTTTGCATTGCCTTAACTAAACTGGCTTTTCGTTAAGTTTGTGCAGCTCTTTTAGTATGCAAGGCCTGTGTTTTGTTATGTTTGGAAAGCGAGTAGCAGATTGTGGGTGACACCAGAATCCTAATAAAAATAGTCTTAGCTCAGGGAAATAATAATAATAATTTTTTTTAAAAAGCCACAAATAGTGAAAAATAAAGTGCTTAAAAATATGATTCCTGAGCTGACAATCTTCCTGTAATAACAGAAAAATCTAAGGCCCTCTAAAAATTCTTGGGAACAGTAGAGCCAGAACTCAGACTCTTCTGCTCCGAAAGTGCTACTACCTGCGTTCAAGGAGAATCTCCATCAGCAGTTTGCAGTAGAGGGTTTAGGACACATAGCCGAACAGTTGTGATTCTCTCCAGCAGAGGGCAGTGGCACGTGTACAAAACTAGGCAAAACTATTACAAACCTCTACAGAGTCTTTCAGCTCTTTCTCACCCCAATACAAATCAGCAGGGGGGCTGGTGGGGTGGGGGTGGGGGGATAGCCGTGATGTTAAAGAAGGAAATGCCAGTTTTTACACTCCAAATTCCAATGACAATATAGATAGATGCTTAGCATGTGGGTCAAAGCCTCTGAGTGATGAGCTGGAAATACGTTATGTTTTTTTACGCATTGCATGTTGGAATTGGCAAAGCCCCAAGCTCCCAGAGCAGCAGATTAAAAACATAAAGGGAGCAAATAAAGAGGAAGTCATTTAAGGAAGGGAAAGAGGAGGATTTAAAATGCCACAACGTAATTCAATTAAAAGGCCATAAAAAAAAGAGAGAAAGAGAGGGAGGCGAGATTGGAAACAGGAGGCTCTCGGAAGCCGTGAGCTCCTGCGTGGAGAGGATCAGCCATTCGGAGAAACAAAATAATGAGACAAGCAAGGGGGGGGAAAAGCCAAGGGGCTGACGGCACGGATTCAGTGCAGCAAAGCTGGATTTATATCCTCGCTTCTGCATGTTAGGAAGGACGAGAGTTTTACTGAATGAGTTTTAACGATTCCAACAGAGTCTCTGTCCCTCCCCCAAATCGGCACTGGGCCCCAATTCAGGAAACCACTTAAGCACATGACGAGACATTTTATCATGAGCCTGACAGTGCCTGGTGTTTAATGTCAAGCCCTAGCTCCCGGAGTCATGGGGCAGTGCGAGAATCTCACTAAGAACATAGGAACGGCCATACTGGGTCAGACCAATGGACCATCTAGCCCAGTGTCCTGTCTTCTGACAGTGGCCAATACCAGATGCTTCAGAGGGAATGAACAGAACAGGGCAATTATCGAGTGATCCACCCCCTGTTGTCCAGTCCCAGCTTCCAGCAATCAGAGGCTTAGGGACACCTGGAGCATGAGGCGGCGTCCCTGACCATCTGGCTAATAGTCACAGAGGTGGCTAGCCCTTGTGGTTGCAGAGCAAAGCTGAAAAAAGGTGACCCTCCCCCCGAAATCCCCCCCCGAGAGCCAATAAAAAGAACATCAATCAGACTTCTTTTTGCCTAAATATGATGATCTTTGGGGGCCTGACTCAGGAGTTTTTTGAATGCTGGATGAGTTAAGCACGTGCTTAAATGCTTTCCTGAATCGGGGCCTGAGTTCTCAAGCCTCCAGCCCTGGGCTAGGCTAGGTCACACCACAAGGGCTTAGAAGAAGGGTGGTTTTGTGGCTAAGCTGGAACTCGAGAGTAGAGGCCTCTCAGGCCTAATTTTTAAGCCCAGCCTGGACTCAAACCCACCCAACCCAACCCTGACATGGCCACCGGCCGCCCCACCTTGCTGGGTTGTGTGTGTTGCGGAGCGAGAGAAGCTGGGACTCCCGGCACATTCACTCTGCAGCACACGCAGCACAGCGAGGTGGCAGTGGCCGGGGGAGCGGGGCACACAGCTGCCACCGTGCTGACTCCGCAGGCAGGAGGAGGAGAGCTGATCCGAGCCCCAGAGGGTTTAGTTGTTCGCCCATGCTTGTGGTCAGGTCCCATCCAGGTCTGGTTGCAGGGCTCTACTCAAGAGACCTAGGTTCAGTTCCAGGCTCTGGCGCAGACTGTGTGTGACCTTGGGCAAGTCACTTGGACTTTCTGGCCCAGATCCTCAAAGATATTCAGACACCTAATGCCCACAATGGGTGTGTGCCTCAGTTCCCCACCTGTAAAATGGGCATAATAATCCTGCCTTTCTCTGTCTCGCCCATGATTGAGCTCAAGGCCCCGTTGTGCAAGGTATGTACATGTAGCATGATGCGGCCTTGATCTCCACTGAAATCTCTAGGTGCTATTTTAATGCAAATATCAACGGGAAGGAAATTCCCCAGATTTCATGCAGGTTGCAGTCTTTCTGTGACAGTGCAGCTTTATGACATGCATGGCAATGCCGAGTCCTGCAGGAAGATGTTGCACAGATCCATCAGGGGCAACCAGATGCTTTAAGGATAAAGTGATGTATCTTTAGATTAAGGGGGGGGGGGGAAATGCAACAAGAAAAATTAAAGAGTAAAGTTGCTTGGAGAGAACACTGTGTGTATAGTTCCTCTACGACAGGCCGCGGCAATGCTGAGAACAAAATGGCTGAACAAGCAGGCAGAATTCTCTCCTCAGACTATTTAATTTTTTCTCGTTAGGTTCTGTTAATGACAAGAAAGATAGAAATTAGGGCTGGTCAAAAATGTCCTATTGAAACTGTTTTAAGGTAGAAAATTGGGGGGTTGATTAAACAAACATTTTCACTAAACGTGTCTGCTTTCTGCAGAGATTTTCAAAGGTTCGTTGAAAAAAACCTCCAACTCCCAAAATTTATATTTGGAAGTGACGTAATGGTGCTTTATGGGAATTGTAGTTTGGGTGCCGCGTGCCGTCACCAGCAAGACTACATCTCCCATGTTACACCATGGCTATGCCGCACCCATGATGCATTGTGGCAGCAAGAGGGAGAACATGGTGTATCATGGGAGATGTAGTCCAGCCAAGGAGCCCAGTCCAGAGGGTAGAAGGCATCGAAACTACAACTCCCGTGAGGCACCACGGCAACATTTCTGAATAGAAATTTTTGGGTTTTGGAGGAAAACTTTTGAATTTTTATTTTTCACCCACAATGTTGAAATTTTCCATGAAACCCTCCATTTTCCAGCCAACTCTAGTAGAAACATAAAGGGACAGGGCAGAGAAACCAAAAAGTTTCCAGAGTTTCAGAGCAGGCCACTCTTTTGGAGTCATACATGCAACTGGCAATGAAATCCTCCCAGACCATGAGAGGTGGCAGGTGGGACTGTATGTTATCATATGTCATGGGAAAGGTAATTTCCCTTGAAGTTGCAGTAGATTTGGATTTCACCTCTGGCCACAGTGCTATAAGCAGTGGTTTGCGAAATATCTGGAACAAAAATGCAATGCTTCTTGAATTTCAAGTCTTTTCACATTTCGTTCTGAACTCCAGAATAGGGACTGTTTCCATGGCAAATTTTGGTCAGGTGCATTAATTTTTCCAGTAAAAAAAAAATAAAAGAAAAGAACCCATCTTCTCTTACAGCCCCATCCCCCATGCAAAACACATTGCCACCTGTTATTATTTATTATTTGTTATATTTAGGGTGACCAGACAGCAAGTGTGAAAAATTGGGACAGGGGGTGGGGGGTAATAGGAGCTTATATAAGAAAAAGACCCCAAAATCGGGACATCTGGTCACCCTAGTTATATCATAGTATCTGGGAATGCCCGCCACGGACCAGGACCCCCTTGTGCTTGGAGCTGTACGAACACCAGACAAAAAGTCCCTCTCCCAAAGAGCTTCCAAGGCGAGCTATAAGACACATGGTTTTATAAATGTGAAAATAGTCCTTTTCCCAAAAAAGTCACACATAGAATATCAGGGTTGGAAGGGACCTCAGGAGGTCATCTAGTCCAACCCCCTGCTCAAAGCAGGACTAATCCCCAGACAGATTTTTGCCCCAATCCCTAAATGGCCCCCTCAAGGATTGAACTCACAACCCTGGGTTTAGCAGGCCAATGTTCAACTGAATATTCCAAAATGGTGCATGGTCCACTCATGAGTATTAGTGACCCTTCCATGAGTAATATGTAAACCAAACCACACATCCCTTCTGATTCAGATTACACATGAGACATCCGAGAGCGATCCTGACTGCGGGTGGCCATGAAGACTGATTCTGACAAGACTTAAGAACTTTTCGAACTCCAGGCACGGGAATAACCCCACTGAGGGCTTAAAATTAACTCTTTGCGTGGTCAGAGCACATCGCTGTCTGTAAGTCTGAGATGTTACTCTAATGTCCTGCCCAGATTCCAATGTTGGGGTCAGATCCTCAGGTCAATATTAATAATAATTCTATTTAATTTATCATTTACATCGCGACAGCTGTTGTGATAGCTGTTTGCTAGCTCCTGCCCTAACTTCCGCCTGCAGTTTCAAATGGACACAGTGTTTTTCACTTCCTGCCCCAAATCACTGCGCGTGTTTCTGCCCGTAGATAAACAGCTGGCACATCCCACCCCAGTGGTGGCTGCATTTTAATGGGGGGGTAAAGTCAGCCATAGGTATACACAGTAGTTAGGCAGCAGTAAAGTGGGTCAAGTGATTTGGAATCTTTTGGGAGTCAAAGACACGATAGAAACTCAACATACATTGGCTAGAATGTTATTCATTTACAAGGATAACGTCAATTCGTAGAACTTACTAATGGCTGAAATGGCTTGGACAGAGGCCTGAGATTGGCTGAGTAAGGACACAGGAGTGAAACGACAGCTCTGGTTTGTTTACTAACTTCTGAGCTATCTCAGGATCAGGACCGGACTAAGCAGTGAGGTGTACCAGCAGCGCGGGGGTCTAGGGTGGTCCCAGGTTTGGAAGAGCAGTGGGGAGAAGAAAGCCAGGACTAAGGAGCATGTGTGCAGGAGGCCCCATGGCAAACCATGGGGCTCGAGGGGCATCAGCAGAGCTGTGCACAGGGAGGGTAATCCAGGGCTGGAATAGCAGAGGGGCTGCGTTCCAGACTGGGGGCAGAGCCACAGCCTCTTGTGCTGCTGCTCAGATCAGCTCCTTTGGCCGAGCCCCTCTCTGCGAGAAGCAATTTTTTAAGATCAGAAGGACCGCGCCACCCAGTGCGAGAACAGGGGCTGGATGCGAGGCGCGGTGATGCCAATTAGTCAAGCTACTCAGTGAGACCCAGATCTGAAGAAACTGACAAGCAGATCCGCCCCATTCAGTTAGGCTCCAGTTCCCAATTAACCCCTACTCATCCTGCCATACTCTCTAGACTAGATTTCCAAGACATCTCAGCTCCCATTTAGGTACCAAAGGTCTCAGCCGCTCAGGTGCAAATTGAGGGCTGAGCTCTATGGGAAATCTGGTCCTGATTGTGGAGTCACTTAGATTCACACCTCTGGTGAGCCCTTGAATATGTGACCCCACATCCAGTGGCTACATGAGAATAAGAGAAAAATTGGTGGGCGTCTTCCAAGTTCCACCCCCATGATAGGCTTGGCCCACACCTCTCAGAACTATTATTCAGAGAGTTCACACCTCACTCAGCTATTGTTTCAGGCTCTCTGCAGATTCAGGCAGACGTCGCTGTGTCAGTTACACATGGTAACTGCGCTGAAAACGTGAGATTCTTGCAAGCAGGAAGGCAATTTGGGATAGCTACGAGTATGCTGAATTGCCACATACTAGCCCTGTCCACATCTCACTTCTTCTGTTTTCACTAGCGCTGATTGGGAACATTTTTTCATCAGAAAATGCTGATTTGTCAAAACCAAATCTGCTCATGGGAAAGGATTGATTATGACAAATCTTTCAAATTAAAAAAACAATTGAAAAAAGAAGCGTTGACATTTTTGAAAAGAAAAGTTTTGTTTTTCAGTTCGAAACAACTTTTCATTTCAGAATTTTGGTGCATTTATACTTTAAAAAAAGTCAAAGGTTAATAAAAGGTCAAAATCAACCTGCAATGTTTCGAACTTACCAAAATGAAATGTTTCAGTTGACCTGATCTGAAATTTTTTCAGGTTATCGTTTTGCAAAAATATTTGAGATTTCAACTTTTCATCCTGATTCAGAATGGGAAAACATTTGGAAATCTCAGAAACTCTCGTGATATGGGAAAACCTGCCTGGCTCTAGTTCTCAGTCCCTCTGCTCAGTTAGCGTTTGTCTCCTGTCCCACATTCTCCTTATGCCATTGGTGTGAGAACGTTTTGCTCCTGCTGCTTGGAGAAGTCTCCTTGTGTCTGTCCTCATCACAGACTCTCCTTGGTTTCTACCCCTTCATTTTTTTCTCTGCTTCTGTTGGATTGTGCTTTAGTCAAATGCAAGTCATTGTGCTCAATACGAACGTGAATGGGTGAAATTCTCTGGCCTGTGACATACAGGAGGTTAGAGATGATCTAATGACACATGTTGGTCTTAAAATGTATGAATCTATGAGTCACACTATATATTTTCTAAGGTTGGGATTTTCAAAGGAGGGTAAGGGATTTAGATGTATCTGAGATTCCTACCTAATCACATGACTCCAGGAGCTGGAGCTTTAGGATAAACAGCAAATATCTTGCGATTTGTGATTAAAATCATAAGAGTTGGTAACACTGTAACTGCCCAAATCCCATTGAAATTCAGTGGGAATTGAGTGCTTAACTAAATTCCCATTGAAAACCCCAATCGACTTTGTGAGCTGCTAGGGTGCATCCTGGGAATCCCATGACCGCTGTGCAGCATGGGAAGTTAGTTCAGCTGAGGAGCCCAGTCCATAGAGAGGAGAATGGGGGCGTCAGACACCCAAATTACAACTCCCACAAGGCACCACTTTGGGGAAGGGGGGAGAATCCAATTACTATGAAACAATGAAGCCGGTTGGGAATTTTCCATTGAAATGTATCTTTGATGGAAAATGTGGTTTCTGCAAAATGGAAATTTTGTGTGGGAAAATGTTGACTTAGCCAATTTTTTTTTTTAAGCTGTTGGAAAAATCAAAAGAAAATGTTTAGTTTGGGGTCAGTTTGACATTAATCTGCATCTGCCCAAACCACTGCAGTGCCTTCTGGGTGCCTCATGCCCTTTTTCTCCTGCTTGGGCAAGGCTTGCTGGCTGAACTACATCTCCCATGATGCACCACAGTCTCTCCTCTGGCTGGCCTTGGTGCATCATGGGAATCCCATGACCTCAAGGCATCATGGGAGATGTAGTGTCTCTGTGGAGCGCAGTCCATAACAGAGAATGGAGGCAGGAGGCACCGAACTACAACTCCCACGTGGCACCGCAGTGGCTCAGGTGAATGCAGATCTTGGGGATGCGGGGTGATTCTCTATTGTTCTCAATGGGGTGGGGGAGACTCTCCATTGTTCCCAGTGGGAGCTTATCTCTATCGTGCTGCATTTGTGTTGCCCCATGTCCTGGCCTCCTGCTCTTAGGATGCCCCTGAATCAGCTTGGCCCTGTACAAACCCAGATGCTGGAGGCCTCACTGAGCCCATGCCAACGCACATGATCAGCCGGTCCTGTCTCCCTTTGCTGATGCCTTGCCCTCCTTTCTCCCTTCCTGCAGGAAGAAGCTCGCTATGGCTCCAGCCCCCTGGCTATGCTAACGGCCACCTGCAATAAATTTGGAGGCTCCAGTCCAATCCGGGATTCGGCCACGCCTGGGAAAGCGGGGAACCCTTTGGGGAAGAAGCTGTACCAGCTGGGAGCCGAGCAGTCCAGCCCCAAGCTCCGCAGCTCCGAGGCCATGGGAGATTCCTACACGGCTGCCTTCCCCAGTGGGAATGGGCTGATGTCCCCCTCGGCCAGCCCGCAAGCCTCCACCACCTACGGCAACGACTACAGCCCCTTCTCTCACTCCTTTCCAGCTTCCTCCGGCTCTCAGGACCCCTCATCCCTCCTGGTGTCCAAGGGCCACCCCTCGGCCGAGTGCCTTCCCAGCGTCTACACCTCCTTGGATATGGCGCACCCTTACGGCTCCTGGTACAAAGCCGGGATCCATCCTGGGATCTCCAGTAGCTCCAGCAATGCCACAGCCTCCTGGTGGGATGTGCACTCCAATACCAACTGGCTGAGTGCCCAGCCCCAGTCGGACGGCCTCCAGGGCTCCCTTCAGCCTGTGCCAGCCCAGACATCCCTGAGCCCTCAGCTGCCAAGCTACAGCTCCGACTTCACCACCTTGAACCCTGCCCCATACCCGGCCGTGGGCATCACCTCCTCCTCTCATCTCCTCCCTTCCGGCCAACACATGCTGTCCCAGGAGATGTACAAGCCCAAGCCTGTGGCCAACAACTCCCTGATGGAAGGCGGGATCGGACTGAAGGCCCCGCGTGGCGGCACCTTCGGCAGCACCACCGGCCGCTCTACGTGTGATTGCCCCAACTGCCAGGAGCTGGAGCGGCTCGGGGCCTCAGCCGCCAGCCTGCGGAAGAAACCCATCCACAGCTGCCACATCCCGGGCTGCGGGAAGGTCTACGGCAAGGCCTCCCACCTCAAGGCCCACCTGCGGTGGCACACGGGCGAGCGCCCCTTTGTCTGCAACTGGCTCTTCTGTGGCAAGCGCTTCACCCGCTCAGACGAGCTGGAGCGTCACGTCCGCACCCACACCCGGGAGAAGAAGTTCACCTGCCTGCTCTGCAACAAGAGGTTCACCCGCAGCGACCACCTCAGCAAGCACCAGAAGACCCACACCGAGATGGGGGCAGCCAAGCCCGCTGAGGGCGAAGCCGAGAGGGAGGAGACGGCCACTGGCGGTGGCTCTCCAGGCGCGGCCTTGCAGGACGGGCTTGCCAACGACGACAAAGACACCACCAGCCCTGAGCAAAGCAGCTTGCTGGAGATCTAAGCTAGGGGTGGAGCTTCTCCTCCAGCCTCCTCTTCTTCCTCCTCCTGTTTAGTTCCACCTCTCGCTGAGATAATTTATTTCCTGGGGGAAGTGGCGGCTCAGATGCAGACACCTATTGGGTTCTTGGACGGGATTCTCTTGGGACCCTTGCTTTCTGCTCCACCCAGGCATGGGAAAGTTAAATGACCTTGATGCAAAGTCACATGGAGCAGGGGCTGGGATTTGAACCCAGTCCCTAGGTCGTGTTATTTTCTTTGCCGTGAATAGGCCTACTGAGCCTTTTGTCCTACCTGGCCGGGATCGCTCGCAAAGCCACTGGCACCGTCTTCCTAAGGAGTTACTCAAGATTGACCAAGGTGTGTGTGGGAGGAATCATCGCCTAGTGAGGGCTTGATCCTGGGCGCTGGGAACCTGATCCTGCAAAGACAATAGGACTACTCGTGAGTTTGGTGTTCAGCGGGTGCATGGATGGATTGGGGCCCTGGAACTCAGCCCCTACCAGAATCGGGTCCTGAATGGTGCATCAGAACCTTTGCCCTCAGGTCAGAGGGGGCAGGGGAGGATACAAATAACCCATGTCGTCCTCCACCCACTTTACAAAGGAGGGCCACCAGTCACTATGCGGAGATACCAAGAGGAGCTTCCACCTTCCCCTCCCCCCGTGTATTTAATCTAGAAATGTAAGAATTATATTTATGTCTTAAGTTATGATGATGAGTTAAGGGAGCGGGATGGGGGGTTTTCAAGAGACCGTTGTGTTTAAAACACAGGAGGGGTCGTCTTTTAACGAGGGGCTCCCTGTTAATTGGTCGTCTCTCTTGACAGGGCCTCTGTGATAAAGTTGACCTGCATTTAGCCTTGGGCCCTTTTTTGGTTTTTGCTTCTTTATGATGGAGGGAAAAAACAACAACCCTGAACATTGTCCCCTCTCCCACTTAAACACCTTTTTAAAAAAAATCTCCTTAGTTTTTTACCTTATTAATATCAGGAATTTTAAAAATAGCTCAGGGACAGATTTCCAGTTCTTTAGCACGCACAATCCGGGCCAGCATCCATACAGGGATAGGCACATAAGTAAAGTCCTCAGCAACCAACCTGCCACATATATTTAGGTGCCTAAATAAGAATTGAGCTCTTTTGTAAATTTCAGTCATAAAGTCTGATCTTCCGTGGTGTTATTTTTTTGCTAGGTGACCTTTGGGAGGTCTCAGGGATGTGTACTGTGAGCAGGAATAACTTAAAGGGGTGGTTTATTAACAATGGATTCCTTTCTCCAGAATGTTAGTTAGGCATCAGAGTCAAACAGGTGCTGACAAAGACAAGAGTTTTAACAGTCTGTCTAAAAAAGTCCCTACCTGTTTCATTGCTCAGCTCTTGTGATGTCACTGTTTCACTAGATCTCTGGTCACCATAGAGTCTTCCAGCCCAGACAGGACCTGAATTAGGGATGTAGGACTGAAACGGACCTCCCAGGTCATCAAGTCCAGTTCCCTATTTTCACAGGCAACCCTGGCAGATAATCCCCTTCATACACGTATTAAGCACCATCTTAAAACTAGTTAGGGTGTTTGCTCCCACTTCCTCACCTGACAACTCCAGGCTGTAAACTCGTTAGGACAGGGATTAGCTTTTGGTTTGTAGCTGGGCAGCGCCCTGTACAATGGGGCTGCAGTTCTGCCTGGGGCCTATGGGTGCTACCTCATACCAGTAATAGTAATGATGATGATGATGATTTTTTTTTTAATGTAAAAAACAAGCAGAAAACATTTCTTTTTTTTAAAAGCTTTTCTGGCCTCATCCATCATAAAGGGGCAGGAGCCCATTTTTCCCCCTTGCAGGTCTCCCTAAAGGAAGGGCGCCTCTGCTAATGGTGGGGTCGTCTCTGTGTGCTAATGGAGGAGGCGTTTAATTAACGAGCGTCGCTTCATTTGAAGGGGGTTCTCTGTCAAAAGCCTGGGGGGCTCTCAACAGGGATTGCTTCGTCATTGGGGCTCGCAGGTAGTGGAGAGGGCTCCATATGTGTGACTGTTAATTGGGGAGCGGTGTGAGATGTGCATCTCTCTTCCTATCCCCCCAGGAAACATGGGAGCCAGAGGGAACCGGCTATCGGGGCATGAAAATGATGTGCCCCTTTTCAGCCAAGTAACACTCACCACGCCCACGTACGCACACTTGCTCAGACTCACACTTACGCGCTTGTGCATGCGCGCGTCCACACACACACACACAGGGGTGGAGGGCACCAGGTAGCTGACAGAAGCATTCAACTGAACACTCCAAGCATCTATTAATTCTCTCCACGTAGGGTAACATGGTGGACCAAAGACTTAGCTGGTGTCAGTTGCGGTAGCTTCCCTGATTTCAACCCCCTTCAACTTTTAACACACTGCCCCCACGCAAAAAATATATGGGGCAAAAATCAGCTTTGCTCTAAGTGTAACCGACTGGGGAGGGTATATCACAGATGCCCAGCCGTGTCCACTCCACAGAGCCCCAGCTAAGGATGCTGATGCTTTTTGGTCCCCGGTTCTATCCCTGGTGCCTCCACACAAGGTGGGGGCCATCACATAAGCAGATGTCGACGCCACCGGCATCAGAGGGAACAAGATGGTGTTTTTAAACGTCACCCCTCACCTCTCGCAACGCTCCTCACCGCCATCTGATTCGGAATTGAATTGTTTGGATTTTGGTTTTGTTGGTTTTAATTTAAGTAATAAAAGATGAGCTACGTTGGACCCGCGCGAACGTGACTTTGTTAAAAGATCCAGCGTCTCTGGCGGGCGGGGAAGAGCGAGCTAGAGAAGACCGTGTCTGAAATGAGCTTCTAGGATTCATTAGCCAATAATCAGGAGGGCCGCTTTGTGTGGGGAGCTGTACAAACACATTGGGAGGGACAGACTCGGTCGTGGAGACACGGCAGACAAAAAGGAGGGTGGGAGAAGAAAGGAAGTCATTCCAATTGAACAGATGGGGATCTGAGGCCCAGATGCTCAAAGGCATGTAAGCACCTAACTCTCATGGGCACACAGGGAGTCTGTAGTAGATTTCTCCTGACTCCCACTCCAGTGCCTTATCCATATCTTTGAGGCTAGGGAGGGTGCGCTAGTGTGGTGTATCTCACGAAGCTGGGAGGGGGTGGGGCGCGTGTGTGGGATGGGTCACCAGGCATTGAAAATCTCCCTGCAATCCAAGAGAGAGAAGGTGGGTGAGATAATCTCTTTTATTGGACCGATTTCTGCCCATGAGAGAGACGCGCTTTCGAGTTCCACTGAGCTGCAAAATGCAACAGAAAGCGAAGAAAACCTCCCTCTCCTATTCCCCTGCCCTTAAAAGTAATGTGTCCTCTGCCTCTCAAACACACAGCGGCGTCACTGACACATTTTTCACTGTCAACATAAGGGCTGTTTGTGAACATTTTTTAGTTTGACTAAAGGTGCTGCCCTGCTGAGAGGTTTCGCTCCAGGGCAGCCGAGCGGGAGTCGGCGGACCTGGCCTCCATTCCCAGCTCTGCCACTGATCCTGGGCGCATCACTTCATGATAGTGCCTAGCTCTCATCCAGCGCTCGGCACCTTTAGATCCCAAAGTTCTTAGTGCCGGTGCCATTTTACAGATGGGGAAACTGAGGCAGGAGGCTGGCCGTGACTTGCAAGCTCACCCAGCAGGCCATTGGCAGGAGTAAGAATAGAACCCAGGTCTCCTGAGTCCCAGTGCAGTGCAGTACAGTACAGTATCCAGTAGACCAAGCTGCCTCCATTTTTCTTTTCTCTAACGGGGCTAACACTTTCCTCCTTCACAAAGAGCTGTGAAATGCATGAGACGCTCAGATACTACAAGTATCAGAGGGGTAGCCGTGTTAGTCTGAATCTGTAAAAAGCAACAGAGGGTCCTGTGGCACCTTTTAAGACTAACAGAAGTATTGGGAGCATAAGCTTTCGTGGGTAAGAACCTCACTTCTTCAGATGCATGACTTGCATCTGAAGAAGTGAGGTTCTTACCCACGAAAGCTTATGCTCCCAATACTTCTGTTAGTCTTAAAAGGTGCCACAGGACCCTCAGATACTACAGTGACAAGGTCCACGTAGGCACCAAGATAGATCCCCCAGGCTGCCCGTCCTCTCCTTTGCAGGCTAGCAATATTTCAGCACAGTCTGTGTGCTACCTAACAGCCCCGTAGCACGGGCTGCAAATGAGAAACAAGATTACATCTCCGACCACTGTCGCCAATAGCACATGTCTTTGAGACGCGTTCCATCCCGGCTTGATACACCTGACATCATTCACTGACTCATCGATTTCAAGGGCAGAAGGATTCATTAGGTCCTCTAGTCTGACTTCCTAACACCAGCCAGAGAATTTCTCTCACTTCCTCCTGTACTGAGCCATTAATGTGTCTCTGACTAAGCATCTTCCAGAAAGACGTCCAGGCAGGACCCCCCTCCCAGCACCACAGGGCACCAGGTGGGTAAATAAATAAAGCAAATAGAATATTTTCCTCCTCTCCAAGAAGGAAAGTAAGGAATGGGGAGACTATAGAATCATAGAAGATTAGGGTTGGAAGGGACCTCAGGAGGTCATCTAGTCCAACCCCCTGCTCAAAGCAGGACCAATCCCCAACTAAATCATCCCAGCCAAGGCTTTGTCAAGCCGGGCCTTAAAAACGTCTAAGGATGGAATGAGAGCAAAAGGGAACGAGAAAGAGGGAGGAGGCGGAGGAGAGCGAGAGACCTGCCCACCCATGAGATGCTAACCGCTCTGAATTTGCTGAGCGGCTCCTTGGTAGTGCAGGAAGCTGGGGTGTCTGCCCGGCACCAGGCAGCCAAGAACCCGGCTAAAACCAAAGCGGTGAAGCCCAAGGCGGCCAAGCCCAAGCCGATGAAACCCCAAACAGTGAAGGTTAAGAGCCTAAAGAAGAAGTGAAATGATGGGAGATACTTACCAGTTCCTGTGGAGCCCAACTGGAGGCGGCTGCAGGCCTGATTAGGCACCACACAGTACCTAAATGGTCAGATGCCCGGCAGCTGGGTCTGAGTCGGGGGGAAGGGTACATGCTGGGGGTAACATCAGCCCTTAATGGGGCTGGGCTCCTACATCCGCAGGGAGCTGAGATTTGCATGGGCTCAAAGCAAACCCAGCAAGACCTTTGGAGCTAGGTCAGAGCTGCTAGGGGTGTACAGATATTGGGATTCTGGGGTCCCCAACGCCCTCAGCTAGTTGTCTTCTGACTTTAGTAACCCCTGGAGCCCCCAGCCAAGCTCAGGGCCCCATTGTGTCAGGTGCTGCACAGACACAGAGTGAGACAGTCCCCACCCTAAAGAACTCGCAGTCTGAATAGACAAGGAGTGGGGAAGGGAAACTGAGTCATGAGGAGGAGACGTGACTTGCCCAAGGTCACCCAGCAGATCAGTAGCAGAGCCAGGAATACAACCTGCGTGTCCAGAGCCAGCCAGTACTCTACCCACTACCCCACACTGCCCCCTAGCTTGTGGAGCTGCTCTGTACACCATAGAACTTGCCACATGCTAGAGCACTCTGTATTCCACTCCAGGCCCTGCTGTCCCACGCTATCTCATACATGAGGTGAGTGCCAAACCGCCTCTTTGTGCCTCGGTTTCCCCTCCCACCCCTTGTCTATTCAGACTGTGAGCTTTTTGGGGCAGGGACTGTCTCTCGCTCTGTGTCTGTGCAGCACCTGGCACAATGGGCCCCTGACACGAGATGGGTGTCAAACCCGGATGGGACGAGCCGGGCACCTCAGGCCCAGCGGAGTGCACAGCTCACAGACCCGGAAAAAGAGGCAAGGCGCATCTCAAGGGCAGAGGCCTTTCCGCCTCCCTTGTGCCAGGGTCTTAATGTGGCATCGCTGAGTCTCCCCCATGCCAAGCTCTGCCTGCTGGTGAACTTCAAGTGGAGTGGAGCCGGCTCCAGAGGTCAGCGAGAGGCCAAGCGGGCGTGGTAGTGGGGCGGGCGAAGGTAGGGAATCGCCCCCCACCCTCCCCAGGACCGCAGTAATAATCACAAAGCCCCCGAGTTGTTGTTAGGGAAATCATCACCAGCGAAGCTCCCAGCCCCCATGGAACAAAAGGGCTTCTGTGCGGCCCATAAGCGCACAATGGGGCTTTGTAGGGAGATGGGTTCCCGTCGGCAGGGACGGCAATTACCACCAACACTGCGGCCACGCCAGACGGCCCCGGTGTTAACTCCTTGGCTCACAAGATGCCGGCCGGACCGAACCCAAAGGAGCCCCGAGGAAGGGACTCGAGAGCCCTCGCTGAGTCGTCCCCTGTCCTGACGGAGCGCGGCTGCCCTGGGTCCCGAACCCACATTGCAATGCTAGGGCAAACTCAACCCTGGTGTAACAGCGCCCCCTGCTGGGAGAGGTCGGGACTGGAGTAGTCGGGAGCTCCCCTTATAGTCAGAGCTCCTGCCCTACTGCCCACACAGCGCCCCCTGCTGGGAGAGGCCAGGACTGGAGTAGCCGGCAGCTCCCCCCACTGCCAGAATTCCTGCCCCGTTCTCCAGAGCACCCCCTGCTGGGAGAAGCTGGGGCTGTTGTCAACCCACAGCTAAAACCGCTTTTGAGGGAGGTGAAAGCTGGTTTCTGTGGCTGTGTTTCCCACTGTTGCACTAGCCCTGGTGCACCTCCTCTTGCGGGCAGCAGAGCACTAGTATAGACAAGAAGCTGGTGTTTCTACCGTCATCGTGTCTGACAGCGGGCCCGGGGACATGGTGGTGAAATGTAAGTGTGCCGTTGTGTATGTCCATATGTATATGTGTGTGTGCGTGCATAGCCATTTGTATGTGTGTGCATTTGTATACAGTCATGTGTGTGAGCATGTGCATGCATTTGTGTGTGGGGGGGGTGTTCATTTTCATATGTGCATGTATGTCCATGTGTGTGCATTTGTACATTTGCATGTGCGTGTGCGTGTGTGTCTGTGCCCATTTGTGTGTGTACATGTCAATGCGTGTGTACCTGTGAGTGTGAGTGTGCCTGCACACGTGTGTGCATGGAGATCTGTATGTTGACTTCCATGGGACCACTTATGTGCTGAAGTGCTTGGCTGGATCGGGCCCCGAGTGCACCAGGGCGCGGCATCAGGGAGAGATTTTCCCCCAAAGTACTGCTGGGTCCCCATAGCACCACAGTTACAGGAGCATCCACAACTAACCTCCCCCACTGCTCTGGGGGGACCTCCCCCACTGTCCTCTCTACCACTGCTCTGGGGAGCCCTCCCCCACTGTCCTCTTCACCACTGCTCTGGGGGGACCTCCCCCACTGTCCCCTCCACCCTGCTCTGGGGGGACTTCCCCCACCCTACCCCACACCCCAGCTCTAGGGAGACCTCCCCCAACCTACCCCTCCACCCCGGGACGACTCTGTTTTTTGCCCCCCAGGCACGGCAGTCAGACGGCTTCCGCTGGTCACGCGGATTTGGTGGCGTTTCTGCGGGTGATCTGCCGGCTTCGGCATACCCGCTGCCGAATTGCCACGGAAGCCGCGGGACCGGCGGACCTTCCACAGGCATGCTGCCGAAGGCTGCCTGACTGCCGCTCTCACGGCGACTGGCACGCCGCCCCCCGCGGCTTCCCGCCCCAGGGATGCGCTTGCTGCGCTGGTGCCTGAAGCCGCCCCTGCCTCCACTTCTGCCCTGGGGAGATCTCCCCCACTGTTCCCTCCACCACTGCTCTGGGGGGACCTCCCCCACTGTCCCCTCCTCCACGCTCTGGGGAGACCTCCCCCACTCCTGCTCTTGGGAGACTTTCCCTACCCCCCACTCCAGCTTTGGGGGGACCTCCCTCACCCCTCCACCTCTGCTCTGGGGAGACTTCCCCAACCCTACCCCCCACTCCAGCTCTGGGGGGACCTCCCTAATCTTCCCCTCCACTCCTGCTCTGGGGAGACCTCCTCCAACCTACCCCCTCAAGCAAGCTCTGAGGAGACCTCCCCAACCCTACCCTTCTCCCCCTGCTCTGGGGGGACTTCCCTCCACTCCTGCCCTGAGGAGACCTCCCCCACCCTACCCCCCACCTCTTCATGGGGGGGGGAGACCCCCACCCTACCCCTCCACCTCTGCCCTGGGGGGACCTCCCCAACCTTGCCCCGAACCCTGCTCTGGGGGGACCTGCCCTACCCTATGCCTGCCTCTGCTCTCTCCCAAAGCAGCAGGAGACACAAACAACCTTGGGATTCCTTCCAGCACCAACAACGCGGTCGCCTGCACCCAGCAAAGCCCCCGGCCCCAACTGCCCTAGAGCTGGGGAGCTGCTGGGCTCACTTCCTCACAGGCTCCTTGGGCTCGTCGCTGTAAGGACTGACGCCTGGAAGCTGCCCAGCTACGTCGCTAACGGTCTCTCCCACTCCTCCAGGAAAGGAAGCCCCAGAGTGGGGCATCTGGCGGGGGGCGAGGGGGGGAAGGAACTGCCCCCCCACCCAGGAAAGGCTCTCACCGAGTTAGTCTCTCCAGCCTGGGGGAAGGCAAAGGCCCTCGACGGACCACACACCGTGAGGCGCACAGTAGCTGCACAGCTGGGAAGCACATCTGCTCTCCTTCTGGCCTACGCCGACCCACATGCCCGGCGCGGCCCCGAAGCCCAGAGTGTCTGTGGTGCCCGAGCCCCTCCCCGTCTTCCTCTCCCTTCCCTGGGGGGGGGGGGGGGTGTCAACTTCCAGCAGCCTCATCCTGCAGTTTGCATGAGGGGACGGCTTTCCAAAGGGGGGGTGTGGGGCGGGGGACTGCATCTTGCAATGAACTTCCATGATCTTCAGGTGAGCTGTGACTGAAAAACGCTGCCCCTTGGCTGGCAGGGGGGCCACGGGCACGATGAGCCAGCCCCCCCCCTTCCCCCGCACCTTCCAGGGCTTACCCACCCAGCAGGAAGCAGGCTGGCTGGTGCCCAGGTGATCTGGAGTGATCTGAAGCGGGGGTTGGCCCCAGCGTTGGAGATGCCAAGGAATTTCCGCCATTGCTTTGTGACAGGCCAGGAACTGGAGCAGGAACCAGCGGGGCCCTGCTGGATCACGGGCGTGCAAGGATTGTGGGTGTGCGCAGATGCATGGGGTGTGTGTGTGCACGTGTGTCAATGCATGTGCCTGCCTTATGTTTGTGCATAGACGTGTGTCAACTCTACCAGGACACCTCCCCCCCCAGGGGTCACCCAAGCAGCCCCGGAGCCTTGTTCCCTTCTTCCAGCTTGCCTGGTGCTCAGTCCTGGCCCAACCAAATCGGATTGATTTTCTGTAGCACCCCCATTATTATTACTACTCTGAGTTTTGCTCTGGTGGCGCTGTCCGGCCCCATCTGAGATCAGGGTCCCGCTGTGTCAGGTGCTGCACAGACAGCTCCGGCTCCAGAGAGCTCACAGTCAGAACAGACAAAGGGTGGGAGGGGAAACAGAGGCACAGAATGGGGCTCAAGATCAAGGTAACTTGCTCAAGGTCACCCAGACTGAGAATGGAATCCTGGTGTCCTACGTCCCAGTCCCGGGCTCCACCCTCTTCACCATACTGCCTCTCCTCCCCCACATCACCTTAAATGCTTTCCAGACAGAGCCGAAGGGGCGCTCCCGGCCCTGAAGAGCTACCAGGCAAAGAGCCCCACACTGTGATCACACGGGGGGGTGCGGAGTCCTGCTGTCATTCCCTCCCCAGCCCAGCTTTTGTAGCTCAAAGTGCTCATGGGTTCGGGGCCCCTTGGCCATGCCTGAAAAGGGTTAATAGGGCGTCAGGATTGTCCCTAGCCTAGCTGAGAGCAGGCGCAGGGTGTCTTCCAGCGGGGAGGAAATTACACCTAATCCCTTGGCAGGCTGAGCTGCTAATTCCCACCCCCCCCCACGCCCCTTCCCTAAACACCCCCACATCCCTCTCCTCCCAGCAATCCACTGGCCTCCCCTTTAGCACTCACCCTGAGCCGACAGAGGAATAGAGCTGCATGCAGAAGAGGCCCTGGCCAGAGTCTCTGGGGTTCCCTTAGCCTCCCCCAGCCCAGTAGCAGGGGGCCTCTGGAGCTGAGCTGGTGGCACTGGGTGGTTGCATGGCGCTGGGGGTGCCAGGCGTAGCCAGCTCTTCCCAGCGCCTTGGGCTCCAGCCAGGCCTTTCATCTCTGGGCGTCTCAGTTTGGGGCTTTTTTGGTTTGCTGAAAGATAAAAAAAGGCCTCCCATCCATTGGCATCCCTCTGCCAGGACAAACAGAGGGGAGGGAGCTCAAAGCCACTGCTTTGGACATGTGCAGATGGTTACTGTGCCGGGGGAGGGGGTCCCAGCTATCTGCTCCCCAGGAGATGCACTGGGAGAGAGAGCGACATCAGCACGAATTAAAGAGACAGGGGAAGAGGGTGGGGAAGGAGAAAGGGGGTGTATTTTGTGAACTTCCCCACCCAGCAGTGCCCAGAGAATGTCCACTGGGCAGGGATCTTGGAGCATGAGCTGTGTGTTTGCTGACAGCAGTGCCCATCCGGGGACCCCAGTGCTGTGAGCTTCCCCTCAGCAATGCCTGAGGCTGAAACCCCCTCGGGTTATGAATTGTGACAGTGTGGGTGGGCGGAGGCTGGATGTGCAGCAGTCTTTGCTTGATGCAGTGTGACCTAGTGGCTAGTGCTGGGGACTCACGAGACCTGGGTTCTATTCCCCATTCTGCCACTGGCCTGCTGGGCAACTTTGGGCAAGTGATGGTCGTGCGCTGTGCCTCAGTTTCCCCACTCTCTGTCTATTTAGCTCTGTGCCTGTGCAGTGCCCGGCCCTGATCACGGTTAGGCCCTCCGGGAGCTACTGCATCCAGAGAGCGGCATGTCTTCCCTGCTAAGCGGCTGCACATTGTAGCTCCGTTGTTGCTGTTAACACCCCCCCCCCCCGGTGGTGCTAGTCATATGAGCTGGCCTGCACAAGCAGGGGTATAGGCTAGAGCTCATCAGGGGCTAACATGACCTCTGGGAAGTGTGGATGCAGGGTAGGCCACAAAACCACAATGGAGGACTGCTATCCCTTTGCACAATTCCCCCCCCCGGCCATCCCCAAACACACACACACTCTATAAGGAGCGGACTAAGGCCAAAGAAACCTGGGACCGGGCTCATGACTGGAGCTCCGAGCCGGTAAGCCGAGGTGAGCCGTTTTTTCCCAGAAGCCAGCGAGTTCCAATGAGGCTGGGCTCTACGTTCAGGTCTCCGGAGCCTGTTAAATTCTCTGAGCACGGCCGCCCGTTTCATGGGGACGGTGCCGAGTGCTTTCAGGGAGGTCGCAGCCGCCATCAGCTTCGGTGCGTTTCATGGTCCTGACACAAACCACAGACGGGCCTGAACAGCCGCCGGGATGTGGTGGGGTGGGAGTGGGGAGGTCCCTACGAAGTCCAAGCGGCTTCCTGTGAAGTGGTTTTCCCTTGTGGGTCAAGGCGGGGAACTGCTCCGGTTGGTCTGTGAATGAGGCAGGCCGGGTGGCTGGAATTCCTCTGCTCTCAATGGGGACTGTGTGTGTGTTGGGGGGGAGTGGGGACAGGCAGGCTGGGCAGGGGGAGCTGTTTGCAATAGCCACGGGGGCTTTGGAAGGCTGAGATCCTCCCTGTATGGGCCCTGCCAGGCTGCCTTGCTGACCACCCTTGGGAAACTGCTAGCAGAAGGGGCAAGGGAACAAGCGTGGGTCTCTCCCTGAGAAGGCCCTTTGCAGGGGCAGGGGCAGCAGAAGGGTTGGGGGGGAGCAGCCCCAGGGTGACCACTTGATGCATGTTTTCCAGGAGAGGTTGATTTTGGTGGGATGCCCCAGGACCCATCAGCCTGACTAGCAGGATGCGCTCGGGGCTAGGAACGAACTCCAGACCCGGCTGTGTCACAGCGCAAGGGCGTCATGTGATACTGACCCAGCAGTGTGATGCTGTGACACCGCAGCCGAGATGCCACGGTTGAGATGTCGCAATGTTGTGCAGCGACAGTAACAAATCCCTCATCGCCAGGACTCTGTGTGGCCAATTTGCTGCCCTCTGCAGCCACTCCAACTTCACTGCAGGGTTCGCTCTCTGATTCCCCTGCTCTCAAAGCTCGAGCCCCTTCCTTCCTGAGCTAGAGGAGAATCTCCATCAAGCTGTTGGCAGTATAGGGGCCGTGACACACAGATGGGCTGTGTTTGTTCCATCCAGTAGAGGGCAATGACATGCTCATCCACATACACAAGAGGTGGATTGCTAGTGCAGGGGACTTACAGTGCGTGGGGTTCTTCGTGGCTGGCCGTTGAGCCAGCTCTGCTCCGCCAACCTAGCTCCTGGCCTTAGGGGCTGAGCAGGGGCATGACAAATGCACACAGTGCTCCGACATACACCACTTCCACCCCCACCCCAGAATGGGCTGCACCTCCTCTGAGAGACAGATCAGAATCTGGCCCTCATGGTCTAGCTCACATACGCACGCTCTCAGTCCAGATCCAGAGTTGCAGATGCCAGAGCAAAGGGGCTGTCGGGGAGGGCATTAACCCCAGAACCCTTGGTACAGGAGGCCTCTCTGCCAGGGGCAGAGCAGGCCCCACCAGCTCTGTGCCCCAATGCAGTCCCAGCATGGGACATCCTGGCCACATGTCATGAGCAGCACGAGGATGGGCTGGAGGAGGAGGGGGCGGGGGGTATTACCTGGGGACCCCCAACAAGCCCCACAGGAAACAGTGGGGTAGCACAAGACTGGGTAGCCCTGAGGGTAGCACTACGGGTCACACTGGACCCCTGAGCCTGGAATCAGGGAGGAACCAGCCTAGAACCGGTGGCTGGATTGGACTCTCTCTCATGCAGAGGGCTGCCCATGGCAAACGCTGTGATGACCAGGCCTTGCCCCTCTTCCTGTTACCTTGTCCGCACTGAGCGTGTCATGGGACAGATAGCTGCAGGGGCAGCTGTGATACCTAGCCACCCCTTCCATCGCAGCTGGCCTTACTTGGGACAGTGGCCATGGTGCTGCTCTTGGGGATGGAGGTCAGAGGAGGCGAGGCGTGAGCACCACCTGCAGGCAGCACCGGAATACGTTTCCCGAGCGAATTTGACTGGAGAATGGCGCCTGCTTATTCTATCCAGAACAGGCCGATCTTGCATGGGGGCAGGGACAGGGCATGTTCTGGATTGCCCCATGGCGCCCTCGAGGGGGCCCTCTGGGAATGCAGGAGACGGGGCTGCAGCCCCTGTGACAATGGCTTATGTGATGCGGGTATCACAAGCTAGGGAGTGATGCACAGAGCTGCTGCGTGTGGCCATTTATTGCATCAATACAAGCCTGCCCTCTAGTGATTGGCGTGGGTAGATGCACTGGGAATGCTGCTGGGGAGAGGAAGGTGGAGAGTACAGGGCAAGACCTGCCCCACCATGGTCAATCAGTCTCGCCTAGCGCTTTTCATCCATCGAAGGCACTTACACAGAGCCCATCACTGTAGTATCTAGGCACCTCACAATCTTTAATGTAATTGTCCTCCCAACACCCCTGCGAGGCAGGGCAGAGCTATTATCTTCACTAGGGAACGGAGGTATGTAGAAATTAAGGCCTGGATCCTCAACGGTATTTGGGCTCCAAACTTCTGTTGAAATCAATGGGCATCTGATCGCAATGGAAATCTAACACGCACAGATGCTCCACACATAAAGACTGTGGAGGAGCAGGCAGGGCTGGTGCAAGGAAGTTTCGCGCCCTAGGCGAAACTTCCACCTTCGGCCCCCCGCCCCAGCCCTGCGGCAGCTCCCTGCTTCCCCCTCCGCCCTGAGGCACGCCTCCCGCCCGCAGCACCCCCGCCCCCCGGGGAGCCGTGCGGCAGCTCCCCACCCCAGCTCACCTCTGCTCCGCCTCCTCCCCAAGCACGCCGACCCCGCTCTAATTCTCCTCCCCTCCCAGGCTTGTGGCGCCAAACAGCTGATTGGCGCCACAAGCCTGGGAGGCGGGAGAAGCAGAGCGGCGACCGCGCGCTCAGGGAGGGGGCGTAGGAACGCTGTAAAAAAAATTGGGGGCATCGCTTTTTGGCGCCCCCAAATCTTGGCGCCCTAGGCAACCGCCTAGTTTGCCTAAATGGTAGCACCGGCCCTAGGAGCAGGGATGCGAACCCAGCGCTTCTAAGTCCTAGGATAGTGCCCCAACCACTGGTCAATAAGGATGTTAACCCTGGTAGCCTGGCTAAATCCCTGTTCAGATAATATCCTGCTTCCCTAATCTTTCCCCTGCAGGCAGATGAGGAATTCTCTGCCTGTCCTAAACTATTGTGTGCTGCATGCTGGTAAATAGCTGTTGTGGGTTTATCTCAGAAGCATCCACATCTCAGTGGCAGGCAAAACAACCCATGTGTACTGTTTGTAGATTAGTTGGTAAGCACTGAGTGGTGGTCAGGGGATGGGAACCATAGATATTATAGGCAGAGCTGATAGCACAACCTAGAGCTAAGGTGACCTAACACGTTTCCATTATAAGCCCCTGGCTTCAGGTATAATTTTGCCAGACTTAAACAATTTGGGATGAATTATCCCTTGGTTGCTCTCAATCTCAGGCTGAATTTTTTGTTTCTGGGAGATTTTCAGCAAAAAATGGTCCATCTGAGAATGAGGTTAAGGAAAATAATAGGCCATTTTTCCAATGTTAAGCAATTTTTCCTACTGTTTCTTTGAAGAGCGCTAGCACCACCCTGGTTTGAATCAGGATGTTGAAATTTCGGAGGAGTATAGCCCTGGAGTCAGAGAGGTGCCTTTTGTTGTCCACAGGAAAATACTGCTAGATTTGGCCGAGTTATAATCCTCTGAAAATCACCATTTGCCCATACTCAGAGCTTGCGCCTAAAAATCTTTGAACATTCCCTTTGCACTGAGCAGACTCCCAGGCACAGAGCTCGAGCATCGTATGCTGCTGCTGCTGCTACTCCTTTGAGCTAGGGAAGTAGATCGTGAGTTCGAGTCTCAGCTTTTTCCACTTACTGATGCTAACAATTGCCTCCAAGGTCGTTGGGTTGGGACCCAGCTAGCCATGTAAGAGACACTCCTCGTATGTTGCCCTTGAGAGATGATTTGTATTTATTTTTTAATCTGGAGAATGTCTCTTTTAATGAACCTCTTTCTTTGCCGAGCCCAAGCCGATCGCTGGGGTTACCAAAGCCAATGCTGTAGTGTCACATGCTGTGGATGGGCCCAGGCCAATGGCCCACTGAACTCAATGGAAAGACTCCAGCTGACTTCACAGGCTCCAAGGGATACAGTGAAGAGATGACACTAGTGTGGCAGAAACCCAAGGGGAATGCTTGGGTCCTTGGCGGGGAACTTCCCAATCTGGGGGCTCTGTTGGTGTGAGCAGATTGTTATCACCCCATAAGGCTGACGTGGGGACCCCTTGGCAGAGGGAAGTGGGCACCTCAGGCGTTGCCTGTTTCCCTTCCCCACATGCAACTCCAAGCAGGATTTCGCCTGTGAGTCTGTGTCCAAGGTGGGGGGAAGCCATCAGGACCGAGCCAGGCCTGTGGTGGTTCTGATGTCTTCCAGCAAGAGGCGCCGTCCAAATCGCCGGCTCCTATCAAACCATCTTCTCTGTGTAATGGATCAGGAATGCAGGCCCCCTCCCGCAGCCCCCTCCGCCAGAGCGTTTATTTAATATCCTGAAAAAATTAAAATAACTTCTGTGGCCACTAACTCCCCCCGCCCCCAAAGATAAATAGAATAAAAGTGAGCTGAAAATGGGAGGGAAAGAAAATAGAACCCCAAAGACGGGCTGGGATCCTTCCAAACCGGAGAGGCTGGGATTCGAGAGGGAATGTGAGCATGAAGGAGACACACAGACGGACACACACGCACAGAATGACACACACACATACACACAGAGGGACAGGCAGACACAGGCGCATGGACAGACGGAGCTAGGCAGCAGGATATATGCACAGAAAGACAGAGGGACACACAGAGAGATACAGACAGACACAAATGGCGACGATGGATGCCTACACACACACATACACGTGCGCACAGACACACACACACACACAGAGGTTGATGGATTTGCATATACAGAGAGATGGACACACCCAGAGAAAGACACACACAGGCACATACCTGTGCATACATATAGACAGGTACAGGCACACACACACAGACATAGCAGGACACACACAGCTAGATGGACACGCTCATCAGACAGACAGACACACACGTCTTACAGCCCCATGGCAGGAATGTGCCAGTTGGGGGAGAAATGAAACAAATCTGCTGAAAAGAGAAAGGCTGGGGGGAGTCGTGTGTGTGTGTGAGAGAGAGCATAGAGCCATGCGGGGGTGCCTGTGTCTCGCAGGGACTGGTGTGTGTATGCGCGGGTGTGGAAGGGAATAGGAGGCGTGCATGTATAGGAGGATACATGGGGATTTGATGGGTGTGTGTTTACGAGGGGATGCAGGGCTTGGCTGGAGGTGGTTATATAGAAAGGTGTCTCTCTGCGTGGGGCCTTGTGTGAACAATCCTTCTAGCCAGCTGCCTACAAGCTCCCCTATTATCCCCTTGCCCCCCCATGGAGCTGGATGCACCCACACACTCCTGTACATCCTCCCCCTCCATCAGAGACACCCCTCCATGTGCAGATCACTCTGCACACGCACACACAACAATGCCACGTGCCCACCAACACGGTTGTCTCCCTCATGCACCGTCGGCCTCCCTCATAGCATTGCTGGGCTCGCAGTTAGACAAGCCCTTGCAAAAAGCCTGGCTATTGGGGTGTCACGGCTGCAGGCGCTCAGCAGCGGCCTGTGCCCTTGCAAGGGCGGAGAGATTCCTCCCCGCACATGGGCAAACTAGGAAGTGCCCAGCTAAGGTGACACGTCCCACCCAGCACAGCCTTAACTCTGACCCCATCACAGTGGACCTGGGAACAGCCTGGTATTAAGGAAACCTGCCATTTAACCTCTGCCCGCCCCAATATCAAGGCAGGACTTCCAGCTACCCCACCCGCGTGGTCTGCACAGCACTTGCTGCTGGTTGGTTGGCAGAGATCACAGTGGACTCTCTATGCTAGGGATTTGTAAGGCCCTCCATTACCATAGTGACTCAGTGCACCACAGCCTTAGTGTATTTCTCTTCACAACTCCCCTGTGAGGCAGGCCGGTGCTATTATTCCCATTGTACAGATGGGGAAACTGAGGCACGTAGTGGCTAAGTGACTTTCCCAAGACCACACAAGAAGTCTGTGGCGGAGCAGGGAACTGACCCTAGCGCTCCCACATCTGAAGCTAGTGCCTGGAACTGCTAGAACATGTCAAGGAGAGGTAGGGTGCTGCGATCACCAAAACGGTTAGGCTCAAATGGGGCAGACTTAAGGTACTTGGCTAATGTCCCCTTAAGGTGGCTGTGCTCCTGCTTTTCCAGCATTTGAGTTTGGCCAGTTAAACGCATGCTCTAGAAGGGCAACCATTAACAAAGAGATTGTAAATGCTTTGGGGCAGGGACTGACTCTTCGCTCTATGCCTGTACAGCGCCTCGCCCTGGCCATAACACTGCGTCTTCCCTGGTTTCACAGCATTTGAGAAATTGGGGAATTAAGGCCGGGATTTCCAAAACCGCATAGTGGGAATCAGGCATCCGGATCCGCCAAGCAGCTCTGAAAATCTCAGCCTAAGCGCCTCTGCTCCAGAAAGGTGTGAAGAGCACAGGGTGGAGCTGAGAATGAGACCCTACAGCCCCGGCTGCCCCATGCAGGGGTGGGGGTGGGGGTGTTTGCATGCTCATGGCCTGGCCCTTATGTCGTTTTCTAAAAGTGGGTGGTAAGGGGGGCATGATTGAGGGGCACCTGGGGGAGTGAATAACTGGGAGCCATGGGAGGAGTGTCCTGGGAACCCCTCTCAGAGCCCCCCAGCTATCCACTCCCCCCTACTCCTGCCCCGCACGCCGCCTGTTTGGGGGGCCAGAGGAGGAGGGGAGTTAGAGAGAGATGGAGCATGGGGTGGAGGGGGAGAGGGAAGGAGGGAGGGGGGAAATGGAGGGAGGAGGATGGGGGAAATGGAGGGGATGGAGGAAGAGGCAGGAAGGTCACAGAGCTGCTTAGGGGCGGGGAGGGGCGGGCTGGGGGCCAGACACCGAGCTGGGGGGAGGGCCCGGGGCAGCAGCGGGGAGCTGGAGGCTCAGGCCGAAATGCGGTCGCGGCCCCTTTAATTGCCGGGCCGCTGCTCTCCCGCGTGCTTCTCCCCCTCCCACCCGGCACCAGCGAGCTGCCGGGAGGGGGCGAGCGCGGGCCGAGCGGCGTGTCCCGAGCGGGCTTCCGTCGGGTTCTGAACCGGGCCCGGGAAAAGCAGGGGCTGGTGCCTGGTAACGGCGGAGGGGTCGGCGGCCTCCCCCCAGGGTCTGGGTGGAGGCAGAGCAGGAATGGGGGTGGCGGGGGCCCCGGGGGCACGTGTCCCTCTCTGCTGGGGCGGGGCCCCCTTGGGGCACGTGTTCCCCTGACCTTGTCTCCGGGCCCCGTGCGGGGTGGGGAGAGACGAGGCGATGAGTGTGGGGCGCTGGGGGCTGGGCTCCCCCGGGCCTGCGGTGGGAAGGGGACCCTGGGGCAGGGCGGAGGTGATGGGCTTGAATGCCCCCCCCCGGGGGGCTGCACTCCCCTCTCTGACCCGGCCCGGCCCGGCCTTCTCCCCAGGACCTGCCGCGGGATGTGCTCCCTGGCGCTGTTCCCGCCCCCGCCGGCCCCCGGAGATGTCACCCTGTACGAATTTAACAACGCGCTGGTCTCCGGCCACATCTACGAGAAGCTGCCGCTCGCTTTCCAAGACCAGGCGAGTGCTGCCCTCCCGAGGGGCCAGCTGGGGCCGCCTCAAGCACATGTTCCACCAGCTGCTTCTTGGAGACTCTGCCCCGCTGGGATGGGCCTGCTCTCCCCAGGGGCAGGCGAACCAGAAGGAGATCAGTGGACTGAACCCATCTGCTGCTCCAGACCAAAGGACCAGGACAGCTTGTGGCTGTTTTCGGGTGGAGCAGGACTATAACCCCGCAGAGTTTTGGAGCTCCATGCAGGAGCTGGGGTTTAAGTAGATGGGAACAGCAGGGAGCACTCACCACACCAGTCAAGAAGACGGGGAGTAGTCTGGGGAAGTGCTGCTTATTCAAGCCGTGGAGGGACGGGGCCTGCCCCTCTGGTTGTAGCAGAGGGGCATCTGTGCTTTCTCCCAGGTCCCCCTTACTTTAACCCCTGAGCAGGAGGTGTCGTTGTCCTTGAAGGATTTTAATGCATGGAAGAGGGAACTGCCAATCTTAAACCCTCAGAACCGTATTATGTCACTATTTCCTTGTACTCCCACGTCCATCTTTTTGTGTCCACCTTTGTCTCTTTCCTTATACTTAGATTTTAAGCTTTTTGGGGACAGGGACTGTCTCTTTGTTCTCTGTTCACAAGTTATCTAGCAGAGTGGGGCCCTTGTCCCTAAGTGCGGGTCCTCAACCTGCTTTCTTCGTAGTTGAAGATGAGGGAGACTTTGGCTTCTGGCAATTTCCATCCAGCACCCAATTCACAAATTGGAAAAAAAAAAAAAAAAAACCCACCAAAACGTCAAAACCTTTTTAAATTAATCAACATTTTGACAATTTGTAGAAGCCGCTGTGCTTCCTGGACCAGTTTTTTTCTGTTTCCTTTCCTATGTGACCTTCTCCTTTTTAGGAATCCTAGTCACTTATTTCCCCACCTGTAGCTATAATTATGGTGTCTGCTTAGCTGGCAATGGAAGCTGGTTTCTGATGAATGAGTTGTGATCAACTAGCACTCACATTGTTAATATGTTGTCCTAGCATATTGCTTACATCAAGTTGAGAACATACCCTTTAGCTCAAGTTGTTCATTACTTAAAGGATAAGCTCCATCTTTTTGATCTGTGTTTGTATAGCGCTGAACGCACTGGGGTCTTGGTTAATGACTGGGGTTCCAATACAAGTAGGATTCAACCTCCTTCCTCAGATACAGGTGCATTTAAAATGGCTGGCACGTGCCACTCTGCCAGTCCTGGAGACTGACTCCTTTGTTTATGCACAGAGCAAATACAGTTGGGCACAACATGGCAAGCGTTCCCTATATGCCGCCCCTGCCAATGTGCCTCAACCCTGATCTGGTCATTGAACCAGCCTCTTATTTCTATCAGCCCTTGGCGTCTTTGCTGAGGTTGCCCACAAGAGGGGTCACTTGGCTGGTGGTTTTTGTGATTATAAATATTTATTCTTTTGTATAATGGCCACAATGTGCCAAATGCCTTGCAGACTTGTGAGAAGGCATATTCCCTGGAGCTTACAGATCCTTGAACTGCACTGACATCTGTCTGCTTGTTACATGCAAGTTGTCCAATGATTGGAGAGTGGTAGCAGCTTTCAGATGCTCTTTGGAAATGGTGTTTTGGAAGTGATTGGTTCTGTGTCCTGTTCCCAAACTCCTCAACCATTGGTCCAACCATTTCACTAGAGTCTGTTTGATTGATTGTTGGTTTTTGTTCTTGCAGTTGGCTGATCTGCCTGTCCTAACCATCCCCAAGGAAACCCTGAAAGCTCACAGCCGGCTGGAGCATAGCACAAAACCTGCCTTCATCCACCACCAGGAGACCCTCTGGAAGAGATGTCTCAATGCATGGTGAGCGATTGTGTGCAACAGAAAGCAAGGAGGCAGCTGTCACTTACTAAGATTGCAAGCTTTTGGGGGCAGGAACCATCTCTTTAAGTGTTTGCACAAGGAGTCCCTGATCTTTGACTGGGTCCCCCTAGGCACGACCGTAACACAAATGATAATAATTAATAATCCGGGGTCGGTGTGTTGGAGACTGAGAGGTGACTGTTCCTCAGATAACTCTGATTGTGCTGGCTGCCATTCAGAATTAAAATTGTGTCTCATTTCAGTTCCCTATGCTGGCCTTTTATAGCAAAGCCCATGCTGAAATTCTCCTTTCATCTCTCGTTTGCAATCAGTGGACGAAAAGCCTGTGCTGTCCTAAGGGCAGGTACAGTGCTGCTTGAGATGGGAAGGGGTTCTGAACCCTAGACTTTTCTGCAATTTCCAAGGGTGGGTGCATGTCACTTGGAAACTGGGAAATGAGGTTGGTCATTTTTTTTTTTTTTTTTTTTTTTTTTTTTGGTCCTGAGGTTAACAGGCAGATCCATGCAGCTGGAAAGCAGGTCATAAGCAAGTCAGGTAGCAGGTTTGCCTGGTATAAACTGACAATTTCCATCAGCTGGGAGGCAAAGGGGTTGGGGATATTGGACCAGGTTGGTGGGAGAGAACCAGCAGTCGAAAGGAGGAAGTCGGTTGTTGACTTTTGCTGAGGGAGGAGTTGCAGTAAGGTGAAGCAGAGCGAACAAGGTTGGGTTGCAGGGAGATTGCGAAACAACTTGAGGCCCTGTTTAGAGTCTGGCTCCTGGATACTGTGTCCAGTATGTTCATGCCAGGACGTCTTGCTTACCTACACATGTGGCTACAGAGAGGGTATCTCAGTAGGGATGGGCTGTTTATATAAGGTATGTCACAGTAGTATCTGAGTGCCTCACAGTTTATAAGGGATTTATCTCGTTTTTTTCTCTCTTCCCCTCTACTGAGGCCAGGCAGTGCTGTTATCCCCATTGCACAGATGGGGAACTGAGGCACGCAGAGACTAAGTGATTTGCCCATAGCCACGTGGGAAGTATGTGGTGTAGCAGGGAATTGAACCTGAATCTCCCAAGTCCCATGCTAGCAACCTGCATTGCTGGGGGAAGTGCTACTCCCCACCCCTGCTGTCTAGCTTAAACCTGTAGCCTTGTGATATGTAGGAGACTCGTATCGTTTTCTGTCCACAGGCGCGATGTGGGAATGTGTGGGGTGCTTAACGAGATAGCAAATGCGGAGGAGGCAGGTGAGTCTGACTGTGGCATAGGGGAGCAGCCCTGGCTATGTGTTGGGAAGGAGTTAGGTAGCTGTCTCCTAAACCTTTTCATGCCTTGATCCCTCCATTCCCTTGAGTCCCTGTCTCCTGGGACTCTGCTGCTGCCCCCTTCTCATAATCTGGCCCCCTTTCTATGTCCCTGCTCTCCCCACCTCCCTGTGGCTCCTCTCTCTGTTACGTGAGTTAGTGAGGAAGGGGTTCTAGCACTGAGCGGATCAGCTGGAGTTTGTGGGGAAAAGGAAGTGGGGACAGGGTTGACCTCTTCTGAAACAGCTGAAGCTTGATACGAGATTAAAGCTGCCACTCCGTCCTTTCCTCTCTGTCAGTGCCTAGAGTCACTGTAGGACATAGAGGGAGCTGCTGCTGCCACAGCAACAAAAGCTTAAAGCAAAACCCATCTGTTCATTTCACAGAGGGGAAATAAAACCCAACCGGTATCATCCACCGCACGGAACCTGACATAACAACCCGACCCGTAATGAGAGAGCAGCGGGAGACTTGTACAGACACGTCCTGTCTGAGGCTGTCTCTGGGGGGGAGCTGTTGGATCGTGCTAGCTCAGTGCTGCTCCCAGGGACAGTAGGCTAATGATGTCTGGTTACGGTTGTGCTTAAAATCCCATTTTCAGAGTTACCTGCTGAGCCTGTAAACTGCTTTCAAATGAACATCCACAGCCACACAATACCATAGTGTCTCCCACCCTGAAGGATCCCAAATAAGCTCTATGTAGGAATTGCTCCCCTGGAATAGCTGAGTAAATGACCTAGAGGTTGCCTTGCTGGTTAGTCCAGTGGTGGTCCTGGTTCTGTATCTTGTTCCCAACAGTGCCCAGGACCAGATGCTTCAGACAGAGGTGCAAGAAATCCTCTAGGGGATACCTTGCCTCCCCCAGGGAATGTTTCTTCCTGACTCCTACTAGGTAGAAGTTGGCTTAATCCCTGAAGCAGGAGGGTTTAGATCCCTGTCAAAACACCTGGGCTTTGGTGGCGCTGTTTTCAGTCCTTACTGTTGTAACTCTGGTGGTTATTTGTAGAAATCTCTAATCCGTCTTTGAATCTTGCCAGCTCTCTGCTTCAGTGACGTATTGTGGCAGAGAGTTCCACATGCTTTCCCCCCACACACAGTTAGCATCTCCTTTCTGATTCCGCGTGTCAGTTTTAAATTTGCCGTCTTTCACTTTTGTTAAATCAATAAATCCCTCTCCGTGCACCTCACTCTCCACAATTCCCTTCTGATTTCAGCGGACTCATAGCACTTCACTGGGGTTTCCCGCGCTGTCCGTTGCCAAGTTTGGCCTGTACCCCCTCACTGCTGGGTGCTGCCTTTCACCCCGAGGTGTCTGCATTTCCATGGCACTTTGGGATTCTTTGGGCAAGGCCAGAGCCACAGAAATAGATGGGATTATTTATTAAATCCGATAATGGTCCATGAGATGCAGACAATACATGTGACAGTCCTTAAGTTTCTGGGTTAACTCTAGTCTGTGCATCCTTCTTCAGTCCTGGCTTGGAAAATCACAATTCCAAAAGGATTGACGACCCTCTTCGCTTTTCCTTCCCATTCTTATATCCCTCTCTTTCTTCCTAGATCTCCAGTGGATGAAAACAGGATCACGCTGGGCTTTGGCTCTGTGCCACTGGGTCTCCTCTCTCCACGGCTCCCTGTTTCCCCATTTGTCAGTGAGTGCTGTGAAGAATGAATCTGTCCCTAACTATTACTGAGGCCTGGACTGCACTAGGAAATTACCTTGGTATAACTATGTTGCTCAGGGGTGTGAAAAATCCACCCCCCTGAGCGATGCAGTTAAACTGACCTAACCCCTGGTGTAGACCCTGTCAACCTAGCTACCTCCTCTTGGGAAGGTGGTGTACCTATGCAGACAGGAGAACCCCTCCCATTGGTGTAGGTAGTGTATTCACTGCAGCAGCTGCGTTGCTGCAGCGTTTTAAGTGTAGACAAGTCCTGAGTGTAATGGAAATGCTGGCAGATGTGGCACATCTTGTGATGGTAGCTGTTTGTGCACTGCATGGGGGTGGAGGGTCTGTACGTTTCCCTGACCCTGAAGCTCAATCTCTAACAGGGTGTAACATTGGACCAGCTGGGCAGGAATATAAATGATGTTGGCCCTGTTGTATTACAATTAAACTAGGTGGCCTCATGCCCATTTGTGGGCTGGGTCCATCCCATTGCCTTCCAGCAGCATGAGAGGTACAATACAGGCATCAAGGAAGCTGGTCTCCTGGCCCAAATTAAAAATGATGCTTTGAACTTGCAGCGCTTTTCACCTGAAAGGGCTTTACTTAGGTGGGTTGGAATTAGGGTGACCAGACAGCAAGTGTGAAAAATCGGGACGGGTGTGGGGGATAATAGGCTTCTATATAAGAAAAAGCCTCAAATATCGGGACTGTCCCTATAAAATCGGGACATCTGGTCACCCTAGTTGGAATCATTATAGATGGGGGAAACTGAAGCAGAGAGAGGGCAAGTAACTTGTGCCTTTGAAGCTTAGTGAGTCAGCGGGAATAAGAACCCAGGTTGCCTGATTCTCAGCCCAGTCCACTCGGCCACAGCTGCCTCGCGGATCCCCTCAACCCACAGAAAACTCAGACGCCCCCAGTCTCTGAATTCATTGCAAGGGGCCAATGATCATAACTGATCAAAGACCAATCAATGCAGACATCCTGCCACTCAGAGGGTGGCAAATACCTCCGGCAGAATCAGTCTGGTAACTGGCATTTTGGCCTACAGTGCGTGTGATTACAAAGGGTGTCACGTCCCAGTTCACGTGTCCAAATTCAGCACTGACTACAGACGTGGGGCAACCTCAGAGTAATTAAACTAGCAGGATCTGCAAGTTGAGAAGCAGAGTGATGCAGTGAACAGAGTACTGGACTGGGACTTGGCGAGCAGGGTTCTGATCCTGGCTCTCACTGACCTGCTTGGCCAAGTCACCGACCCACCCCGTGCCTCTGTTTCCCCCACCCCTTTGTCTATTTAGATTGCAAGTTATTTAGGGTAGGGACTGTGTAGCTGCGTAATGGAACCCCAAATTCAGCTGACTACTGTAATAAAATAATAGTAAGTTACCATTTAAAACTCAAGATGGTTAAAAATCTCCTTTGTTTATAGTGACTGGGATTTCCAAAAGGACCTAAGGGAGTTAGGCACTCAACCTTGTTGGAAATCAGTGGATGCCCCTCTGCAAATCCGAGCTATGATGTATTCCTCTAATGCTGGCTTGGCTGGGCACTCCTGGTCTCCCTACACTGCACTCAGGAGGTGTGACTGCAGCAAATATAGTGTGGTTAGCTAGTTCAAAACTAGTTTGAGTAACAATAGCAGTGACGCTGCAGCAGCAGGTGCGAGCCCCATGTCCTGCTGTTGTTTGTCTGTGCGCTGCAGTTGTACCTCCCAATTGCAGTGTAGACACAATCGCTGAATGTTCGTTCGGTCTGGAGAAGGAGAGCAACAGGGTACTGAAAAGCAAGGGTTAAATATGGCAGAATATTCCAGAGGAATGGTCGAGGGTGTGTATGAGGTGGGTGAAATGTGAAAACCTCTTAACTGATAACTGTAACTCCCATCAACTTCTTGTGGCTCTGATACCCACTCCACAGGCAGCTGCTGCCTTCTCTATGTGGTTTGCCAGATCTGCCACTGACGTGTTACTTCTTTTTCCATCTGTCCTTAAGCTATGCAGTGAAGACATGATTGCGGAGTTCTCCCAAGCGGTGGACTGGTAAGTTCTGCACGCTGAGGTTCTGCAACGTGTGCATACCTAGCTGGGCTTTTATAAGGGTGCCCAACGCGTTGGGGACTGAGTGCCTGCAGTGTTACAGAGAGGAGGAATAGTGCAGTGATGAGGGTGTTGGGTCTCCCAAGTCTGACTCCCTGCTTTGCCTTGGGCAGGTCACTTTGTCTGCCTCAGTTCTCCATCTGTAAAATGGGGTTAATGGCACTGCTTGGGTACTACAGCAATGAGGGCCTTAGATGATCACCTAACTCGTAGCTGTGCTTTTAATCCATAGAGCTCCAAGTGCTTCATGCACGAGGTCAGGATCATTAGCCCAATTTACAGATGGAAAAATCAAGGAGGAAATTACTTGCCCAAGGTTACTCAGCTCTGGCGGGACTAGAACCCAGGTCTCCTGAGTCCCAGCCCAATGGGCCGGCCACTGAACCACAATGCCTGCATGGAATTACTGCCTCTTGCGGTTTCAGTTTGATCCTACTTCTGCACCTAACAGGCATCTTGGTTGCTGTGCACCCCAGGAAATGTTAAATCTAACCTCCTGCCACCTGCGTGGTGTTATCCCTGTGGTATGTGTGAGGCCCAGAGGTGGAGTGACATGCCCAAGGTCACACAGTCAGTGGTACAGTTCCAGCCTCTCTCCCTTAAACTAATAAATGTTTTCTGGGAACGGGAGGGATTTGATAATTGGAGAGAGTCCAGCGGAGTGCAGTGAAATTGATTAGCGGGCTGGGGCACATGATTTATGAAGAGAGGCTGAGGGAACTGGGCTTATTTAGTCTGCAGAAGAGAAGAGTGAGGGGGGATTTGATAGCAGCCTTCAGTTACCTGAATTCTTGCCGCCAAGTTAAAGAAGTATGGGCTGGATGAATGGACTGTAAGGTGGATAGAAAGCTGGCTAGATCGTTGGGCTCAACGGGTAGTGATCAATGGCTCCATGTCTAGTTGGCAGCCGGTTTCAAGCGGAGTGCCCCAAGGGTCGGTCCTGGGGCCGGTTTTGTTTAATATCTTTATTAATGATCTGGAGGATGGTGTGGACTGCACTCTCAGCAAGTTTGCAGATGACACTAAACTAGGAGGAATGGTAGATACACTAGAGGGTAGGAATCGGATACAGAGGGACCTAGACAAATTAGAGGATTGGGCCGAAAAAAACCTGATGAGGTTCAACAAGGACAAGTGCAGAGTCCTGCACTTAGGACGGAAGAATCCCAGGCACTGCTACAGACTAGGGACCGAATGGCTAGGTAGCAGTTCTGCAGAAAAGGACCTAGGGGTCACAGTGGACGAGAAGCTGGATATGAGTCAACAGTGTGCTCTTGTTGCCAAGAAGGCTAACGGCATCTTGGGCTGTATAAGTAGGGGCATTGCCAGCAGATCGAGGAACGTGATCGTTCCCCTTTATTCGACATTGGTGAGGCCTCATCTGGAATACTGTGTCCAGTTTTGGGCCCCACACTACAAGAAGGATGTGGAAAAATTGGAAAGAGCCCAACGGAGGGCAACAAAAATGATTAGGGGTCTGGAGCACATGACTTATGAGGAGAGGCTGAGGGAACTGGGATTGTTTAGTCTCCAGAAGAGAAGAATGAGGGGGGATTTGATAGCAGCCTTCAACTACCTGAAGGGGGGTTCCAAAGAGGATGGAGCTCGGCTGTTCTCGGTGGTGGCAGATGACAGAACAAGGAGCAATGGTCTCAAGTTGCAGTGGGGGAGGTCCAGGTTGGATATCAGGAAAAACTATTTCACTAGGAGGGTGGTGAAACACTGGAATGCGTTACCTAGGGAGGTGGTGGAATCTCCATCCTTAGAGGTTTTTAAGGCTCGGTTTGACAAAGCCCTGGCTGGAATAACTTAGTTGGGGTTGGTCCTGCTTTAAGCAGGGAGTTGGACTAGATGACCTCCTGGGATGTCTTCCAACCCTGATATTCTGATAGCAGAGGGCCAGGCAGGACCACAGACTCTGAAAAGTGCCTAAGTTAGACTGACCCTGTAGTCCTGCGTTTACTCTCAAGGGCTTCTGGATCCACTTTACTCTCTTTACAAGTCAGGTAGCGAACTTCCTAATTGTCAGTGCTGCACACTCCACCTGGGCTCTTGGTATTGTCTTGGGTTTTCTCTGCTACCACTGATACGAGAAAGTGGGACTCGGCTCCAGCCCGCCCTCCTGTGGCTGTGTCACCCTTTGCGGGACTAAGGGGAATCAACAACCGTCTTGTGTCCATGAAGCTAGTAGATCAGACTTGCAGCCTGTGGGAGTCCCTCTTCAGGCTTGTTCAATTTTGGGCACAGTCCAGTTGTACACATTGGGCACTGCTGGAGACAGGCCTTGATGTTCCAGCACTCAGATTCGGAAAGGCATTCTCCAGGATATTGCTATATTTGACATGGTGCTCTTTGTCCTGACATCTCTCAAGCTCTGAGTATGCTTTCGGTGGTACTTATCTGGCCCCACGACAGTAGTATCTGAGAAACTCACAATCTGCAATGTATTTATCCTTCCAGCAGCCCTATGAGGAAGGGCAGTGTTATTATCGATGGGGAACTGAGAAACAGGGAGACTGTGACTTGCCCAAGGTCACGTGTGGCAGAGCAAGAAACTGAACCCAGGTTTTCCGAGTCCTAGGCTAGCACCCATCCTTCCTCCCTAATGCATATGTATAGAACTACTGAAATCCAGCTACTTCTGGGGTGGAACTGAGGGGCTTGCACATTGCACTGCATAACAGTGAGGGAGTAGTGAGACTTTTTTATTTATTTTTTTGCTAGGGACCATAGTGCCCCTTAGACCAACTGAATTCTCAAAGGTTACTCCTCTTGGTAAGGATGAAAGTTTGAGGAGACCTTGCTGGGGTTTGAACCTGATACTTCACCTTTTCTAATCCATCCCTTACTGTCTTTACTATCGGGCAATCCTGTTTTGCATCTCAGCCTTTCAGACCCTTGTGGCTGTGTAACGCCGTGTGATCCGTTCTCTCTCGCTCATTGTTTTTCCAGGGCTGGCTGCTCCATCCGGGCTTTTGCCTGGCACCCTCACACCAGCAAGTTTGCGGTGGCCCTTTTGGACGACTCTATCCGAGTTTACAACACAAACAGGTGAGGAGTGTCAGGTTCCTCGTGCTGCCACTGGCAGAGTAAAGACCCACTGGGGCGGCAAAGCTTGTGTGATGGCGAGGGCTCATGCAATGAGGTACGGACACCTCCACTGCTGCTACAAAGACCTCTATGTATCCCCGTTCTTGGGGTCTGGGAGCCTGAGCCACAAGCTACTGGAAACAGCACTCCTCAGAGGCCGCCTGAGCATTGCTTTGCTGGCCGAGCTTCGGAAAGGGAGGTGCAGCCTCAGTTGTCTCCCGTCCTTCCTGCCGTATCTTGCAGGGACAGGAATCTGGCACTGTGTCTGAGTCTGCCTTTGTCAGAGATCTCCTGGCAGGGTCACACCCCAAGCCCACGGGACCATGAGGCAAGGCTCTGAGCCTTCCTGCTGCAGGAGTCCCCGTGCACAAAGGCCGCAGCCCTAGGGGCTCCGTGCAGGGTCCAGACAGGCTGTCGTCTGCTCCTGAACCCTTGATTCAGGGTTCTAAGCTGACTCTCGTGCTCTGGCCAGTGCGCATGAAGACTGAGGTTGGTTTCAGGTTTGTTGTGGGCCCCATGGAAGCTGCAAACTGATGTCCTCAGCGAGAGGGGAGTCTGCGTCCTGTGTGGTGGACCTCTGTCGCAGCACAGTTGTTATCAGACCCGTCTCTAGTTCAGCAGGTCAGGTTCCTAGAATGACGCTGTCGGTGCGAGGCCCTTCTGCTGTGAAACCTGTTAGAACCTTGGTGGCTGCAGCCAATGTCTTTGTTCTGAGCATGAGGCTGAGATTCCTTAGGAAGTTCCCTTCTTCCCCATCAGGTGCCTTCAGACCTCCAGGCTCCTTACCCAGCCTACAGTGCCCTTATGCCCTGCCCTGCCACGCAGGGAGAGAAGGTGGTGCCCTGGGGTAGTTCCTTGGCACCAAGACAATCAAGGCAGTTCCAGGGAAGGCAGCACTTCAGCTCTGGGTCTTTTGGCACCAAATGCCACCATTCCAAATGCTTCTCCAGTATGTCCCAAAGACTCTGCATCCCCTCCCCCTCCTCCCCTCTGTAACCCACCTCTGATCCCTGAGCTAGCCAGTCCTTCCATCACACGCACGTCTTCAGCTCTTAGCTGGTTCTTTGTGTTCCCAGAATTTCTCACTGCATAGCAGAAGTTCTTATTGGACGTTCAGTAAAATCTCCGGATCCTGCGGCTAGCCAGTTTTCTCTCCGTTTCCCGCCTCTGTTGATCCAGGCCATCCCATCGGAAGGAAAACAGCACTCGCGGTGCATAGCGAGGAAAGCTGGAATGACACTGCAGCTGGGTGACGTCCGCTGTCAGCAAGGCCTGGCCCTTGAGTGTTAGTGACGGGAGCCAGAGTGTCAGATAAGTGGCTGAGCAGAAAACTCCCCAGCCTGGGGTTCAGACCAGTCCTGTAACTGAGGATGCCCCATGGGGGTCCTTCTCCCAGCTCCTCATACAAACCTTTCCTCTGAGCACCTGTGCAAGGGGCGTGTTGGGGCCCAGCACTGACCCCATGTTCCCTGGAGAGCAGGTATGTTCCTGCAGTCTCTTGAAGCCAGCATAGCTCCTCTGGCACGGAGGCCTCCTTCAGACCAAGGCCCAGAATTGTTAATAGCGCACCTATCGCCTCGCCAAACTAAGCAGCAGCTGTCAGTAAGGGCTGATCCATTCGTCTTCAGGTTAGCACCTAAGAAATCCATATTTCCCTATTCACATAAGAAGAACACAAGAACATAAGAAAGGCCGTACCGGGTCAGACCAAAGGTCCATCTAGCCCAGTATCGACAGTGGCCAATGCCAGGTGCCCCAGAGGGAGTGAACCTAACAGGCAATGATCAAGTGATCTCTCTCCTGCCATCCATCTCCACCCTCTGACAGACAGAGGCTAGGGTCACCATTCCTTACCCGTCCTGGCTAATAGCCATTAATGGACTTAACCACCATGAATTTATCCAGTTCTCTTTTAAACTCTGTTACATCCCTAGGTGGCTGGGCTAAGCAGTAGGAGAGCAGAGCTCGTCTCATGTGCAGCCTGGAATTTGTCCCTCTTCTCAGGTGATGGCTCAGCAAGCAGAGCAGGTTCAGACTGTCTCCCGCTGGCCTGCGAGAGGCTTAGATAGGGGAGGTCTCTCGCGTTTCCCCCTTGGGCATCCATTGAATTTCGTCTCTCCTGCAGGTCTCCCCACTCTCCAAGTGGGTCCCAGCTGGCAAGTAAAGGCATCCTTAAAAGAAGACTCTCCCAGCTCATTCTGAAATGCTGCCGGCTTTCCCCTTCGCAGGCTGCATCCCCCGGCTGGACTTTCATGCCAGCAAGTGCCAAATCACCCCCATTAACTGCTGGGACTAGGCTGCAGGCAGCACCGGGCACGCCGCTTATACAAACTAGGTGCGCTGCCATCTCTCTGTCCTCTTGAGCCCCTGAACGTTGCAGCTCTGCCACCCTCGGTTGTGATCTTGTCAGGTTCCCCCAGACTTAGCAGTGTCAGGGCCTGGTCATTCCTTCAGGGGACTCCTCCAAAGAAAACCCAACACCTTGCTGGAAGTGGGATTGGCGATTCAGTACACCCGCGCTGCACTCAGTCAGTCGTGACCTGGCGTGGTGCTAGGGGGCGCTGTCTTTCAGATTAGGTATAAAACTGAACTCCTGGGGGATCTGTGAATTGGCCGCAGGTAGTTAGAACTTTTCCCAAGTATCAATGTGTTCTGGTCAAATTCAGCCGTGTCCCGCCTGCTTTAAATCCCCCTGGTATTCTTTACCTCCTGCACTGAGCTAGTGTGCAGTGCTATGACACAGCTGCTGCGTTCTTCCCACCCAGAGGGGGGCCATGTTCCAGTGGCATGTGTACGGGCCCTGGGATCATTTCTTTCTCTTTGGTTATACCCATTACCGCAATGCCCGAGTGCCTCATAATCTACAATGTGTTTACCTTCAGAACCCTTCAGTGAGGCAGGGCAGTGCTATTATACCTAGTGACGGAGGCACCGAGACCAAGTGTCTTGCCCAAGATCCCACAGGAAGCCTATGTCAGAACAGGGAATCGAACCTATGTCTCTAGAGTCCAGGCTGGTGCCCTAACCCCAAGGCAATCCTTCCTCTCCATTTAGGACAAAAGGTGCTAAAGAAATAGAAGATCATGTTAGGTCTCATAGAACTATGCTGTATGCACATCCCGGGCATCAACCCAGGCAGAGTATCTGGAGCTGATGACTAAGCAGAGGCAGATACCAGAGGTGCCGGTTACCTTGCTGCTGCTGTGAATGCTGCCTTTGTCTCCCATGTCACACCCCTCTCTCCTCTCTTGCAGCGCGACGGTCCCCATCCTGAAACACCGCTTGCAGAGGAATGTGGCCTCGATGGCGTGGAAGCCACTGTGTGCATCCATCCTCGCCGTGGCATGCCAGAGCTGTGTCTTGCTTTGGCACTTGGATCCTACTTCCCTTTCCACCAGGTAACCAGCCACCTGGAGACATGGCCGTGCCCCTGTGGTCTCTTCCCATGTTGCCAGCATCTCTCTGCTGGCAAAGAGGCTGCCTCTACAGCCTGGGCCAGAATCCCATGTGTCTAGTAGTTCTAGTACACCCATCACCTGGGCGAACAGAGCAGCATGCTGTCATTAAGAGCCCAGTTCAACGGTGTTTGGATCAAAGCCACCTACCCATCAACAAGCCACTTGACACAGACAGATGTGGCTACATGTCCCCTAGAAATTAGCAGCCTCCCTGGAACATGTCAGAGCAGTTTGGTCCCTACTAGCAAGGTATCTCTCTCTTCTCTTCCAGGCCTTCCTCTGGCTGCGCCCAGGTGCTTGCCTACCCCGGTCACAGTCCCGTCACCAGCCTGGCATGGGCCCCCAGTGGAGAGATGCTGCTCTCGGCCTCGCCTGTTGATACTGCCATGCTTGTGAGTAAGGAGGGTCCTCCTACGTTTCTCTCTGCCTGTGTCCTCCTGTAGTGCGGGGAGTGGCTGGGGTGTCTCTACCACTCAGTGCTGGATGGAACAGCAAGACCCGCTGAACTCTCAATCACATGCCCTAGGAGATGAGTGTGACTGTTTCAATGGAACAGAGGGTCCTGTTGCTTTTTACAGATTCAGACTAACACGGCTACCTCTCTGATACTGTTTCAATGGGTTTCCACTAGTAACTAGCACTAATAACTGTGTGCCTAGTTCAGGGGTGGCCAATCTGTGGCTCCGGAGCCGCATGCGGCTCTTCAGTAGTTAATATGCGGCTCCTTGCATAGGTGCTGACTCTGGACCTGGAGCTACAGGTGCCAACTTTCCACTGCTCAACCCCAGGCCTTGCTCCCACTCTGCCCCTTCCCGCCCCCTCCCCGGAGCCTGCTGCACCCTTGTTCCTCCCCCCTCCATCGCAGAGCCTCCTGTACACTGCAAAACAGCTGATCGCAGCAGGCAGGAGGCACGGGGAAGGAGGGGGAGGTGCTGATTGGCAGGGCTGCCAGCGGGCAGGAGGTGCTGGGGTGGGGGCTGCTGACGTATTACTGTGGCTCTTTGGCAATGTACATTGGTAAATTCTGGCTCCTTCTCAGGCTCAGGTTGGCCACCCTTGCTGTAGTTGGTCATCCCCAAGATTTGAACCTGCGATGTCTGGATCTAAAAGCATGGGTTTCTACTGCCTGGCCTACAAATCCAACTCCGCTAAGTAAGAGGCAGTAGTGGGCTCACATCTCTGCGGCCCCGCCACTAGAGAGGGACAAGGATCTATATAGATACTAACGTAGGTCGCGTTAGCATTAGTCCCTAGACCAGTGGTGCTCAAGGTAGCCTTGTACTGCTGGTGTGCTGCAGAGGACTGGAAGGAACCTCCTGGGTCCTCAAGTCCAATCTCCTGCCATCACAGGCGACCCTTTGCCAGAGGGCCGTTGAAAGCCTGCTGGCGACGTCGCTGCCTTTTAGTTTCCAGCTGCCAAACTCTATTAAAACAGCTAAAAATACATTAAATTGGGTCCTGATCTTACTCTTCCATGTAGTTGCCCCAAGAATGCTGTGTGATGGAGAACGGGAGGGAAGGGGGCCTCTGCACTCACGCCTGGCCCAGAGGTGCCCGGGAGACAATCTCCGTATTAAGATTGAGAATCTGAGCTCCCCAGCTCTAGACTGGCCTCGGTTTATAGAGACCCTGAGATGGAGTCCAAGATTGCACAGATGGTGATAGTGTCGCTGCAGGCCTGGGTTTGATTCCACCCAGCTCAGTTTTGCAGCAGTCGGCCAGCTCTATTCAGAAACCTCGCACTGCAGCAGCAGGGAGCTGCAGGTCAGGAATGAGGGGCAGTGGCAGTGCTGCTGCGAGGCATGGGGGGCAGGGAACCTGACAGGAATAGCAAGGACGGTGGGTCAGGGTTAAGGGCCGTTGGCAGCACTTTGTGTGGGAGGTGCTTGAATAGCAAAAGGGCTATGGGTCAGGATTGAGGTGCGTTGGGCAAAGAGTGTGTGTCTGGCTCAAGCTAGCCCTGTCTGTGAGTAATATCTGGACACCCTGATAGAATTTTAGGGCCAAAACCTCCTGGCCGGGGGGCAGCCTGTCTGCTGCTGTGAAGAAGCCCCATGTTCAGTTTCTAGATTCTGCGGCTTGCTTCCTGGGCCAGCAGGACCTGGGTGGTTTGGAGGCAGCGTGTTTGAGCTTAGGGATGGGGCGAGCTGTGTGCCTATGATCTTGTGCCACCAAAGTTCATTCCTGATGCTCAAATCCACTGTGTGCGATTCACAACTTCCAGCGAGGTTGTAGAGAGCTGCAGAGTGGGAATTGGTCTCTGACATGACCAAAGGGACTAAAATACTGCTCTGACTGGGGAAAAACCATTCCCTCCTTGATGTGCTGCAAGGCTGAGGCCTCCACTGACACTGTGACAGCTTAATATTGAAAAGCGTGGCTGGTGCCTGTCAGGCTCTTCCTGGCATAGCAAGAACCTGCCTGGAAGACAGCGAGCAGAGGTGCACAGATCCTTTCCAGCTCCCAGCTGTTTATGGGTTGGAGACAGACAGACTTGTTTTTCCAGTATGTTACCCTCATCTTTCCCCCCACACACACACTTCTCTCCTTCTCTAGGTGTGGGATGTGTCCACGGAAAACTGTGTCCCGCTGCAGTGGTTTGGAGGGGGTGGAGTCACTTACCTTGCTTGGTCACCCGATGGCAGCAAGGTGCTAGCAGCCACACCCTCAGCAGTGTTCAGGTGAGGATGAGGAGTGCTGGGACCTGTGAGAGCATGATCTAGTGGTTAGCGCATGGGACTGGGAGTCAGGAGTCATGGGTTCTGTTCCCACCTTTGGACTGGGGCAAGTCACCTTCTGTGTCTGCACCTTGATCTGTAAAATGGAGAGGATGTTATGGACCTATCTTAGAAGGGGTTGTCAGTCTTCATCTGTAAAGTGCCTTGAGATGTGGGGGTGAAAGATAACGGAGAAGTTCTTCACTCTTCTGCTGCAGGCAGGTGGTATCTGGGTGACAGCATCTCCAAGCCCTCCATCACTGCAGGTTTTCTGGCTTCAGAGTCCCATGGCTTTGCTGTATCTCTCTGTCCCTCCCCAACCAGTAACGTCTCCCCCCCTGCCTAGCTCCTGCCATCCCCAAGGGGCTCCAAAATGTTCTAACTTTAGCAAAGCCTCACACTCCTCAAGGAAGCCGCTGTTCTGTGGCTTAGTTCAAGGCAGTATCCAGGAGTTTGCACACCCCAAACGTCGGTGAAGACCATGTTGTCTGCCTGCTGATGGCAGTTGTTTGGTCCCTCTCAGAGAAGCAGAACTGGATTAACCCTTGTCTCTCAATGATCTTGGTCTAACACAAGAATTGAAATGGAGATGCTGGAAATACAGTGAGTCTGCGCTTTCATTCACCCCGACCTATGGTCTCTTCCAGGGTTTGGGAAGCTCAAATGTGGACGTGCGAGAGATGGCCCACCATCAAGGGGCGCTGCCAGGTATGTGAGGTGGAGGGTTGTTCCTGATTCCGCGCTAGTGAAGGAGAAAGCACTGAGTAGATTGCTCTTGTGAAGATTAAAGGACAAACGGCTGAACTGTGAGGTCCTTCCCCCCCCTCACTGCCCTGCTACGTACCAGGTACACAGGAGCAGATGCAGTGAGTCGCCCTGCCTTGATCATCACCCTCTTGCGGGGTGAGACTAGCTCTCTGCTTTGTTCTCCAGATGGGCTGGGCCCTTCCTGATGCAAAACTGGGAATTTGATCCAAAGTGGGGTAGTGTTTTGTTTTTGGTGTGGACTCCCATCCTCTAGGGTAAGAACAGATAAGACCCATCAACCTCCAGCCCCTGCTGTCACAGGCAACCCCTTGCCAGAGGTCTGTGGAGAGTCTGCTGGGGACGCGGCTGCCTCTCCTTGTTTCCAGCTGTCAAGCTCCATTAAGTCAGCTAAAAACGCATTCACAGAGAAAACCTTGAGCTGGATCACAACAGCATAAGACCAGTGCTTCACCCCCAGCACCCCAGACTTTCCCTCTGTCACATGATGGAGTCGTCCCTTGTTCCTGCGTGGGGTGGAGAGACTTTTCCTTCCATCAGGGTCAAACGAAGGCCTCGATCTGCGCTCATTAAATACCCCAATTCTGATCCAAAGCACCCTGGGATATCGGCCCCAGGGTCCTGGCTGAATTCCACTCTCCCTACCTAAACTCCCCCGGCAGTGCGAGTTGGCTGCTGGATTCTCCTTCCCTCCCTGTCCTAAACTGCTGGGTTACAGCAGAGCTGTTCAGCAGCTGCTGAGTTAGCTACAGAGGTGGCTGCGTTACAGTGGTGGGCAAATGATGCCGTATGGGTTGAGCACCTAAAAGCTGAGTTAGCCACGTGACTTCCATGACCGTTAAGGGGAAGCTGAGTGGTTAGCTCTGAGGATAAAAGGTGCCCTGTTGTTGTTGCAAGTCATTCTCATGGTCTGGTTTTAAACGCGCGTCTTTCCTTCCCACAGACAGGGTGCTGGAGCCCGGATGGCAGCCGCTTGCTCTTCACGGTCCTGGGGGAGTCGGTCATTTACTCCTTGTCCTTCTCGGAGTACAGTGGTGAGTATGTTAAACTTTCCAAGAGGAGATTGTCTGATTCCTATAGCCACGCTGGCCTCCCGGACGCTTTCCAGCCAGAGCTTTGCCTTCCTCCTGTGTGCTCTTGTTAATTTCCTGCTGGTCTGGTGAGCCCACCCCGGGTGCTGACTATGAAACACACCAACCAAAGCCCGTGTTTGGGCTCATCTTTCATTCTGTTTCCTCTCCCCCTCCTTAATCCAGCCCATTGTGTCATAACATCCTGTAGTGCTACGTGTCCGAGGCACACTCTAGTGGGGGGACAGAACTCTTTGTGAATTTCACGATGCTTGTAGCTCTGAGTTACTGGTCATTAGCCCAGTGGGGGGAGATTTTCAGAAGTACAAAGGGGAGTTAAGTGTCCAACTGCTATGGACTTTCAATGGGAATTGGGCACCTAATTCCTCTCTGAAACTGTGAAAATCTCCCCTTTGTAGTCTAAACCACAATGCAGCTGCTTCTGGGGTGGGGCAAGGATTCTTTGCATCTGTTGCTGTGCACTGTTGAAGTGGCTTAGGCCAGGAAACAGAGAAGAATCCTGCATCCAAGCCGAAGTGCAGGGGCAATTTAGGGAGGCAGAACGGAACAACCCGTCATGGGATTTGGTCAGGACATGGGGGCCAACACAGCAGCCACAAGCGGATTCCACGGATCCACGTTGTTCCACACGACTCGGCAACTTTAGCTACCAGCTGAGTGGCAGAATTCACCTGTCTTGGTCTCTTCCATTCCAGGCGAGATGCAAGGCCAAGTAGGAGGATCAAAAACGGCTTCTATTGTGGCAGACCTGTCTGAGACCACCTTCGAGACGCTGTATGGGGAGGAGAGGTGAGAGCAGGGCAGCTGGCCCTGCTACAGGGCTGCGGTGGGCAGAGCGAGTGGGGGGACGGTGCCGCAGATTCAGGCCCTGAATGGAAGATGCAGGTGCCGATGCCTTAAAATAGCTCCTGTGTATGTTACTGGAGATACACCCCACACTCAGATCTGTGTGTGGGGTGTATGGGGCAACACTCAGTGCTTGCACGACATGTTTCTCTCCCAATCTCTTTTGTAGGTGATTTTCAACGGTAGATCGATATCATTGCCCAGAGCCTGGTGTAAAACAGGCAGGCCCTTTTCTCTCTCTTCCCAGGTTCTTATCTCTGCACCCGTGATCTCAGTCACGGCCTGCAGCAATCCTAGGTGACTGCAATTCTGGGTAATCCCTGAGGTGGGAGAACTAGGTATAGGTTGCATGTAGCAGATGAACAAAGCTGACTTGTGTCACTTGTGACTTCATCCGAAGGGGTCCCAAGCCAAGGCCAAGGGTGGAAGACTGGGGTGTATCCCAGTTATGCTTCTCTGTCCCCATAGAACAGAAATTCTGTGATGCAAAAGGCAGCTTGGAACAGAGCTCGCTTGGAAGGAAACGGTGTGTGTGGGGCATAGGCTTCTTCCAAGCCCATCTAGCAAGCGAGGTTCCTGGCAGCTGAGCCTAGCTCACAGTGATGCTGCTGTCTAATGCCCGGTGCGTTGGTTTCAGGATCGGAGGGGAAGTGCACTCCATGGTCTGGGACCCCAGCGGCGAGAGGCTTGCGGCTCTCATCAGAGGTAAAACCTTAAGCCCTTCAACCCCCTCGCCCCCAAATGGGATTTTCCTAAGCGACCTTGGCTTGTGTAACTTGGTTCCCCCACCCCATGTGAGGTTAACCAGGGAGTGGGAGCTGCATCATGCAGAAGGGGGAGGGATAGCTCAGTGGTTTGAGCATTGGCCTGCTAAACCCAGGGTTGTGAGTTCAGTTCTTGAGGGGGCCATTTAGGGATCTGGGGCAAAAATCTGTCTGGGGATTGGCCCTGCTTTGAGCAGGGGGTTGGACTAGAAGACCTCCTGAGGTCTCTTCCAACCCTGATATTCCATGATTCCAAGGGAGGTGCAGCTAGCTCCAGCTGAGAGAAGTGGGTGGTCTCCTCTCACTCCAGAGCTGATCCTCACCTGAATAGGCTCTTCCCCATCTGCGTTAAACGGCTGCTCCTGCCCCCCAAATCCTCTACTCGCAGGCCAGGAATCGGGTGGGCTTCACCCTGCCACTGGGTCTCAGCCTTCATCTGCATGAGCTGCCTCCTTCAGCTGAGTCTGTAAACTCTCTGGAGCAGGGACCTGCGTGTTCGTACAACGCCCAGATGGGGCCCCGGTTCTGCTCTGCTATACTGGTAACCGGGGAATGCTCTGTTGCTGCCATTAGACCTACAACCTAGAGGCCATTTCCAACCCACTGAACCATCCAGTCCCCTGAGCTCATGCAGAGAAGTCCTGTGTGCTGCGTGGAAAGCTCAGTCCAAGAGAAGAGGAGTAGCTGCAAAACCAGGGCCGGTCAGGACGCATGGTACAGTGACAAGCCATGACTGGTGCCCTGTGCTATGCCACCCCCCCAGCTGGCCCAGGAGTGAGAGCAGGTGTGTCCTGCATGCATCCAAGCATATAAAATTGCATGCTTGAGAGACTTAAAATAATCTGCATTTTACAGCAGCAAGCGGGAGGCTGCTGGGATTCTCTTCAAAGGCTGGTTATAAATGAGCCACCTTTGTTATTCAGAGAGCAGGAACCCAAAGGGATAGCTCTGTACCAACCCCCTCAGAGAGCTCGTGCAACTCCAAAGAGGGCTGTCAGGAATGTGGACAAACTGTGGTGTCATTCCTGCCCAGGGCCTGGCCGGGGAGTTTACCCGCATCTTGGCCTGAGGGCACTTTTCATCCCTTCGAATGCCCCTTTATACCACTTGAGCAGTGTCAAGTGGCCTTAGTCATGAGAATCCGCCATCTTCTGTCTTAAAAACGCTTCTTTCCTCTATTGCCCTGTGAAAGACCCCACAAATGACGGGGAAATTGTCTGTCCAAGGGAAGCTGCCTCCCCCAGCTTGCTGTGTAAAGCCACTGATAAACTAGGAGGAACACGCATATTCCCCTCCCCCCCCCCAATCTTTCAGTTGTAGGTGTCTTAGGGTGGGATTTTCAAAAGTGGAGCGAGAGGATGGTGCAGTGGTTAGCGCCCCAGCCTGGGACTGAGGGAACCCAGGTTCAATTCCCTGCTCTGTGGACTCCCTTGGGGAACCTAGCATGTCGTGATTCCCCCTCTGTCCAGTGGGGATAAAGTCTCATGACAGGGAGCGAGGATAAATAGGTAAAGACTGTATCTGAGCGCCCCCACAATGGTAAAGAGGGCCAGATAAGTATCGTAGATTCCCCCCCTTACCATAGCATCTGAGCACCCCACAATTTTTACTGTATTTACCCTCACAACACCACTGTGAAGAAGGGCATGGCTATTATTCCCATCTTATGGGCAGGGAACTGAGGCACAGAGAGCAAGTGACTTGGCCGAGGTCACCCAGGAAGCTTGTGGCAGAGCAGGGCTTGAACCTGGGTCTCCCAAGTCCTAGGCTAAAATCACTCTTGGCTTTCTCTGATTCAGCACCTAACACAGAGTACAAGACCCACTGGCTTTTGATCACTTAAGTGCGGTTGAAAACTCCGCCCTAGGCATTGCTTGTCCCAGTCACTGGTCAATAACGTTCTGACGAAAGTGAGGCTCTCTGGCTCTGATCCAGTGCAGAGAAAGGGGATCTGATTCTTAATGAAGAATCACCCCAGATTCCTGCTGGGACCTGCTGACAAATAGCGATTTCCTGGGCACCGCTTGTGTCTGAAAAATAGCCAATGTCTGGTTCACTTGCTTTTTTCCTCTTTGCAGGGAATCCCGAAACCCCTGAAAGCAGGACGATCGTTGCTGTGTTTCGTACCCGCAACAGCCCCGTGTTCGAACTCCTGCCATGGTGCGTACTGGTGGCTTAAGGAGTAGCTCTCAATGCCATAGGATTAAAGGCAGCAGAGGGACCGTTCTGATCAGTTAGTCTGACCTCCTGCAGAACACAAGCCAGAGAATTTCACCCAGTAACTCCTGCGTCAAGCCCAGAGCTTCTGTTGGCGGGAGGTCATGTCCTTTAGAAAGATGCATCCAAGCTTGGCGTGATACTGAAGAGGGTGCTGGGTTCTTGGTGCCATTCCCTCTGAATGGGCACTGAGCTACCACCCAGAGGTGGTCCTAGGGTGGACTGTGTCGCCACAGGGTGCTGTCTTTCAAGTGAGTCATAAAACAGGGATCCTGACTGGCTGGTCCTTAAAGATCCATGATGCTGGGGTGAGATCAGGGAGTGGCCTCTGGTGTCCTGGTCGAATTCGAGCTTGTGTAATTCCATTCTGCCTCGTGGTGCTGAGTACCCTCCGTTGGCACTAATCACTGAGGACACATTGCAGGATCAAGCCCTAAATTTCCCCTCATTGGATGTTGCATTCTGTGGTTCCTGCCCTAAACTCTCAAGGAAATGTTAGCGTGCTGTGTTGTGCCCCAGAAGTGACTGCATCTCTGATGGAGCAATCCCTGCCATCCTGGTCCTTTTTCCTGCTGTCAGGGTGGCTTCCACCAAGTTCCTATTTTAAAATCAAAACAAAAAACCCTCCTTGCAAGGCAGGAAATAAGAGACACCCATAAGAGTAACAACCCCCTCTCCACAACACCAATCCATACAGCCCATGCAGAAGGCTAATGGCATTTTGGGCTGTGTAAGTAGGGGCATTGCCAGCAGATCGAGGGACGTGATCATTCCCCTCTATTCGACATTGGTGAGGCCTCGTCTGGAGTACTGTCCAGTTTTGGGCCCCACACTACAAGAAGGATGTGGAAAAATTGGAAAGAGTCCAGCGGAGGGCAACAAAAATGATTAGGGGGCTGGAGCACATGACTTATGGGGGAGGCTGAGGGAACTGGGATTGTTTAGTCTGCAGAACAGAAGAATGAGGGGGGATTTGATAGCTGCTTTCAACGACCTGAAAGGGGGTTCCAAAAAGGATGGATCTAGACTGTTCTCAGTGGTACCAGATGACAGAACAAGGAGTAATGGTCTCATGTTGCAGTGGGGGAGGTTTAGGTTGGATATTAGGAAAAACTTTTTTACTAGGAGGGTGGAGAAGCACTGGAGTGGGTTACCTAGGGAGGTGGTGGAATCTCCTTCCTTGGAGGTTTTTAAGGTCAGGCTTGACAAAGCCCAGGCTGGGATGATTTAGTTGGGGATTGGTCCTGCTTTGAGCAGGGGGTTGGACTAGATGACCTCCTGAGGTCCCTTCCAATCCTGATAGTCTATGATTAAGGCCCCAGAACACCATGACACGTGTGAAAGATCCACACCTGCACACAAGACCATCAAATCCCCAGATCCTGTCTGTGTCACATCAATGTTAAAGATCCCGTAGCACTGTACAAGGGTCGGGGTAAGGGGATTTACCCCAGGCCCAAATGTCCCTACTCCTTCTCTGTTTGCTCTCCACCCCAGAGGTGGCTGCACCTTGCTGGTGTGGTATGAATAATTTGACGCGCTGTGGTGGCAGTGTAACGATGCCTCCCGCAGCGTGAAGGGATGAGGAAGGGATCCCAGGTCCTGTTGCTCGCAACCCATCGCTGGAGGAGTGAGGAGATCAATTGGCCACAAAGTCACCGTGTCCCCTCTCTCTCTCTTCCCTAGTGGCTTCCTGCAGGGGGAGCCAGGGGCTGAGCCGCAGCTGATCGCTTTCCATCCCTGCTTTAAGAAAGGGGCCCTCTTGACTGTGGTGAGTGCAGCCTTGTTTTTCGGGATCTCCTGGGGGGAGGGGGGTCCCAGCTGAGACACTCTGAAGCTGGAGGCTTTCTGAACAGTCATCCTCCCCCCAGCCACCCACCCTCACAGGCCCTCCACGACGGAGGAGCAGGAAAGATCTCCCCGAACCACACAGCTTCAGCGGAGGTGGGACGGCTCTGCGGCTGCTAGGAATGGGGCTTGAGGGTGCCGTTACCCTAACCCTGGATCTGTTAGCATTGAAACGGGGGAGGCATCATTACCAGCCCCCATGAGGGCCTCAGGGGCCTCGAGATCTGCTGGCACTGAGAATGGGAGGTGCTGGTATCCTGACACAGCCCCATACGCTGGGTGTCCCTAGGCCTTGAACTGTCAGAAGCTGGGACTGGACGACAGGGGATATATCCCTCAAATCGCCCCATTCTGTTCGTTCCCTCGGAAGCGCCTGGCCCTGGCCACTGTCGGAAGACAGGACACTGGGCTAGATGGACCTGTGGTCTGACCCAGTCTGGCCGTTCTTAACTCTGGTTCTGTTGGCATTGGGACGTGGGTCTAATATCCAGCAGAACAGGGATCTAGTTGGCTGGGATTTGGGGTGTGTTGCGCAAGCCCTGTGCTCATGTTTCTCTCTCTCTCTCCCTCACCCCCTCAGTGCTGGTCTACAGGGCGGATCAGCCACGTCCCGTTTTTCTTTGTGAGCGCCCAGTTCCCCTGCTTCAGCCCCAGCCACAGTCCTGTTGTGGCCCTGAGCAGCAGCAGCGCCAGCGTGCGGGAGCAGCCCTTGTTTTCGGAGCTGTGAAGAGCAGAGCGGGGGACCCTTGGGCCAGGCTCCATTTGAACCCTGCTGGGCCTTTCCTTATTATGCTGCTTGTGCTGTTCTGCTGGGTAACCACGGTGCTTGCTCCCTCTAATGGTTACTCCGCCCTACCACATCCACTGGGATCATGCTGGGCACTGATGGATTTTATAATTTGTCAAGAGAGCCCCGAGTCTGGACGGGGAGCAGTTTTGTTTGCTGTATAAGGAGCCAGCCCAGGGCGCGAGGCCCTGCTTTGTAAAGCCGCTTGGTGCTGTCTGGATTAAAGATCCCACTTCCATTCTGGCTCCCGTTCTCTTGCACCTCCCAGTGTGACCTGAATGGCACTCGCTCTGCATCCACAGCAGCTCAAGGGCTGCACTTTGGTGTTTGCGCTGGGGTGGCTCAGAGCCCCAGAGCTGTGTGACCCCAGGAGATGCTCCGGGCAGGTTTTGAAAGAACTCGCTTCCACGTGCCTTTCATCTGCAGCCACCTGGCCTCAGTACTGCACTTGGTCACAAATGGGGCAAGTGTTTACAGCTTCTGTCTGGTCTGCTTTGTGGATGCAGGCATGCGGTGACCACTGGGAAAGGGCCTGCTTGGAGCTAGGGGGCCTGTTCCTATTAGGCACTGCTGGAGGGCTTTACAAACAAGGGACACCTCTGCACCAGATCAGTATTCTCCCATTCCCTATTGGGCTAAACGAAGCATAGAGTGTGGCTCTCCAGCCCCCTCTAGTGTCTGGATTACATAGGGGTTTCCGTCACAGCCTGAGCACACTTGGGTCTTTCTGTACAGCCAGTGAACGCTCCTGGTTTGGGATCTAAAAGATCCCAGGTTAAATCCCTCACACTGACAATTCTCCCATGGGTGTCATGTTACTTAGAGGTGGGCAAGTGTTGGTGTGGATTGGGGTCATGACGTGGGTGTGGAACCTACGAGTCCTGCCCATGTGACATTACTTCCTTTCTGTATGTTGGATTTGGATGCCCTGTTCCTGTTAATGGGAACTAGGTGTACAAATCTGCTAGGCAGCTCTGAAAAATCTCGGTCCATCTTACATAAAAGTAACAGAGCTTTTTCCATGAGATCAGAGAGAATTCTCAGCCCCCAAGCCAGAGTCTTGCATGTCCAGGGCTAGTTCATAGGGGGTGGCAGGGAGAGGTGGTGTGTAGGGATAATTCTGAAATTGAAAGAATTAAAGTTTGGTTAAGAAAATGATACATTTGCTTTATAGTTCGTGGCTAGCAGGGAGAAGGCCGCACTCAGCAAGTAGAAGAAGGCTGTGAGAATGATGAGTATTACTTGTAGTGTGGGAAGGATGTGTGGTTCCAAAAGTAACTAATGAAATAAAGAGCTGCAGTAAGGAGACAAAAACTGTCTTAAAAGAAACCAGCACAAACCTTCCCACGGTTCTGCTGGTAAACGAGGAGGGGAGCAGAGATAACAAGGGAAGACCTTGGAGGGAGGAAAGTCCCAAGGATAAACTGCTTCAAACTCTGTTTTTGCTAAAGCTAGTAAGTTAGCTGAAGGGTATAAAGAGAACCATGATCTGAAGGTTCTTTGTCAGACCCAACCTGATCACGCTGAAGCACACCAGGGTGAGATGGTTTTCCCTAGGTCTGGCCCATTTGTAAGTATACTGATCACATGCCGCTGAATACTTTGTTACTGTATTGAGTGTAGGGATTGCTTGTTTTTCGACTGTTAGGCATGTTTAGAGCCATTGTATAAAATACCATTTGGCCTTTGGAATTAATAAAGGAATTTATGGTTGAATTACTGTCTTGTGGCCTCCTGTACTAATTTCAAATATTAATCATTCCAATATGGTGGTTCATTTATTTCTATTGCTGTGGTGTCTCGGAGCCTCAGTCAGAGGCTGACACCCCACTGTGCAAGGCGCTGTACTAACAGAACAAAAAGACAGTCCCTGCCCCAAAGAGCTTCCAGTGATGCAGGGGAAATTGGCTAGGAACAAAAGTGAAAGTGACTGGAGTTTTAATTTGAGTAGAGAGCAAGGCAAAAAGTTGTGACCAAGAGTCGTAAAGCATGAAAAACCTTTAATGGCCCCATTACTGTCATCTGAGCACCTCACAATCTTTATGACTTTTTCCTCATGCAGCCCTGGAGGCAAGGCAGTGCTGTTATCCCCACTGTATGGGCAAGGAACAGATCGGCTAAGGGACTCAGGCATGCCAACACCTCCCTTTTAGGCACCTTGCCATCCAGTGGAATTCATTGCACTGTATTAGCTACCCAGGCATGATGAGAGTCAGGCATGGCAGAGAAACCACCTAGGCTAGCCAATAGGAAGAGAGAGAGTGTGTGTGTGTGTGTGTGTGTGTGTGTGAGAGAGAGAGAGAGAGAGAGAGAGAGAATCTCCCCATTTCTTTTGTTGAGCCTGTTCCATTTTGTATAAATAATTAGTCACTACCAGGACTTGAAGCTGGGTCTCCTGCATCCCAGGTGAGCTCCCGACCCAGCAGGCTGTTGGGTGCTCTGGGGGACTTCCTTAATCTCTCCTGTTTGAAGCTGCTCCACTTTGTATAAATAGTTCAACAGTCCTGGACGCAGGTTCAGGTCTCTGCTGCTCCTTCATGCCAAGGCAAATGCCCTAAACACCAAACTATAGAGTCACTCTCGCTTGCTGTGTGGCCCAATGAATATTTAATACAAAGTGGAACGGCTTCAACATGGGAGCTTCCCCATCCCAGAATACCCCAGGGCACAACCCTACCAGTTGGAAGACCTGGGTTCTAGTCCTTGCTTCAAATTGTGGTGATTTGAATACAGGCCTCTGACCTCTCAGCTGAGTGCCCTAACCTCTGGGAGGTCCCACCCCAAGGTATCTTTTGTGGGGGTTAGGCACGTGTATCGCTGGCAGCCCAGATGCCAGCTCATGGCGAGGTAACCATGTCTCAGGAACACTGACAAACACATCGCTGGACTCAGGCTGGCTTACCTGTGGGTTAGTGTTGTTAAAACAGGTATTAAAGTTCCAAGCGTTTAGACTTTATTGAATGCTTGAGTGGCTGCCTGCATTAATCTCATTTACAACATCTGTCTCCCATATTGTAAGGTAATGTTCAAGCATTCGTATTGTGAGTCTCTGTGACAATGTAAATCACTGGACGAGAGAGACATGAACTCGTGCAGTGGTTTTCAACATTTTTTCATTTGTGGACCTCTAAAAAATGTCTAATGGAGGTGTGGACCCCTTTGGAAATCTTAGACATAGTCTATGGACCACAGGTTGAAAACCGCTGAACTAGCGTAAAGTGCTGGTCTCTAACAGAAGCTGTTACCTCCTGACCAACAGGGAAGGCCTGTCAACCCCAGACAGACTATTGTGGAACATTAAAGAGGACAAATGACTTTGTTGTTCTGCTCTTCCCTTCAGTGAAGATGAGTCATGCAAGTGGATTCCTCCCATCAGCTGAGTTCACAACTCGAGTACAGGGGTTTTAGTTCCCTCCTCCCATAACGAGAAGGAAGTGTATCTCGATGCTGCTTGGGCTCTGGGGGGCAAAGTTTTCTAGGCATAGGGAAGAGATCCCCAGTGCTTGGCCTGGGTTAGCCCTAAAGGACATCTCGAGCTTGCTGATTATAGAAATGTCTATTAATTTTTGAAACTTAAAATTGTAACTCATTTGTGTGGGCATGTTCACCTGCTTGAACCTTTTAAATAACTCTCTTGTTTCTTTTTCCTATATAATAAATCAATAATAAAAGTTTACCAAAGGACTGGCTACAAGCATTGGCTTTGGTGTCTAAAGTGCAACTGAGCTGGGATAAGTGACTTGCATCTGAAGAAGTGAGGTTCTTACCCACGAAAGCTTATGCTCCCAATACTTCTGTTAGTCTTAAAGGTGCCACAGGACCCTCTGTTGCTTTTTACAGATTCAGACTAACACGGCTACCCCTCTGATACTTGAGCTGGGATAAGTGACTGGTCTTTTGGGCCTGGGAGTAACCTGAATATTGCTGTGATTCTTGGTGTAAGGGACCAACTATCACAAAGGCCGGCTCACTTGGATGCGAGACAGACTGGGATACCCAAGGGGGCTCTGTAACTCCATGTTAAGGTTGTTATAGTGCCTTAGATGTTGACACTTAATAGCTGGGTGTTGAACCCTAAGTCTAGAGCTCATAGCTACTTTGGGGGTTGTGCCCTGGTTTGTAACAGTCTGCCCTTAGGTTGTTCTTGAGCAGCTGCAGGTCATCAGAATGAGGTGGAAGACCTGAGTTCAAGGTCTTGCTTCAAATTGTGGTGCATGGAGATTTGAAAACAGGTCTCTGACCTCCCAGCTGAGAGTCCTGACCTCTGGGCTTTTGGGTGTAATAGTACATGTAGGTAGGTCCCACACCAAGCTATTGTTTGTGAGGGCTAGGCATGCACTAAGAATGCCTGCCCCCATCATGAGGAGCTAGACCAGGGGCCACCTAGTTTGAGAATCCTGCTATGGCTTGGGATGTTGAGCTATTTGGTGCCATGGGGATTTAGGCAGCTTTGCAAATGCTCACCAGTGGAAACTTAGGCACCTAGGGGATTTAGGTGCCTATATCATTAGATGGCAGCAGGCGCTCAGTGGCCCCTAAGTCCCTTTGTGAATCTAGGCTAGTTCCTCAAGACGCCTATGTGAGCTGCCCAAGGTCAGGCGGGAAGGCTGCGATGGTGCAGAGAATTGCACACAGGCTCTTATCCCAGGTTAGTGACCTAGTCTCCAGATCATTCATTCTCAGTCTAAAATGTGGGGCTGGGGGCGGGGTATTTGTCTTAATTTGCTCATGCTTAAAACTTAAAGTCAAATTAAAAAAATAAATATGAAACTTGGACTAACATGCACAAAGCCTGATCTAATAAAATAAGGCAAACACACTTAGGACATAACAGGAAACTTTTAACAGAAGGAACAATTAACCTGCAGAACTCACTGCCACAAGCTAATAGGGAGCAAAGTGTTTAGTGGGTGTTAATAAAAGATTAGCCACTTATGGGACCAGCGCTATCCCCTGTTCCATTTGATTATAAAAGCCACACACCAAATAATCTCACCATGGTGGGAGCTGAACTCATGAGGTCCCCCCCACACCTCCGGGGGGTGGGGGTGGGGTAGGAATATTCCCCAAGTGCTATTATTGGATAATAGTTCATTAAGGGATGGGCTGATACTGTGCCACTCTGAACGGTGGGACACCAGACCAGTTCAGACCATTGGTAGTGTTAGGACTAATAGATGTATTGGAGCATAAGCTTTGGTGGGACATTCATCCGACGAAGTGGGTATTCACCCACGAACGCTCATGCTCCAATATGTCTGTTAGTCTATAAGGTGCCACAGGACTCTTTGTCGCTTTTTAGAGATGAAAGGGCTGGTTATAAATAACCTGGCGAGAGGCTGGAGCTTTGCAAACCCAACCTCCGCCCCAGATGGAAATGAGCACTTTGAGCATTAAACAGGCCCACTACAAACGATCGAATTTTCTGACTTGAAAGGCCAGCTCAGTGCAAATGACTGTGGTGAGGTTCCCGGGCAGCAAGGACGTGCAAAACTGAGGGGCTGTAATTGATCGTGGTCCGGAGCCTTGTCCAGGACGCTCCAAGCAGAACATTTGACCACAACAGAAGGAGCTGTGCTAATAGTAGCTATCTCCATGGAGATGCCTTCTCTGGCCAGTCATACCTAACAGCTCCCTCGTGCTGGCAGGAAAATGCATGGGGACCAGAAGCAGCGCTTCCCACATCTGGGCAAGCCAGGAAGCAGCAGGGAGAGGATCTGGGACGCACCTATGGGAGTGAAGGTGTTCAGTTGTGGAGTCCTACAGGCCTGTACTGAGCCGGTCTCCCCCAGGATGTCCCTCCCTTCAGGCCAGGCTGGTGGGCCCCACGCTGGGACTCTGTCAATGGTTTCCTCCCCAGAAATGAGCAATGCTGCGGGCGTGACACACAGGGGCCTTTGAGGACACCAGGAAACTGGGGGGTTAATTTTTTCAAAACAAAACCAGAGGAAGCCTAAATCAGCATCCAACGTGAGTCAGGAAAGATGCCATTTGGTTCAGCCGTAATCGCCTTAAACCCTCGCCGGGCAGGAGAAATTAAAAAGAAAACCAAGTGCCTAAATCTCAACTGAGCTACAAAGCCCAGGGCCCCGCCCCCTGCTGGCTCTTCTTGTACCAAGAGGCGGAGGGTATGAAATAACAGCATCCCAGCCAAGTGCCATTCCCCCTCCAGTTTCTCCTCCCCTAACTTATCCCATAGTGTGGCTGTGAGCTGTTAAAACAGCGGCCCTGTTCCTCCCCAGGGCTGGCTGCATTTTAGGCCAAGGGGGGAGCGAGGTGTGTACTTGCAAAGGATTTGACGGTTATTTGGGATGAAAGGCGCTATTGGCAGGCAAACTCTTTGTTCTTCTCCTGCTCTCACCCGCTGAGGAGAAGCAGAGTGTGCACGCGGGTGGCTGAGAACGACTGGCTGGAAAGTGGTGGTGGGTGGGGGGGCAGATGGGCCTGACGCACCCCTGAAAAGCAGGGATTAGAGGAGAGGGATTTATGGTGGTTTCATTGTTAATCCCGCAGATTAAGCTTTTATGTCCCTGCCAAACCCCCCGCTGCTGTGGGGAGAGGGGGCCCTTGCAGAGAACAGGCCCAGCCTTGGGAAAACTGCCCCCAACACCCACCTTTCACACTCCTCTCAGCCCCCCAAATACAGCTCCTGACCACTGTCTCTCCACCCAGACAGCCTGACTCCTGCTCCCTCCATTCCCATCCGCTCTGCCTCCTCCCACCCCATGACTCTCTCCTCACCGCCCCCCCCCGACATGTCCCGGGCCCCTCCCACAACGACATGTCCCGGGCCCCTCTCACAACTCCAAGGCCCACTCCGGCTTCTACCACGACTCCTGTCTGCTTCCCCTGACCTCACTCCCTGTCCCTTTGTCCCCCACCTCCTGCCCCCCCCCCCCCCCCCCCCGCGCCACATCAACTCCCAGCCCATCCAACCGTCAATTCCTGCCCCCTGCCACATACCCCCCTGGCCCCGGCCACCCTTCATAGTGGAGATGGGTCACCAGAGGAGAGGCTGGGCCTGGTTCTGACCGGCAGCACCTCGCTGCCCCATGAAATCACCCAGCCCCTCGGGCCAGGCCGACAGAAAAGGGGCCCCGCTGACACTGCAGGGCTTCCTAGTTCCTCTCCCAGGAATTCCTCAGCAGGCTGACCCAGCGGCCCAGGCAGGAGCTGGTTTTTTAAGGCCTGGTGCCCCTGCTATTTTAACCTGGGTTCGCTAAGCCAAGTTTGTAGAGTCATCGATTCCAAAGCCAGAAGGGACGACTGCGATCATCCAGTCTCACCGCCTGTATAACACAGGCCAGAGAACTTACCCCAAATAATTCCTTCTGACCTAGAGCAGATGTGCTGAGAAAACATCCCAGCTTGATTTCAAAACGATCAGTGATGCAGAATCTCACCATGACTCTCGGTAAAGTGTTGCAATGGTTAATTACCCTCCCTGTTAGACCAATTCAGACTGGAATAAGGTGCAAGGGTTTAACTACCACTTCCAGCTATTGGATCTCGTTACAGCTTTAAGAACAAACCTCCTTTGCAATGCGGACATGTCCTAGATCAGTAACACAAACCTCCCCGTCCTAACCCACCTCGTTAGACCAGTACAAACAGTGTGTGTAGAGCAGGCCTTAAACTGATCTCGCTTATTTCCCTTCGCGTACGGTAGAAGTGCATGTATTTCAATATAACTGCATCCCCACTACAGGGGCTAGACCGCTTTCTCTAGAGGGATAGAATTAAAGCGCTACAATTTGTGTGTGTATACCAGGCTTAAATCAGGATTTAGGAAGCCTAATTGTGTTATTAAAATGCATCATTGCTACTCTACAGCAAAGGAGAGGGACTGGCTTATGAGTGTCTATAAACCTAAACTGACACAGGAGTTCATGGCTCATACCCTGCCCCCGGAGTAAGGGAAGGGGGCTCGGATTATCAGCCAACCTGGCCAGAGTGCAATCAAACAGAAACCCCGTGACTAACCAGGCAACAGTGACCTGGAACTCAACTGCCTCGCCTGGGCAGGAGTCAACGTGGCCCTAACAGGGGATCTGGAGCTGTGGCCCGCCTGGGGTCTCACTTCTCTAGGTGTAGCTGGAGGTGGCCGACTGTCTGGCTTCTTTTTCTTCTGAGGCACCGGTGAGTGAGATCTGTGCCTGCTCTCCACTGGGCCTCGGGAGGTGCCGTGCCGGTACCAAGCGTCCCGGCACGAGTCCTTTCTCGGCACCGAACAAGGATGTGTTAGGAGCCGGGTCCCCATAGCCCGGGTCCGAATGGGGGCATAGAGCTGCATGAGGATCTCTTTAAGCCACTGCTCCCTTTCTTTAAGAGTTCTAGGGCGGAACTCGCAGCCGATCTCACAGCGATCCTTTTGGTGGCCCTCCGCTAGGCATCGTAAACACGAAGAGCGTGGATCACTCTTTGGCATGCGCTTCGTGCAGACCACAGTTTTTAAACCGTGGGGACCGCGGCATACAACGGCTCCGGGGAGTCGAAACCGGGGGAACCCTCAACAACTCTAATCACTAACTAAAACTACTAAGATAACCTATATACAAAGAACTGTTGAACACCCTTGCTAAGCAAGGGCTACGGGAAGTTCCAGCCTACCGTCACTGGCGGTAAGAAGGAGCAGAGGGGGTGATGGGTCGGCAGGACTCTATATTGAGCGCCATGAAGGCGTGACTCCAGGGGGCGCCCAGACCAACCTGACAGACACTGCTATGGGAAAAATCTTCCGGTCACCATGCACGTCCGCGCACATACACCGGATTGGAATTGACATGAACAAGCACTCAAAGAAGAACGCAGAGTTTGGAGACCAGCTCTTTATTTGGTTTGAGTTTTAAAAACCATTCAGCAGGTAGAACACAGCTGTCTATGCTAGTAACTCGCAGCAGCCTTCCCAGCCCCACAGGGTCACTGCGTGCCGCTAACTAGCTGGTTATGAAACTGATCGGTGGTGGCCCAGTTCGGAACGAGTGAGAAGGACAGTGATCCACAGAGGAGGTCAAGCCAAAAATAAGATGTTTAATTAAGTCAATGGGAGCTGCTGGGTGCTGAGCACTTTTGAAAATCAGGACATTTACTTCGGTGCCTAAATAAAGGGTTTTGCCGTCTAAAATTAACCCCCTAGTTTTGAATATCTTCATCCCCCAGGCAGGTGCTTCTAGACCTTCAACAGGTTATTTCTTCACCTCTTGAACAATAAGCTAAATAAATTGAGCTCCATCAGCCTCTTGCTCTGAGGTAGGTTTTCCAGAACTTGAATCATTCTTGCAGCTCTTGTCTGAATCATCATTCTTTCCATCCTCCTCTTTGAAGAGTGGATGCCAGGATTGGACACTCTTGGTCCAGCATCGCTGTTGTGCTTCAGATTCATGTCCTACTTTATTCTGGAATAACTTCCCCATGTAGACAAGCCCTAAGGTACAGATGGGGAAACTGAGGCACGCAGATGCTAAGTGACTTGCCCAAAGTATCACAGGAAGTCTGTGGCAGAGTAAGAAACAGAACCCAGGTCTCTCCTGGCCCAGGCACCACCAGGCCAACCTTCCTCTCTAACCTTTCCAGCATACTCTGTATGGATTTGGTGCCGTGCCGATTTCTCAGCCATCGTGGTTCAAAGTCCAAACCTTCCCCTTTTAAATACAGCTCCCGCCCACTGCAAAGAGTCTGGGTCAGAGGATGGTACTGAGCGTGTCTTCCTCCATCTCCTCCTCTTCTTCCTCTTCCTCCTCTGGACTGGGCTGCTTGATGGGCAGGGACTTGAGATACTCCAGGTGCCTGCGGGTTTCGGCCTGGTTCCGCTGAACGTAGTAGACCACGTAGGCGATGAGCATCGTAAACCAGCAGAACATGGTGACCAGCATGGCCACGTCCGTGGTCCTCTGCTGGACACTGCAGAAGTCGATGCCGGTGTTGAGCAGGAGGGCGAAGGGCTGGCCGACGTACTCCTCCCGGGCCGCGCTAGAGCACACCACGTCCTCCAGCGTCTCGGCCTCCAGGGGCAGGGCCTCCAGCAGCTCCTGCAGGGAGCAGCCGCAATGCCACGGGTTGCCGTAGAGGCGCATCTTGGCCCGCAGGGTGGAGGCGGCCTCGGCGGGGCCCAGCTGCTGGAGCCGGTTATTGGAGAGGTCCAGCAGCTGCAAACGGCTGCCCAGCTCCCCGAAGGCGGCTGGGGAGATGTTCTCGATCAGGTTGTCCGAGAGGTAGAGTTCTTGCAGCTGGCGCAGCTCCCGCAAGGTGCCGTCTGGGAGGCCGGTGATCTCGTTGGCGTCCAGGTAGAGCACGCGGGTGTCGCGGGGGATGCCCTGGGGGATCTCCCTCAGCTGCCCGTGGGTGCATCTCACTACCCTGCTCTCCAGCGGGCAGCGGCAGCCCTCAGGACACGCCAGGCCCCCATACTGGCAGAGAACGACGACGAGGAGCCAGGGCAGTGCTGGCATTTCTGCATAGCTCCCCCTGCCTCGCCAGGACACTCACAGCAGGGAAAGAATCCCCGGGACGCGGGCTGGCCACCCCGTCTGGAAAGCAAGAGACAAACCCCAGGATGTAAAGAGCACTGGGAGGTGGGGCAGTGGGGGCGGAAAGATGCTGGCAAGTGTGGGTGTGTGTAGGGACGGGGGTAGGCCACTGTCAGGGCAGGCTGCAGAACAAGAGGGGCCGTAGGATTAGTGGTTAGAGCAGGGAGCTAAAAGTCAGGACTCCTGGGTTCTAGCCCTAAAGCTGGGAGGGGAGTGTGGTCTAGTGGGTTAGATAGAGCAGGGGGGCTGGGAGTCAGGACTCCTGGGTTCTAACCCAGCTTTGGGAAAGAGGTGGGGTCTAGTGGTTAGAGCAGGGTGGAATTCAGAGTCAGGACTCCTGGGTTCTATCCCTACAGCTGGTAGGGAAGTGGGTCTAGTGGGTTAGACCAGTGGTTTTCAAACTGCAGATTGCAACCCAGTAGTGGGTCACGGCAGCACTGGTAAGCACCGCCGACCGGGCCGTTAAAAGTCCAGTCGGCGGTGCTGTCCGGCTAAGGCAGGCTAGTCCCTACCTGTTCCGACACCGCGCTGCGCCGGAAGTGGCCAACAGGAGGTCTGGCTTCTAGGTGGGGGGCCACGGAGCTCCATGCGCTGCCCCCACCCCAAGCACCGACTCCGCACCAGTTCCCGGCCAATGGAAGCTGGGTGGGGGGCGGTGCCTGCGGGCGAGAGCATAGGAACCAGAGGGGGGACATGCCACTGCTTCTGGGAGCTGCCTGAGGTAAGCACCCTCCGGAGCCTACACCCCTCACCCCCTCCCGTGTCCCAAACTTCGGTCAGAGCCCTGTCCTGCACCCCAAGCCCCTCATTCCCGGCCCCAGCCCAGAGCCCTGCACCCCAGCCCTGAGGCCCCCAACCTCAGCTCCGTTGGGTCACAGGCCAATTTTCTTTAACTGAGTCATCAGAAAAAAAGTTTGAAAGTCACTGGGTTAGACAGAGCAGGGGGGCTGGGAGTCAGGATTTCTGGGTTCTATCCCCAGCTCTGGGAAGGGGGGGTGTCTAGTGCAGTGGTCTCCAAAGTGGGGTGCCCAAGAGGCTCCTTGGGGGTGCGCAGCAGAAAGAGCGCTTTTTTTGTCTTTTTGCTTCGGCGCGGCAGGGGGTGCCTGCTCAAAAAAGTTTGGAGCCCACTGGTCTAGTGGTTAGAGCAGAGACTGGGAGGGACCCACTCCACCGGGGATAACAACAAAGGAAGCAATTCAAACAAAAAGACCTGTGCCGCTGCGGCTGCCCCCCAGCGATAGCCGAGTGCATGTGTGCAGCAGGTGCCTGAAGAACTAAACCCCGCCAGCACCCTAGGGTGCTAACCCCTCTTCCCCCACCCCTTGCCCCTGAGCTCCTGGCTGCCCCACCCAATCCAGCAGAGCTCCACACACACCCTTGCTAATCACTGGGCTGGAGGGCTGGGGCGGGGGGCTCAGGAGCTGCTGTGCCCGGCGCTGCACGAACCCGGCTTTGTCCTCCCCGGGCGCCCCCCGCGCTCCTGCCCGGAGCCCTGGGGCCGCGCATCCCCGGGCTCGCCATCACCGCCCCCCCGCCGGGCCCCCGGTAAATGCACCCACCTGGGGGGAGGAGGCGGCCTCGCAGCTGTCCCGGGCTCCTCGTTCCGGCTCTGGGCCGGCCCCAGCCCCGGGCATCCGCCTGCCCGCTCCGGCAAACTTCCCCGGGGGGACCGGCCGCTGCCTGCGGGCAGAGCCCGCCCCGCCAGCGTGCGTCAGAGCTGCGCCCCCCCCCCCCCGAGCCCGGTCCCCTCCCCTGCCTCCAGCCCCCCACCCCCACAGAGCCCGGTCCCCTCCCCTGCCCCTCCGAGCCCCGCCCCCTCCCCTTCCTCCAGCCCCCCACCCCCACAGAGCCCGGTCCCCTCCCCTGCCCCTCCGAGCCCCGCCCCCTCCCCTTCCTCCAGCCCCCCACCCCCACAGAGCCCGGTCCTCTCCCCTGCCTCCAGCCTCCCTCCCCTCCCCTTCCCTTCCTCCAGCCCCCCACCCCCACAGAGCCCGGTCCCCTCCCCTGCCCCCCCCCCGAGCCCGGTGCCCTCCTCTTCCTCCAGCCCCCCACCCCCACAGAGCCCGGTCCCCTCCCCTGCCTCCAGCCTCCCTCCCCCGTCCCGAGCCCGGCCCCCTCCCCTTCCTCCAGCCTCCCTCCCCTGCCCCCCCCCCCGAGCCCGGTCCCCTCCCCTGCCTCCAGCCCCCCACCCCCACAGAGCCCGGTCCTCTCCCCTGCCTCCAGCCTCCCTCCCCTGCCCCCCCGAGCCCCGCCCCCTCCCCTTCCCTTCCTCCAGCCCCCCACCCCCACAGAGCCCGGTCCCCTCCCCTGCCTCCAGCCTCCCTCCCCTGCCCCCCCCCCCGAGCCCGGTCCCCTCCCCTTCCTCCAGCCCCCCCACCCCCACAGAGCCCGGTCCTCTCCCCTGCCTCAAGCCCCCCACCCCCACAGAGCCCGGTCCCCTCCCCTGCCTCCAGCCTCCCTCCCCTGCCCCTCCGAGCCCCGCCCCCTCCCCTTCCTCCAGCCCCCCACCCCCACAGAGCCCGGTCCTCTCCCCTGCCTCCAGCCTCCCTCCCCTGCCCCCCCGAGCCCCGCCCCCTCCCCTTCCCTTCCTCCAGCCCCCCACCCCCACAGAGCCCGGTCCCCTCCCCTGCCCCCCCCCCCCCGAGCCCGGTGCCCTCCTCTTCCTCCAGCCCCCCACCCCCACAGAGCCCGGTCCCCTCCCCAGCCTCCCTCCCCCGTCCCGAGCCCGGCCCCCTCCCCTTCCTCCAGCCTCCCTCCCCTGCCCCCCCCCCCGAGCCCGGCCCCCTCCCCTTCCCCTTCCTCCAGCCCCCCACCAGAGCCTGGCCCCCAACCTCCCTCCCTGCCCCTAACCTCACACAGAGCCCGCCCCCCTCCCGGTCCCCCAGCTCCCCATAGGGTGACCAGATGTCCCGATTTTATCAGGACAGTCCCGATTTTGGGGTCTTTTTCTTATATAGGCTCCTATTACCCCCCACCCCCCTCCCGATTTTTCACTTTTGCTGTCTGGTCACCATAGCTCCCCACCAGAGCCCTGGTCTGGAAGCTATGAAATATTCCCCCCACATGCAACCCCCTTTCTCCGCCACACCTCCCCCAGCTCCACACGCCACCCTCTGACACCGCCATTCCCCTCTGACACCCCCTCTTCACATACCCACTCCCCAACCCCCTACTCCCCTTCAACCCCCACACTCTTCCCCCACGCCCCATCTCCCAGCCCCTCCATACACCCATTCCCCCAATCACTGCCACCCCCACGCATCCAGTCCCCACTCCCCATCCCCCAACACTCCCCAAGCTCCCCCTCCCCCATCCCATGCCCCGACACCCCCACACACTTATCCCCCACCCCAGTGGGGCAGACGCTGCTCTCTCCTCACATTCCCCGATCCTTCTGGGATGCAGCTGGCAGCTTCCAAGTCTGGGGGCCTGGCTAGGGTCAAAGGACACTCCCCTGAGAGTCCCATTTAGAGCAGCCCCCCCCCCCAGCTCCTTCCAAGGGGAGGGGTCAGGCCCCCAATAGCTTTGGTTTCGTAGCACCCTGGGGACCTCCTGCTTACCCCAAGGGCTGCTAGGGAGAATGTGGGAGGGGCCGGTTAGTTACTGGAGGTTGGGGCAGAGGGGTGCTAGGGAGCGGTCCATGGGACAGGGAAGTCTCTGGGGGTGTCGGGAGCATTTTAGGGTCCCAGCCCTGGGCAGGGGGGAGTGGGGAGTGGGGGAGGGCAGGTCCTTGGTCATTTCCCCATCCCAGATTTCAGCTTTACTTAGAACAGCCTCCCTCGCCCCCCCCCCCCGAAATCCACAGCAGGCAAGACAATTCCAAAGCCACATGCCTCGGCCCACACTGGGGGGACAAGACTGGAGTAGGCACAAGCTGCCCCCAGCTCTGCGCAGGGGTGCAGAGAACCCCCCCCACTCGCCTTCTGCTTTGTGCAGGTTTAGCAGAGAGGCTGGGGCCCGGAGAGGGGTGCATGGCCGGGTGGGGTGAGGGGGAGCTGGAGGATCTCACAGGCTGGCTGGTTGCACTTCACTGGCAGCTCTCAGAGAGCCCCCACTGCTCCTCATTGTTCTCACTGCAGGGGGTGGGTTCTCCATTGTTCCCAGCGGGGGAGGGGGGATTCCCATTAGGAATTGGGGAGGTGGGGGAGATACTGGGAACTGCACTCCCGGGACAAGCTAGCTCTGGCGCTTTCACCTCCATTGAAACCCAGGGGAAGGCAGTGTGACCTAGTAGCTAGAGAACAGGACGGGAGTCTATCCCCAGCCTTGTCACTGTATGACCTTGGGCGAGTGACTTCTGTGCCTCAGTTTCCCCTCCCTCCTCTCAGCTATTCCTGGGTGCTCACTGGGATAGGGAGCGACTCATTCTGGCTGTGCAGCACCCAGTACATCAGGGGCCCTGATCTCAGCCGTAGCCAGCACAGAAATAGAAACCGAAGACTGAAGCGCCTTCCCCGCTCTGTCACAGCATGAAAGAGACACGCAAGGGGGAGTGAGCAATTGGGGGCCTCGCCGCACAAACACAAAGACCCTCCTGCCTGAAGCGAACTTGCAGATCAAAGCTCCAGCAACCAGGCCCGAGATGGCAAAGGTTAATTAGTGGCAGGCTGCAGAGATAGCCAAGGGGAGGGGGCTGGGAGTTTGCGGTGGCTTGAAAGGCTGATGGGGACAAATTCCAAAAGCACTAGACCGACTAGAGGCTCTGGGAGATGTTAACCTGCACCTTGGCGAAGTGGCAGCTGGGGGATTTTTACAAGGGAAGATGCGGCTGGCTCTGGAGGAACTATTTGAGCAAGTTCAGACCTGGATCCAGAGTTTGCAACCCCTAAGCTCTGGGGAAAGCTGGGGCTCAGACCCCTGGCGGACAAGTACTAAACCCCTAGGGCAGCAACTGAAGCACGCCCTAGCGCCTTAATGCTGCCAGCGCTGGATGGGCCTCCCACCCGATGTTACCAGATTTGCCCATTACTTTGGGGTATGCTCATTTATTCGGGTTACTCCTCTGGGGAAGGGGGTTCTGTAATCCTGTCAATGTACTGCTTGTGTCACTTGTGTTTACATATGGAGCTCTACTTCTCCCTTCTGAAAGTCCCCTCCCAATGAAGCTATCCTGCAGGACCTAGGGTCCCTAGGGCAAGGTTACTCCCACCCCAGAACCGGATGAACACCCACCCACCCACCCACACGTACATTAACAGAGCAAGTCTGAGCGGACCGGGTCACTCAGCACTGTCAAGCTGACCCCTTATATGTCTCTGGACTCACTGGGCTGGAGGAAGCAGCACTTTAAGCTGTCTCTCCTTATACTCTCCTGGGCTCCATGGAGTAGGTCAAGCAGCACTTTCAAGCTGTTACCCTTCTGCGTCCCAGATTCAGCACGGCCCTATCCCCACTCCCCCAACACAATTGTACTGGCAGTAACCTACTCGATGAGCAAACCCCGCAGTATTTTGGGCACTGCAGGGATCTTTAGCTTAGGTAAAAGAAGCGTTGCTGTAGAGTGAATGGGGGAAGCTAAAAACACAAACGAGTAAAGTTCAGCAAGAGAGAGAGAAGCAACCAACTTAACCATAGAAGTTATTTATTCAATAAATAAATTCTAACTACACAAGAAGGACTAAACCAACATAAAATACATGATTAAAGGTTAATACCTAAGGTAGAAAGGAAAACAGAGAGAGAGAGAGAGAGAGAGAGAAAGAGGGGGGGGTCTCACCCACTCCATGAGACCTGAACTGGTCGGGGTTCCCAGGTGATGGTAGCTGAGGGTTCTGAATGCTGGAGACTGGCAGAGCCCCCAGCACGATCAGTCAGGAGATGGAGTTCCAGCGGAACTGATGCACAGTGTGGATCTAATAATAATAATAATTTTTGTAGAGAAATTACAATGGTTGAAGGGAGAACACTAGATTTGTTTATAGGTAAGCTGTTGACTCAAGGGTTTTCTTTAGACTAGACAACAGGAGCTGATCACTCTTGGCTATGGGTGGTGTTTTCTTCAAGGGAGCTCACAATGCAACTAGGCTGCTTCAGTATTTGGATATCAATTAAGGATTCATTACTAGAATTGGTCTGATAACTGCTGAGCTGGGTGTGTGTGCAGGTGTAGGTTCATTAGCATCTGGAGCAGAGATTCCCAGGATGCAGTGCTTCCCTGCTTTTTCTGGTCCCAGAATTCAGTGTGGTTCTCTGTTCTCCATTCTGTATGTAAACTGAGATGTCTTCAGAGTAGCAGCCGTGTTAGTCTGTATCCGCAAAAAGAAGAACAGGAGGACTTGTGGCACCTTAGAGACTAACAAATTTATTAGAGCATAAGCTTTCGTGGACTACAGCCCACTTCTTCGGATGCATATAGAATGGAACATATATTGAGGAGATATATATACACACATACAGAGAGCATGAACAGGTGGGAGTTGTCTTACCACCTCTGAGAGGCCAATTAATTAAGAGAAAAAAAACTTTTGAAGTGATAATCAAACTTGCCCAGATGTCTTCCTGTCCCATCTTTCATGCAGATGAGGCTGGGGGAGTTATCTTTGCTCTCCATTCTGTATGCTAATGGAGATGTCTTAATCTTGTCACCCTTGTCAGGAGGGGTCTAGGTGTGTCTCCCAACACCCTTCACTGCTCTCTGCAAGTTTTCTTCTTCTGATGGGTTTTGGTTCAAGCAGAGGCTCGGGGGGGGGGGGGGGTGTCTTTCATGAGTCCGGCTGGATACTGCACCCTGGTTCCCCAGGAAGACAGAGGTGTCTGGTATCACTGCCAAGACATGAGGAAGACTATTGGGATGATATGCCAAAGAGATCAGAGGCAGAATCCATTGCCTGGTTAGAATTGCAGGGTGTGTGACAGTCTGTACTACGATAAGACTATGATAAATTTTGTACAAACTATGCCTTGCAAGGTATCATCTGAAAACTCATAATTTGCTGATCATTATTGTCCTGGTAAAAGGTGTGGCAACATTACATGTAAAATTATAAGATTCTATTGTATATTACTGGGACATGTTCCAAATCTGGGGAAGCAGCCACACATCAGTTCCTCAGAGACAAAAGGCAAACTGACCCCTCACCCAGGTGTCAGCAAAATCAAACAGACCATCATCTGGACAAGGGCCATTCTTTGGCAGAAAAAAGGGTGTGAGAAATGTACATGTTGGCAAAGAAACAGCTGGAGGTTCCCATCCTCACAGATTTTGTCTCCTGTACCCCAACTGGAGATGATTCTCAGAGGAAAAGGTATAAGAATGGGGAACGGATGCCCCAAGATCTTTCTCCCTTCATCTCTCCCTACGGCAGCCACACCACCTGAGGAACAAAGAAACAGCTTTGGACTAAGGGAGGGATCCTGTCTGAAAGTTCAACCAGTAAGACTGCTGAAGCATGTGGTAAAAGACAGCTGTGCTTTGAATTCATTTAGCTTGTTAAGTTAATAAAATGACAGACTTTATATGAAGTTGTATTGTCCAGGAGAGAGCTGGGCAGTACATGACTCACGTTTCTGGGGGCAAGTCTGGGACTGGGAGCTTGCTGGTGTTTCTCTGCAGTGGAAGTCAGGAGTGGCTGGCTATAGCAGACCGTGTAGCTGGGAGTGATGTACCTGCTGGAGGCTGCATGTGAGCAGACCAGGGGTGGCTGCTCTCACAGCGAAGCTGTGTAAAAGGTGCACCCCAGGCTGGAGAATTGTCCATCAGTCCAGAACGTGCCCTGGGGAATGTCACAGCTGGTGTTGCTTTGTTTACCTGGCGTACCTGCATTGATGCAACCCAGCACCGATGCACAGCACACATATAATATGGGGCTGGGACCAGCATGGCCGACCTGATTTACATCATGGCCTGGCCCGGCCCCGCATGCACCGCTACAGACAGACCCAACACAGACAGGTCCATCCACAATCCTTTATTATTATTATTCCACTCCCAGCATTTTCCAATCCTCGCTGTGATTCCATGGCCACCCGGCCTCAATCCTCCAGGCGTTTCCGCCGGCCAGGGCCCAGTTCGGGAGCTCTCCACTGGCTCTCCTCACGGCACGACTCGGACAGGCTTAGCGAGACCCAGAAACTCACCCCGGAGGCTGGCTCTGTCGGGATGGTCTAGGGGCATTCAGCTGCTCGGTGCGTCAGGGCCAGTCTGCCGAGCCAGCGCGCTCTGAGCCATTCGCAGCGCCCCTTCCTGGGTCCGGTTGCCGCCGATGAAGCCGCTGGCGTGCACGAAAACGCAGCCCGGGATGCCGCTGAGCTGGGAGAGCGCCTCATCCCGGACTCCGCGCCACTCCTCCGGCAGGGACAGCCTGGCCAGGAGAGAAACGGAGCAAGGATGAAAAGGGCGGGGTTGACGCGCGTCCGAAGGCTCTCGACCTCCCTGGCATCCTCGCCTGACCCAGCTCACACACTGAGCTGGGCGGCACCCAGAAATACCCAAGACAGACAGATGCTCCGATTTCGGTTTCCATTAGGAGCAGGTTTAAGATGAACCCAAGTGAGTCCCGCTTGGGCCTAGTTTACACAGTGTTTGTACTGGTATAATTATGTCATTTAGGGGCTTCCACCCCCACCCCCCTGCTCCCCTCGCAGAGGCAGTGGCTTGTCTCTCTCTCACCCCATTGCGGGGGGGGATATCTGCAGGAGAAGATTGGGGGTGGGACTCGGGGGGGCTCAGCGTCTCACCGGTTCTGGAAGGTGTGGAGCCCGGCGGGGACGCACTGTACTCGCCACTGGCCGTTCTGATCTGCGTACAAGACGAACTTGATGGGTTTCTCCACCCCCAGCTCCGACTCCAGGCTGAAGAGATGCTCCTTCCAGGGGCAGCCGCCCTGGGAGAACACAAGGATCTCGCCACTGAGGTCCACCTGCCAGGGGAGAGGGAGACATGGGACTCAGGAAGGGAAGGGAGCAGATAAGAGCTCCCGGATGCTGGGCCTTATGACCACAATGGATTGTGCCCTGGGCTGGGACTATTCCCTGCTCGGTGACCTCGGGCAAGTCACTGCCCTGCTCTGTGCCTCAGTTTCCCCTCCCGTGTCTGAGCTCTTTGGGCAAGTCCCTGACTCAGGCACGCTCGGGCGCAGTCCCTGACTGTGTGGTGCCTGGCCCAATGAGGTACAGATAGTCGTCACGGCCCCAGGGAGGGAGTTGGGGTCGAAAGAAACCCACTTGCCTGTGGAAGCAGAGCCACTGGAATAGCAAGTGGGAATAATTTCCAGGCAGGTTCAGTGACCAGAGAAACGCAGGCAGGGGGCATGCTGGGAATCAGGACTCCTGGGCTCTATTCCCAACTCACTGCATGGCCTCAGGTAGGTTGCTGCCCCACTTCTGCAGAGTGGAAATGTATTGATATAGTGTGTGTGTGTGGTGGGCGTCACCCCCGGTGGATGTCATGTGCTTGGAGATCCTTGGATGGGAGATGCTGGCAAAGGGTATGAATTATCCTTGGAAACCCACATTGGGCACTGGACCCAAGCTCTACTCCCCCTGCCAACGGGGGCAGCTCTAGGCTCAACACCCCAGCCCAGCGTATAGCTGATAGGACAGTGATCAGCCTCTTCTACCCCGGGATCCCCCGAACTTGAGAATCCCCACGAGGGGAGGCCAGGGCTGGTCGCAACCCCCAGACCAAGAACCCCAGCGCGCTCGAAGATACCTTGAAGCGCTTCTGAATGGCTTCCTCCACCAGCGTGCGAGCCGGCAGCCATGCGCGGTGGTAGTAATCGAGACGGTCCAGGAACTCCCGGCCCACCAGCTCCATCGCCTTCTTGAACCCGGCCTGGAGGGGAGACAAGCCAGGGACGTTAGCTGCTCCTTCCCCAGCCCATTGGGAGTGACTTTTATTTTTCCCTGTGGGAGGCTCCATCCCTGCTCCATTCGGAGGCCTCGCCCCACTCTGCTCCTTCCCCCAAAGCACCGCCCTCACCCTGCCTCTTCCTGCCCCTGCTCCACCCCCTCCCCTGAGGCCCTGCCCCCTGCCTCTTCCCACTCCACCCCCTCCCCCAAGGCCCCTGCCCGCCTGCTGCTCTCCACTGAACAGCTGTGGTTGGTGGGTGCTTGAGCCCCGGAGCACTCTCAGAGTCGGTACCTATGGTACAGTCCACCCCCTATCCAAGTCTATGCTCCCCTCCACGTTTCCATGGTGCAGCCCACTTGGTACCCGTGCTTTCCCCTCCGCCCGCCCCCACGCGCCTACCTCCGTGTCCTGGTCCTTGTCATTCCAGCGGGGGTTGAGGTAGCCCACCCTGGCGCTGAGGTTGGTGGTCATGGCGTAGCGAGGCTCCCCGTCCCACTGGGCGATGCCGTTGTCGATGGCGTCGATCTCCTCCACAAAGTTCTCGTACAGCTGGGATGGGGGCGGAGGAGAGGATAAAGCAGGGACGCCTCGCCCTGCCTGCCTCCCGATGGAACCTCATGGCGGATTCAGGCCGGTCACGAGCAGATCAGAGGCCGTAAAAACAGGCCCGTCTGAGACAGTGGCCACGGCGACCTGCTGGCTTCAGTGCCACAAAGAGGGTTAACTCCCGCCAGCCCTGCAGATACCCAGACCAAGCCAGAGTCTGCTCTGGCTCAGGCAGAATCGCAGCCCGGCTCCCCCTGCAGATCCTTTATCGGCCGCCATGATGCAGAAAAGGACCCAGCTTGGCCTTCTGAGCCCACAAACTCTGCATTTCCAGCTACCGGCAGAAGGAGCAGCAAGGGCTGCTGGGAAAACGACCTGCCCCAAGGGGCTGAGACCATGAGCCTACCTGCGCTTTAGCTCTGTTTATACGGCACACATTTGAACTGGGCTAGGGTGTTGGAGGATAGAGCGCCCATTGTAAACCACAGCAACTCCGGGCACGCATCAGCAGGAAACCATATGCCGAGATTCTCCAGTTCCCCTCCAACCCCTCTATGCCTGCTAGGCAGGCCAGGCCAAAGAGCCCCTCCTGGGGGATCCCAGCGACCCCTCTATCCCAGAAGCAGGGACATCCTGTGTCAGGGCAGAGGCAAGGATGGGGCATTCTTACCCATCTGCAATTCTGCACCCCTGCCAAGTCCCATGGGTGCTTTTCAAGTTAGGACAGGCCGAGCCTGTACCAGGAGCCGAACTGGCCCCTGCAGCTTCCGAACAAGACTGCAGCTTCCGAACAAGACAGCAGAGACGGATTCCCCTGTCTCTGGCATGCAGCTGGGAGGAATCCCCCACTGCCCCCCATCATGGTGGGAATCCGAGAATATGGACAGCGAGTGTCTAAAAAAAAAGGGGGGGTTTCCTGGGGAAGTTCAGCAGAACAGTACTTTTTACAAAGGGAGCATCAGCCAGCCGTTAGAGCAAGGTGATGGTGCCAGGACTCCTGGGTTCCATTCCTAGGTCTGGGAGGGGAAGGGGGTCTAATGGTTAGAGTATGTGGGGTGGGAGGCTGGGGTTCCAATCCCACTTCTACTGGTGAGTCACCATTCCTGGGCAAGACATGTCCCTGCTCTGTGCCTCGGTTTCTCCAGCTATAAAACAAGGCTAAGGATACCAATCCACCACACAGGAGGCAAAGTGCTTTGAGATCTTCAGAGAGGAGGGGCCAGAAAGGGGTATTAGTTATGATTTTTCTAAGGAGGAAAACAGGCCTTTTTAGCCCTGGAGTGTGGGGCACCCCGGTTAGTGCCCACCCACCCTGCCTCCCTACTTCCTACCTTATCGTACAGCGCCTGCACTACCGGATCCTCCTCCTTCAGCCCCAGCAGGCTGGCCAGGATCTGGGAGCCAAAATGGAAATACACCAGCCCCGCACTGCTCAGCTTGGTTTTCCAGGGCTTGTCGGGCCTCAGGCAGTGCATGGACTGTGCAAAGGACCTGCAAAAGGCAGAGAAGAATTAGCCAGAGCTCCTAAGGCCCCGGGGTGACCCCTCCTTCTTTAGTGTATAATACACCAAAATCAATGAAATACTAGCCATTAGGGTGCGTCCACACTGCATCGAAACCCCAGATCTGGGCGACCCCAGCTCATGGACTCAGCGTGTCCAAGCCAGCACTTGACATCCACACTGCGTTGTAAACCTGGGCGTACAATGGCTGGACCTGGGTCTCAGAGCCAGGCTAACCCATCCATACAGCACTACGCAGCCCTTCTGACTCAGGTCTGCGGCTGGAGCTGCGTCCACACTGCAAAATGACAGGGCTTGCATCCAGTTTCGGTGGGACTTGAACTCAGACCTCTCTTCCCTTGCTGGGCTGGGTCCTAGGACCCGGGTTAGTCAGATTTGCGTGTGGATGGTAGGCAGGTTTGGGCTCAAATCTGAGTCTGGGTTTACAATGCAGTGTAGACATACCCTTAGAGGACAGGTCCAGGCCCCGTGCCCCATGACCCAGTGACAGTAAGGACCCCTGGGTTCTACGCAGTGGCTTGGTGTAGGACCTTGGGCAAGTCACCTTGCTGTTACATAATTAACTGTATCCCAGGAGAATCGAGAACAGGGACCCACTGCGCTAGGTGCTGCACAGACAGTTCCGCACCAGAAGAGGTCACACTCTAAAACAGATACAGAGCGGGAAGGAAAAGAAGTCCAGAGAATGGAAGGGGCATGCCTAAGGTCAGCGGCAGAGCCAGGAATAGAATCCAGGTGGCCTGCGTCCCAGCCCTGCATTCTGTCTGCTGGTCCACGCCGATTCCCCTCCCCCTCTCTGTGCCTGTTTCCCCATCTATAAAGGGAGGCATGATGCTCCTGCCCTTTCCTTTGCAACATGCTTTGACCCCCCGCAGTGGGAGGGGCCAGGCAGAGGCTGTGCGTTTCCGTCCTCACCTCTGGTGATGATCGTACCGGTGTTTCTGAGGGTCGTACTCGCCACCCACATCCACCACCACGTTGCACTCGGACAGCAGCTGGGGCTCCCGTGTCCGGATGATCTCTGCATCCTGGGGGTGGGAGGGGGGCGCACACAATGAAACATTCCCCTGCACAAAGCAGCTCAGTATGGGAGTGAATTCAGCTCCATCCTGTGTTTATCAGCATGAGCAGGGGCAGGGCTTGGACTCAGCAGTGGTCAGAGGCACCCAAGGGAGAAGGAACCAGGGCTTTCTGGGGCTGGTGTCTCCTAGGAAAGATGATGGGACGGATCCCCGTCCCTAGTCCCAGGGTGTGCTAGTCCCAGTCTTGCAGAGGGGATGGGGGGTGTGTAGATAAATCTCTGATAATTTTCATATGACTTTACATTGTGCCTCTTCATATAACCTTGTGGTGGGTCTACCCAGGTGTGACCTCTGTTTTCATGGGACTTTGTATCAAAGCCTCATTTAGAAACTTTGCATTGCCCTTGGTATAATATTATAGCCCCTAAGGATAGAATAAGATAGAAGAAAAATTTCTTTTTGCTAGCAGTAGAACAAGAGCTCTTCCCCCCCACTCTTAATCAATTGCCCTGTTGAATGAATGAGGTGTGGATGAGCAAGGCATGGAAGGCAGCACCTCCAGACAGCCTCAACTGTTGGAGAGGGGCTGGGAGCCAGAACCAAGGACAATAAATCGTGTCAAGTGAGCTCATTAAAGACAAGCAGACATACCGACGACCTCGGGGGTTAGAAGCAAGCACCTTCTTTTGGAAACACCCTCTTTGCAGCATTGGGACAACACTCAAAAGAAAGCAGCACAAAGGACCAATGGACACAAACACAGAGTTTGAATCTGGTATAGATTTGCATAAGAGAAAAGCTGCTATAAAAGTGAGGTGTCTTGCAGAGGACCCCGGGTCTCGTCTTGTCAACATGGGAGCATCGATCCAGATCGGCAGAAGCCCGGCTCCACCCCCTCCCCCATCTAACTCACCTGGCCAGTGAAGTTAAGGGGAGCAACTAACTGGTAACAACAAGACGGAGTGTGTTTGTGTGTGTGTGTGTGAGTGTAAGTGTAATATACTATATGCATATAATACAGTGTTAATGAATACATGTATCACTAATAAATGTGGCGTTTTGTCTTATTCCCCCTGAAAAGATCCTGTGCAGTACTTTAAGTACAACAGGTGCCTGGGAGGGGAGATTCGGGGGGAAAGGAGGAGGATGTGCCAGAGGAAGATGTGTCCAGGGTTTGAGGTCCCAGAAGAGAGGTGGTGAGTCCCAGGGCAAAGGGGACTGGGAATCCCAAGGGAAAGGGAGGGGTGCATGCCCCAGTGCCAGCAGGAGGGGATGGAGGTGTCCTAAGGGATGGGAATGTTGGATCCCAGGATGATGAGAAGGGGAGGGGTACCAGGGGATGGGGGTCCTGTTCTCAGAAGGCAGGAGAAAGTCCTGGCGTATGGTGGTCTTGGGTGGGGATGCCGGGAGTCCTGGGGAATGGGTGAGCCTGGGGTGTATGGGAGGATGGGTATCCCAGGTGGAGGGTCCCAATTCCTGGCAGGGAAGGGGCTGCGGGATAAGGGTCCCAGCTCCTGTTGGGCAGAAGGGAGTCCTGGGTGTAAGTCCCAGTTCCCAGGTGGGGGTCCCAGGGTGGAAACAGTTTGCAAGGGGGGGGGTCCCACGGATCTTACTTCCCAGGGGGAGGTGTCAGATGGTGGCCCAGGTCCCGGGAAGGCAGACTGGGAGAGGGCAGTTGTGGGGTCTTGGTTTTGGGGAAGAGTCTAGGGAGAAAGTGGTCTCAGGGGAGTGCTCGGGATTGGGGGTCTCAGTTTCCTGGGTGGGGGGGTAGTAGGAAATGGGGGCCTTGTTCCAGGACGCAGAGGTCCAGGGAGATGTGGATCCCGGGGGGGGGTCCTGATGTGGAGGGAGCAGGGTGAGGGGGCCCAGGATCCCAAGTCCCGGGCGGGGGGTCCTGGTCCGAACAGACAAGGGTGGGCGGATTGGGATCCGAGTCCTGGGGAGGTCCTGGTCTGGAGGAAGCAGGGTTGGGGCGGGATCCGAGGTCCCGGTCCGCAGGGAGTTGTGGGAGGGACAGAGTGGGGGATCCCGGGGAATGGGAATCCCAGGACTGGAGGGTCCCGGGGGGGCGGGATCCTAGGTCCGGGGGAGGTCCCGGTCCGGAGGAAAATCCCAGGTCCCGGGGGGCAGGGCTGGGGCTCCCAGGGGGGCGGGATCCCAGGTCCCGAGGGGGGGGGGTGTCCCAGGTCCCGAGGGGGGGGGGTGTCCCAGGTCCCGAGGGAGATCCCAGGTCCCGGGGGGCAGGGCTGGGGGTTCCAGGGGGGCGGGGGAGGGATCCCAGGGGGCAGAGCTGGGGCTCCCAGGGGGGTGGGATCCCAGGTCCCGAGGGGCAGGACTGGGGGTCCCGGGGGGAGGGATCCCAGGGGGCAGGGCTGGGGACTCCAGGGGGGCGGGATCCCAGCTCCCGGTCCGGAGGGAGCTGGGCAGGGGTTCCGGAGGGGAGGGATCCCAGGGGGCAGGGCTGGTGCTCCCGGGGGGGCGGGATCCCAGGTCCCGGGGGGCAGGACTGGGGATCCCAGGGGGCAGGGGTCCCGGGGGGAGGGATCCCAGGGGGCAGGGCTGGGGGTCCCTGTGGGGGGGCAGGGCTGGGGGGCAGGGATCCCAGGTCCCGGTCCGGAGGGAGATCCCAAGTCCCGGGGGGCAGGGCTGGGGGTCCCTGGGGGAGGGCAGGGCTGGGGGCTCCGGGGGGGCGGGATCCCAGGTCCCGGTCCGGAGGGAGCTGGGCGGGGGTCCCGTACCCGGTACTGGGGCAGCAGCCGCAGCAGGTAGCAGGCCAGCACCTCGTCGCAGTGGAAGGTGCCGTTGTGGGTGCCGATGCGCGGGGCCATGGCGCTGCGGGGCCGCTTGGGGCCGGGGCCCGGCATAGGGCGGGATCGGAGCAGCAGCCGGGCCGCGCGAAGCCCGAACCCCATCCGCCGCTACTGCGCATGCCCCGCAGCGCTCTGAGCATGCGCGCCAAGGCCAAGGGAAGCCACAGCCTGCCCGACCTCTGCCCTCACTTGCCATGTGCTACCTGAGCGAGCGGGTCTCCCCGCAGTTCCCACCCCAGGGCTGGGTGGGCGAGAGCCTCTCAAGAAGCAGAGAACTAGACCTGGGTTCATAGAGTCTAAGGCTAGAAAGAAGGGATCATTGTGATCATCCAGCCTGACCTCCTGTACAAGGCAGGCCAGCGAGCTTCCCTGCAGTACTTCCTCGAGGCGAGCTGTTAGAAAAACTTCCACTCTTGATTTAAAAATGGTCAGTGATGGAGAATCCATGGCAACCCTTGGGAAATTGGTCCCAGGGTTAATTACACTCACCCTCGGCTGTCTAGTCGCCCCTAGGTAATTATTAGTGCATTAGGCGCCCATTATAAATATTTAAGAGTAAAATAATTGAAAGAAGGGGAGGGAAAGTGCTACATATTTATGCCCAGATTAAGTGTTTAGCATCCACTAATCAGAGCCAGATTTAAGAGAGCTCAGCTATTTGAGTCCTCCAAGTTCTCCAAAGGGCTCAGGACACAGCAGCTCCCCTTGCGACAGCAATGGGCAGATTTTCATAGCATTTCAGCATGTGTGCACACAGCTCTTTAGAAACTCAGCCCCTAGAGGTCAAGGGGATGAACACTGATCAGCAGTCAGGGTTTCTTCAGATGGAAGAAGTGAGGATCTTACCCACGAAAGCTTATGCTCCCAATACTTCTGTTAGTCTTAAAGGTGCCACAGGACCCTCTGTTACTTTTTACAGATTCAGACTAACACGGCTACCCCTCTGATACTTGACAGGCCAGAGAGCCTCACACTGTTTGAGCCGGAGCATATCTTTTAGAAAGACATCCAATCTTGATTTAAAGACTTCACTGATGGAGAAATCCACCACTTCTCCAGATAAATGTGTTCCAATGGCTGATTATTCTCTGCTTAATTTATGCCTTATTTCTAGTCTAAACGCTTCAGTTCCAAACCACTACATCTCATTATGCCTTTGTCTGCTAGACTGAAAAACTCTAGGCTCCCCCCCATCTCTTCCCCAGTAGACTGTGATCAAGTCACCTCTTAGGTAAACTGGATAGAGTAAGAGACTAAATAAGCTCCAAGGCAGGTTTTCCAGCCCATGAATAATTTTTGTAGCTCTCTTCTGAACTCCTTGCAATTTGTCAACATCCTTTTTGAAGTGTTGACAACGGAAGAGTATCTGGTAATGATCTTGGAAATTACAAAATTAGGTCCCGCTTCTGCAACTGTGTCCCACTTAATCAGGGGCATAGTGAGAGAGTCAGACAGTAGCTGTTACATATTTGGTTTTTTTTAGTAAGAGGTACAAAAGGTTGTGAACCTACCCGGGAGGGCAGAGGACTTTTGCTGAGTGTGTGTGAGAGCATGTGAGTGCACACAGAGGAGAGCAAGCAAGCAGAACATACAGAAGTGGAGAAAAAAACAAAACAGAGAAAGAGACGCAGAGGTTAAAAAAAAAAACCCCGAGAAAGCCAAGCAGTAGCTGGTGAGCACAATGACACCCTGGAGAAAACTAGAGCACATGCTTTTGGGTCTGTTGGCTAAAGAGGCTAAGAAACTGCTCCCCTTGCTCCCAATACAGGAAGAACCAAGGACAGCTGGAGTTTGCACATTCCCTTTAAATAAACAAGATTGCATCAGAGAAAATACTGGCTCCATCAATTTCTACTTCCAACTGGAACAGCCGTAGGGCCCCGAATTCTGACTGGCTGCTCAGGTCGGAAAAAAAAAGAAGGGGACAACAATATCGGAGCTCATGAAATGCAACTGAAAAACTAGCTATTACTTGCAGTAAAACGATTCAACTCTCTGCTATTTGAGCCAAACAGCCATTGTGGCCAATTCGCTATATACCCCTGTAAAAGCCATTGGGTCGGGGCCGACGCAACCCATTAGGTGACCTAGGCGGTCGCCTAGGACACTACAATTTGGGGGGCGGTGACCGCAGCAGTATTTCAGTGGCGGGACCTTCCGCTGCCTGTGTGGGGGGCGGCATTTCGGGGCAGGACCTTCTGCCGCCCAGGGCGGCAGAAAAGCTGGCGGTGCTCCTGCATTGGGTTACATTCCGACTCCTTTTGTTCATGGTGTACTTTACCCAACAAGTGCTTGGTGGGCAGCTTGCAGAATTAGGTATTATGCTATGGGAGCAAGGCCTCGTCTTCGCACAGAAGTTGCACCAATTTAAACTTGTGGGGATGCTCAAATTTAACTCTGGCTTTAGCTTTAATAAGCAAGGAATCAGTTGAAACTAGAGCTATTTAAGCCAGGCTTTAAATCAAATGAGCGCAGCTACGGAGGGTTTTGCACTTTTAAGGGATCAAAACCCTACACCTTTAGTTAAACTGATGCAACTGTATGTTGAGACCAGGACTAGTTTTTCCCCAGCGGTACTGGAGGTGAGAGGTGGCAGGACACTATCTGCAGTGTCGGAGTAGGGGCAGAACTATAAAGCATGGAATCACTGTCTGCTTAAAAAGTCCCATAAAGATTCAAACCAGCGCCACTGAAAAGAGCATTTCACAACGCCGTACATTTTATTGATAAGGCAACAGCATATTACAAATATGAAACAGCATCCAACGTCCTTTGTCATAGCATTAAAGCTCTGAAGTCGGGTTCACATTAATACACATGTAGTCCAGCTTCTCTTTTTTGCCCATTAGGAAAAGCTCAAAGCATACAGAAGGGGGAGAGAGGAAGAGACAGCAGCTGCCTCTATTCTTCCTCACTATAATTAAAATAGATTTCTTTTAAATCTTTATTTATAAAGTGCATTGCCTTACAATCTATATTACACAAGGCAACAAAACAGAGAGCTGTGTTTCACATTCAGAAATTTCACTTCAGTACTGTACACACTTGTTTTACACGCACAAATGGAAAAAAATCGTGCTTCTATCAGTTCAAAAGAGCAGCTTTGAATGATTTAAACACTTTATTTAAAATCCAATTTACAATAAAACATTTCCACTATATTAAATAGTTATTTACATTTTGACACTAAATTACTCAACAAAATTTGGCGCAATCATTCTGCAGATCTATAACTTACATTTTTGTTAACAGGATCAATATTAAAAAAAAACAACAGCCACCTTTCCCCACCACCGTAAAGAAATGTTTTCTTTTAACTAAGCCATTTATAGGATATTAAAATCAGACCTCCCTATTTTCACCTAGTTGTCTATATGTTAAGTTTCTCCAGTCAAGCATTTACTTTAGTGCTAGTTTTTCCCAGTGGTGGTTCTTCACTGGTGTGTGCAATGGTTTCAGGAAAGAAAATGTGAGGTCTAGCGAACAGTCTAGAACAGCAAGACACTAAGGGAGATATTCAGCATGCACCCACCCGGGCATTCCCAGCACAGCAATGCCCGGGCAACTGAGGATGCAAAGCTGGAGCTATTTGGGTAAAATACATCGGGAGCTGCTGAAAAGACTTAGTGAGGTGCAAGGCTTTTTATTTGTTTTTTAAAATTTAAGTTCTGACATTCTATTTTACTTGCAAGTTGTAGGGTATATTGAGCTTTGGCTGAAGGAGAACGCAAAGGGGGCTTGTGCATTTTCAAAACAGTTTCAATTACAGCCAGCCCCCAAAAAACCCTCAAAACTTTTTTGAACAAAAGTGGGGTTTTTTGGGTCAAAAAACATCTTTTTCAAACAACAAAAATGTGTCATTAAAAAGATTCAGAGAATTTTTAGCAAGATATTGGACATTCTTCCATGTATCATTTTCTGGGTTAGAAAGAAGAAATCTTTTCAAAAGCCTAATTCTTCAATAGTTTTGAAAACCTGAGGAGTTTCAAAGTAATAGCCAGGATTTTTTTCTTCCATTCTCCACTCAGCTCCCCTTTCCCATCGACATCCGCATTAGAGACACTGAAACAGAACCGCTCCAAGTCTAACCGAAGGGAACTTCTATGACAGGTGCAGTGTTTGTGCGGGATGCCCTTTAGGAGCTGTGGTTCTCCCTAAGGACGGGTTAGGATTGCTAGAGCACTGTGGTGCTATATTACTGGAAAGGCTCCCTCTTAGATAAAGGCTCCTTTACGGAGAGAAAGCTCCCATCAGTCAAAGATTTTCCTCTAGTGACACCTGCTTCACAGTTTAGCGAGTGGAACAAATACATATACCCAGAGGTCTCCAATCATTTATAGTGCTCTAGTTAAGCATGGTACTGTACTATGGGTCCAATGTGACAGCAAGAGTCCCTGCCCTGAACAGCTGACAGTCTAAAGGCACAAATGGGTACAATACAGGGTAAACTCCAAGAGGGGTGAGGTAGCTACAGCTGGAACACTTCCCACAACAACTGGCTTTGAGGAGAAAGCATTGATCGGGTGGGTTGATCTATGCAGCAGTATGACAACAAGGCGCAATGCCAACAGCGAGGGAAAGACGGAATGGCAGGGCCAGGGGAAGCTTGGAGGGTGCATGTGGGGAGGTTAAAGGCAAAACAGGGGAGGAGATTTCAGCATGGGGCTGTGCAGAGATTGGAACGGGAGGATGAGGAACTTGGGAGGAAGCCAGTGAAGGAATTTGTGAAAGGGGCAGTTGTCTTGGAGCGGGATATTGAGTAGTCTTCCATCCCATTTGGCACTATCCTGTCCAGTGGCTGGTGAAGAGAAGGCTTTTATCCCCCTCCAGAACAGGAGAGTACCATATCATTTGGTTGCCAAAAGGATAGGCACAGAAGGAGCAAGCCAAAGTGAGAGGAGGAGGGGGCTTGCAATCAGGGTATGGCTGATTGAGAGTTTTCTGAAGTAGTTTTTCCAAAGAAAATTGTGTTTTTGACTATGAAATTTCACGTTTGCATCCTGGGGGAAATTTCAACTCTTCTGTTGTCAGTCAAACACTTTTTTGGATTTTTGAGGAAGAGTCAAAATTTTCCATGGGGAAATTTAAACTATTTTTAAAACAATGAAAAACTTCAGTACCCCCCCCCCCCAATTTCCCAACCAGCTCTGAGTCAGAGACAGGATAAAAGGAGAAGCTTGAAAGTGGGGGAAGAAACGGGACAACAGGCCCAAGGAGTGCGGGGTGAACAGTGCTAATTTTGCCTTAGAAGAAAACTAGCAGGGCTGAGGCAAGACGCACTGAAGGAGAAGAGTTGAGGTAGCAAAGAGCAAGTCCTCACGAGGGCTGGATTTTCTCCAGACACACAGAGTGAGCAGGCCCAATGAGAGGAGCCAGTGTTGGAGGGGGGGACAGGACTGAGGAGCAGAACTGGGCAGCCTGCAGGACACAAACACAGGGGGGTTACACACATACCGTGGAATCAAACAAAGGGAGAATCAACTGAGGTTAAAAGACCCACCACACAAGCATACAGATATATTCGATACAGCAACAAGACATCTATATTTAAGGCACCAATTTCAAGCAAAGGTGACAACGGTATTAAAGAACACAGTGATTTTCTCTGAGGAGGGGGAACTGCCATCCCACGGCTTCTCAAACAAGGGCAGAAACCAAGGAGGAGATCAATTCCTCGGATCTGAGTGAGGGATATTTCAGACTGGCAAGACTCAGGAACACAGACAGGGAAAAGGTTAACTGTGCTCTATGTAAGCTCGAGGCACTTAACACTTGCAAAGGAGCTGTTTTCATTCTTGCTGTGCTAGCGACACCCAGCGGACACAAGAGAGATTGCAATCAAAGATAAAAGCGAAGCAGTCTCAGGATTTCTTGTATCAAAGGGGAGCCGTGTTAGTCTGGATCTGTAAAAGCAGCAGAGTCCTGTGGCACCTTATAGACTAACAGACGTATTGGAGCATGATGAAGAAGTGGGTATTCACCCACGAAAGCTCATGCTCCAATACTACTGTTAGTCTATCAGGATTTATTTACCACAATATCTCCAGGGATTTACTTATCATTCCTACAGCCTTTTTCTACCCCGATGGGAGGAATTACTTTGGTTTCCCTTTGAAGATTCTATTCAGAGGCTTAAACATCTGTATTTCATAATGCTGTGTCCCAACATACCCTGTGCTGTACAGACATGCACTTGAACTATGCACTTTTAAAATGACATTCAAGTACTGAGATGCCTAAAAAGTAGATGACATGCTGGGGCTCTATGCCAATCTCAACTTCAGCTTTCTGGAACGTTTACTCAGTAAAGAGGTTTGCCTATTTATATTTAATCAAGGCATTTTATTAAACATCATTATTTAGGGCTCCCTCTTGCAGAGCCGTGGCAGTGAGCACAGCGGAGACCGTTGGCATTTCAGGCATAAGTCAATACACAGGAATCAGAGGAAAGGCATAATTTAAACAATAGAAATACCCTGATTTCACAGAACCCAGAAGAATATATTTGTGGAATCTGCAGGCTGAGTTTCTTCCAGAATTATGAAATAACTCTTCTTTTTTAAAAAAGGAAACATTTCTTCTTATTCCAAATCTCACAATCTGGGGGAATGCACTCTCCTACAATAAGTGCTTGGAGGTTTTGGCATATGGGATAAACTGTTTTAACATGAAAGGCCACTGGCAACTTCCTGAGAGCTGTATAGGGTTAACCAAAGTGCAACACAAACCTTCCCACATTAGTGCAAAAGACAGAGAAAGCAACACCATTGCCATGCTGTAGCCACCCAACACAGGAGCACGAACACAGAGCTTCAAAGCCCAATTCTGATTCTTTAGCATTAGGAAAATGAGCAACTCATTTACAAAGGCGGCGGCGGCAGCAGCTGCTAAAGATGCACATTAGCAGATGGAAAGTAATTTTCCTAGTACACAAAGCAGAACCTGACCCCAAACAGTCTCTGCACACCCAACAACTGACACACGAGGGACTGAACTAGAGGGATTTTCTTTGCTCTTGCGTCGTTTGGTTTTCCTTGGCTGGCAGATTTTTCTGCAATCTTTCTTGCCCTCTTAATAACACTTGACCTGCCGTTATTGGAGGCCCCGGAGTGGATACCTGCTTTTCTCCAAAATGGATGCTATCGCTAGCCCCTATCATTGCCTATGTTTGTACAGGGACCCCTGACATAACAGAGTCGGTGTCCTGTAGTGCATTGAGAGCAGGACTCCTACATAGCACAGGAAAACTCTGGAGAACTCAGGATGAAAGACTGGGTTCATCTCAGAACTTCATTGACTGTGATGCAATGCTATGCACAGCTTATTGGCTGCTTTGCCCCTTCCTTATTTCTTAGTTCTAAGAAACCAGGACTCCTCTTGTAAAGACTGAAATCTTGCTGCAAACAGGACATTTCAGGGCAGGAAGAAGTGAGATTAATCCTTCCCCGCTTAATTCTTACTGAGTTATCCCAAGATATTGCACATTTAACAGGCTTGGCAAGTAATCTGTTAAGAAGCTATTTGATAACTGTCCAGCAGGCACCAAGGCCCAGAAACCACCCCACTGGCCACCCCACAGGCTGAAAGGGATCTTTTGTTCCTAAGTGATTATCTGATGTCTCACCTCGACAGCTGGCAACATCAACATTGAAACAAAAATGGTACAGCGTGTTGATTAGCATGGATTTTCATGCTTTTAGCTATCCATCCTGGGAGCCCAAGAGACAGTCTTCACTCTATCACAGATCAAGGGGGAAACTGGCAGAGACCACTTCCAGTCTGGCTACCTCTCAGAGCAACTCAAGAGACTAGTAACTTTACAAATATCCCATTCATTCCTGTCACATTAACAGGGGGACACAGACCACAATGTGCCATTGCTTCTGAGATCTTCAGCTTCTACACAGAGGGCAAATGGAGATTTTTCTCAGAGATACAGGAATTGTTCTCCTCTAAGTACATTTTCCTATTTATTTTGAGACTAAGATATTTCTTTACTTTGCAGCCAGTTGTGGAGGGGGTGGGGGCATATGCTGGGATCATTCAGCTGGCTCTGGGGTGGAACGAGCCAGCAATTGTGCACCAACAGCACTTGGGCAGCAAGCTTTAGGAAGGGATTAGAGGAGTAACTAGAGAACTGTTCTCTCTCCACACACAGCATTAGGGGTTCATTGAAGCCCTGAATTCTATACTCACACATGAAATCTCAGTCATTTCCTCCCGACTAGTGGCCTGACATTTCAGTTTTTACTTTGTAAAACAAACCAAAAAAAGTGGTGGTTTCAAGAAGGCCCCAATCTGAAGGCAGCCTTGAAACAGCCATGAAGAGATATGTGAGTTGGTTACAGAAGAAAGGCAAGTGGAAAAGCCACTCGCTGGGAAAAATGCCGCTCTGCAGCAAGCCAACCCAGGTGACTGAAGATGTGCAGAAAACACAGTCCTCTCCAGTAGTGTGAAACTAAACTGTGTCTCTATACAAACCCTGGTGAAGGGTCACACCCCTCCGCTCACCAGGCTGACTTATCCCTTTATTTCTGGCTGTGCTGTCCTGCCTCCGAAGTCAGGAGATTTCATTGCCAAAAACCTCAAGGACCAGCGGGGTGAGCTGCATGCTGTGCTCTGGCTTGAAGGAAAGGCAGCGGTACTGTTTGGAATGCTCCTCATTCAGGCTCCGCAGGTCTGCCAGCTTCTGGATCATCTTGGCATAGAGCAAGCGGTTGCCCGGGGGAGGGTGTTTGCACAGAATGTAGGTCTGCAGGACTTCGGAAAGGCGGTCTTGGAGGGACTCCACCAGAGAAGTGTCCTGCACACCAGGGCGGTCTAGAAATCAAAGCAAACAATTCATGTCATGTGAAAGGTTTAGCTGGTTAGTACTGTCAGGATCGTCTAAGCATAATCCTGCTTCAGTGCGGGGGGACGACCTCTCCAGGCCCCTTCCAGCCCGACGTTTCCATCATTTCTTGCTATCACCTCTTGTTTATTTAAAAGAATGCAGGATGCACACCTCTGCCAGGCTCTAGGCGTCTGATCATTACTGCCACATGTCAGACTCAGCTGCATTACATCATCATTTCAACAGAAACAACCAGCCAGACACCCACTGAAAACTCCTTTCCCCTCCCTCAGTTAGGAACCTCAAACAGAGGTTTTTGGCAGCATGCCACTAAATTGGGTGCTATTTCAGACCAAAGAGGGGAGCAAGTTCCAGAATCACAGAGCCCTCACATGGAATGCCCTGTCAGCTGCCCCCTCTCTTTTATAAGAGGGGGAGCCAGCTTGGGTGCCCCCTGCTGATAGCCGCTGTGGCAGTATGGCACAAGGAGAGAAGCGATCCCTCACGCAGGCCAGTCCCAGGTCATATAGGGCTTCAAAGGATAGAATTGACACCTTCAAATCCACAGGAAAACTGATAGGTGGCCAGCGCAGATCCCAGAGCACTGCTGTCATACTCCCAGCGAGATGCTCCACTCAGTAAGGGAGTCACTGTTCTGCACTGGCATCAGTCTCCGAATGGTTTTAAGGTGTAGCCCCACACACAGCACCTTGGCAAACCATCTTTGATTCTAGGTCTCTTGCTCTCTGGCTCGGCAGTGGCTGTGAGGGCTGAGGTGCCTTCCTTGGGCTTGGATCAGGCTCCTATAGACGGCTGGTGGTTAGCTTTATAGGGCCTGGCTGAGGGCAGCAGCCCCACTTCCTCGCTATAGTTAAAAACAGCTATTGGTTATTGGCTCTGAGCATGGAACATGCAGACAGACATCAAGTTTCTCTTACCAGGGGAAAGGATGCAGATGCCCATCAGGAGCACATGCTCCTCTTCATGAAGGTTCAACTTCTTTAAGCCAATCTGAAATTTCACAAGTGGTTCTAGCAGTTCCAGGCTGTGACCAGCTAAAAGACAAAACACAGAACACGCTCCAGAACAGTCCTTTCTACCTCTAGGAAATCAGATCTCCTAAAAGTCAACTGCTAAGTGAAAACAAAGCCAGAGATATCAAGGATATCTGCAACCGGGTCCCTTCAACGCAGAGAGTTTGGTCAATGGGAGAGGAGCTAATAAGTGGTTGAAAATTTATCAGTTCCAAATTCTAGTTCTCATGAAGCAATTAAGTGTTTGTCATACAGCTCTAATTACACCGGAGTGTGGTTACTCTAATCATGGGACCTCCTTCACTCCTCCCACAGCTTTATCAACGCACCTCATTTCGAAACCTACAACCCTCTCTATATCTTATTTCTGGGCCTCTCTCCTGCAGAGACTTGCTAAATGGTAAGACTTTGGAGCAGGGACCTTGTCTTTATACCATCTAAAGCATCTTAGCATGCTGCTGGTGCTATGCACATTAAAAGTAAATAATTTTAGGAGCTAGGAGAAGGAACCATTGGCGCTTGAGGATCTTGGAAAGCGCAGCATTCTGATTCCTAGTTAGCCGATTTGCAAAAGGAGAGTGTGTGGGTTTACAACAGTGCTAGACAGTCATTTTATTCAAGTGTCACATTTGTGTGCACACTGGCTCAGCTTTCCAATGATTTTTGCAAATAGATCATTTCCAAGCATTTACTATTGTAACAGTAGCAGGTTGTTTTAAGCCAGCTGCTCTTGAAACAGGAATCTCCCAAGTGTAGTAAACAAAGGACAGCAGCAGGGACTGCATTGCTGGAAGCTCAGATTTCAAGGCCAAATTGATCTGGGGTAAGTGGCTGGTCTCTTGGGACTGGGAGCAACCTGATGCGGTGTGATTTTTGGTTTAAGAGTTGTTGTTTTTTAATCACAAAGTTTAGTTTGCCTGGGTGGCAAGACAGACTGGAGAGTCTGAGGGGACTGTCTGTGACTCCATGGTAAGACTGGTACAGTGATCCAGGAGTTCACATTTGTTATTGGCTTGGTGAAAGCTAATTATAGAACACACCACTGGTTTGAGGTGCCTGTCCTGTTTTCTGACAGTCTGGCCTGAGGTAGACACTCACAGCCGTGAGCCACTCCAGATAGCGTGACAAAGGCTTTATTGGATAGACTAAGGATCTCTCTATCAAATATATTCTCTTTGCATAGGTACTTCTAGACCAGCGGTTCTCAAACTGTGGGTCGGGACCCCAAAGTGGGTCACGACCAAGTTTTAATGGGGTTGCCAGGGCTGGCTTAGACTTGCTGGGGCCCGGTGCCAAAGCTAAAGCCCAAGGGCTTCAGCCCTGGGCGGCAGGGCTCAGGTTACAGGACCCTTGCTTGGGACTGAAGCCTTTGGGCTTTGGCTTTGCCCCCCTGGCCGCGCCGCTTCCGCAGCTCCCATTGGCCGGGAACAACGCACCACAGCCACTGGGAGCTGCGGGTGGCCGTGCAAATGTAAACAAAGTGTCTGGCGACCTGCCAGTGGATTGCCCTGACGGGCTGTGTGCGGCCGGTGGGCCGCAGGTTGCCCACCAGGGTACTAATGGGTATTATTTTCAGATGACTAGTTAGGCTGTTAAATGTATGAGCCCCACGGGGCTCAAATTGAATGTAAGTGGTGTGAGGGCCTTGTGCTAGGGCTCTGCTCAGGGATGAATTACATGGCAGTACCAATCCCCGCTAACATCACCTTAACTTTGCATTCCTTGAATTGGTGCGGATCTCAATTTGCATCCGCAAAGTGGTATTAAATTATATTAAATGCAAAACTCTATGTTAAGTGTGGGGAAATCAGATCCAGACAAATGTATTAACCTTCAACAAGCAACAAAGCTGCCATGGACCCATGCCATGCTTTGGATACGGGAGTAGCCAGAGCTAATTTACCTTGGGTAACGTCATTGATTTGGTACTTGAATTCATTGCCTCCACATGACCATGCCATATCCTCCAAGGAAAACGACTGGTTTGAACGAAGCATAATGATTTCAATGGCGCTGGACTTCAATAAGGCAATCTGGTCCTCTGCCGTCAGATCCCTGAACATTGGAAGGGAGGGGGAGACAATAATCAGTGAGACTTCAAGTAAATCTAACACCAGCCCTCCAGTTAGCTCGGCAATGGACCCGCAACCAAATACCAGCCATACAGATAATGTCTTCTGGCTCACCTCCAAGAGCAGCCTTTTTGGACTACAGAAATACAGAAGAAGTAGAATAAAAGTCCAAAATTCCCGTTGGTGGGTCATTTGGAAATTAAATGAACTTAAACTTAAATTGCAGATACTGCAGTTCACCCAGGATGAAATGCTTAAGGGAGTTAGAGTCAGGAAAAGGGACCTTGTATAGCTTTTTTTGTAACCTGGAATTAGTCTCTCTCACTTGCAATATCCCCTTAGAATTGTGAAAACAACAACTCCCCCTATTGTCATTCCTATTTGAAAAGCTTGTATTTTTCTGTGTTTCTCACAGAAATGATGATCATCTTTTAAAAAATTATTTGTGTTGCAGTAGCACCTATGAGTTCTGGTCATAGACGCTAGGCGCTGTACAGAAGCAGAACAAAAAGGCTCACACATTCTTAAAGTTAGACATATGCTTAAGTGGTGTGCTGGATTAGGGCCGTTGTGGATAAGGCTAGGGAAGCAACAAGAAGAGAAGAGTCAGTGATGGCTTCAGCGGGGGTGGTGCTGAGCTGTAGAAGGATCAAGAAAGAAGAACGCTTGGGCTTAAGGCAGCAGTAGAGATGAGACAAGTTTAGGAAAATGAACAAGCAGCATAAAGCAGAGTGATTTCAACCAAAAATCAAAGCAACGCCTGCCAAAACTTCTGGGAACAAACCCATCCTTACCTGAACCCTGGGATCATTTTTGCAAAGCCAATCACTTTCTGAATGCTGTAGCTGACAAGGTCAGCCAGGTGAGGTAGCATGGAGAGGTGCGAGAGGTTAATGTCCATGGGAGGGCTTTCGTCAGAGTCCTCATTCAGTGCCATGTTGGAGAACATTCTATGCTCTGTAGACTCTGTGGAGGGGAAAGAGGTTGATATTTATCTTGGCTGCATGGTTTCCCCATGATAGGAAGTTTGTTCTTCAGGATAAAAATCAACCAACAGGAGAGAGTCAAAATAAATAACTGCACAACCAGAACATTTGTATCCCAGGCCATGGGCACCACCTGCACCTTGCCCTCAGGGGGCTTAGGCTAGGGAATATTTTAGCAAAAATAAGAGAGAAGAAGAGTATGCAACAATCTGTGTTTGAGTGAGCTGACTCACGCTACAGGGATCTCAGCTGTCCTTGGAAAAGGAGCTTCCAGGAGCCGCTGTGGCACAATTAGGAGAATTTGGCAATCAAAGCAACACTAAAGCTCTGTTTATTTTGAAAAATCTGCCTTGCATTCACCCACATCTCTCACCTGGCACGGTCATGATCTGCCTCCCAGCAGTCTATATCCCCACCTTGCCTAGAACTCACATCACCCCATTGCACCCCACACCCAAGCGCCAATATCCCCTGCGTTCTAATCCCCCTGCTCCCTGATACCACCCCTGCAACTATTTACCCCAGCCAGTCTTCTGCTCCCTGCTCTTCCCTCACCCCATTCCCCAGCTGTTTACTTATGTGCTATCCTCTCCCTACTTCACCCCACAGCTCCCCCCTGTTCAACAAAGCCATATACCTACAGCAAATCCTTCCCAGTGAGGCCTCCATGGGTTCCTCTCCATCCCTGGCTTTCTCTCCATCCGGTCTCCACCTAAAGCAAACCCCCTCCCATGGTGGTCTCCTGGTCTCTGTAGCATCCCAATCAACCACCCCGCCTCTGAACCAGGTTCTCTCTTGCTCTCTAAAATCTGCAGCACCATTGGACTGGCGTAACATGGAGCAGAAATGCACAGTAATTAACGCAAAGGTATTTGCTTGAGGGTTTGCTCAGGCGATGCCTGGTAGAGCAGCTGTCCTCTGCCATTACCTAGTCCCTCCTAGCCACACAGCCTTCCAGGCAGAGTTGCTGCTTCAGGTTTGGTGCAAGAGGGGATACCTCTGATACTCCAGTCCCCTCCCTCTGAGGGATTGTGGCCACTTGAGCTGTTTCCCTACTCCTTTCACCCCGCACTCTGCGCCAGCAAGCGGCAGAGAAGACTGGGCCCTACGTTAGTGCTCAAGGATCTGGGCTCCTTAGGAGATGTTACAGCGTGGTCTTGCACTGGAAGCCAAATGTGGAATTAGGCCATGATCCAACAAAACATTTAACACACTTAACTTTAAACACACGAGCAATCCCCCCTGGACTTCAATGGGACTATGCATGTGCTTACTGTTAGGTATGTATTTAAATGTTTGGCAGGGTTGTGGGGGAAGGGGTTTCATTTCTTAAATGAAGGACACGAAGAGTCAGAACTGACAAACTGTGTCAAAATAACCGTTATTTAAAAAACCCACAAATTGCTTAAATCCCTAGTCTGACTTATCCGTGTGACTATCACTTGTAGGGGAGTAATCCAGTAGCACGTGTAATACCTGGAGAACAGCTGAAGGTATCTGAGGAGTCTTCTGATGAGGAGCCATGCGTTAGCACCGACGACGATCTAGTTATTCTTTTGCTTGAGTTGGCTCTCACCGGAGGCTGGAACAGAATGCAGGGACTGATTATACCTCTGAGAAAGTGGGTTGACAAAGGAACACTGCATTTTTCTTTATTCTCTGTGTCCTCCCAGGTAGAGGGGCACACTTCTTAAACATAGTCCTGGCCAAGGATAAGGGTGCAATCCAGTGGACTATAGGATTTTGGGGGAGAATTTCCAAAAGTGTTGGTCTACCTCTGCTTCCATTAATTTTGATGGGAGTAGAGTTGGACTGGTGCTGAGTGTTTTTGGAAACTTCACCCTAGGTCTTTTCCTATCTCTATTAGATTGCTCAGATTATTCCTGGCTGACGCTGGACTGCTTCCTACGATACTCCGTCCAACAAGTAAAATATCATCAGGTTTTCCTCCACCACCACCATCACGGGAAAGGGCAGGTTAGTCAATTGTTCCTGGGATGGTAAGTTGTCATGACAATGTTGTAAGGCTGATTTAGAAGTATTTTAAAATTCACTACCAATAGTTTCAACCATGTGTCCTCTTTTGCACTGGGACATTACTTTCTAATTCTGTTTTGTTGTGAATCTTCTGGGTTTAAGACACATTAATATAATTCTTTAATTAAAATTACCTAGTAATTGTGTTAGAGATCTCAAAACTAACAGGGTAGATACATTAGGAATATTAGTAACTTAGGTTTAGGTTTTTCTTCCAATTTTAAGCTACTAGTGTTCCACTTCCTGGCCCAGATCTTTGGTTGTGTGAATCAGCCTATCAATGAAGCACTTTTCAAGGGGCGGCACTCCAGGATTATTTGTTGTTGTTGTTTTTTTGGCTTCGGTGGCAGCACTCCGGCCTCCCCTATTTTTTTTTTTTTTTTTTTTGCTTGGGGTGGCAAAAAAGCTGGAGCCCGCTCTGGTTCCAGAGTCCTTGTGTACCACCGAGGAATTTGACTAATTCAATACACATGTAGGCTCTGATTTGACCTATAGTACTTCTCTCATGTATGGCAACTGGAATGGATTCATACATTTTAAGGTCAGAGCTTAGGGGGTCATTGTGATCTAGTCTGATCCATAGGCGCTGACTCAGTGAGTGCTCCGGAGCTGGAGCTCCCACGGGGAAAAATTAGAGGGTGTTCTACACCCACTGGCAGCCAAGCTCCCCCAGCCCCTGCTTCATCATCTCCTCCTCCCCCCCTAAGTGCACCGTGTCCCTGCTCCTCTGCCTACCTCCCAGCACTTCCCACCTGCCCGCCGCCAAACACCTGTTTGGCAGCGTTAGCACGCTTGGGGGTGGGGGGGGGAGAAGGGGGAAGAGGGCAGGAGGAGCAGGAATGTGGTGTGCTCAAGGGAGGAGGCAGGGCTGGGGCAGGGATTTGGGGAAGGAGTGGGAATAGGGGCAGAGAGGGGGCGGAGTTGGCACTGGGTCATGGTATGGAAGAGGTAGACACTACAGTACTACTTTAGCTTATCTATTAGAATTATGGCACTGCTTTCTACCACCACCAGAGGGCCTCCTAGTAACATCAAACGGGAAGTCTTCTGCACAAAAGAGCTAAGGGAGAGAAAGCAGGTCCTGGAACATACTCGGAACTGGGTGAAGTCAGAGTAGGTTGGGTCATAAGTTTTGCGATGGGCCTCGAGAAGAATGTCAATGACTTTCTGCTGCTCCTCTGATAATTTGGGCTTCATGCTCTCTTTAAGAGCCTCCTCCTCCTTCCGCTTCGTTATCATCTCTCTCTTCCTCTGGACCTCCTCATCTGTCAGGATGACTGTTTACAAACATGTGGTAAGGGGAAGAGAATGAACACGAGTCAAAAATCAACATCCTGGAATTATCTACAAATACCTACAAATTAGGTAAAACCAAAAGTCATTGCAGTAGATTACTCTGGAGCTCACTTCTGAGACAATACCCTGTCCCTTTCGTATTGCTACTTAATAATTAAACCTGTATTTTCTCCCTCTTGTTTTAAATCTTCTGAATTAGCAAGTCACCGCTTCCTGCTGCTATTTAAAGCCTGCTTCAGCAATGTCACATCTCCCATAATCCTAGGAAAGCATTTGATCCAATGTTTGATGGAATGAGAAAGAAAGAGGTGAGAAATTTTGGCATCACCATACATGTTCTAGATTCCAGCCTTGCAGCTTGTTGCATGTGGGTGAACTTCTGTGGAGAGCCCCAAAAAAGTCTGCAGACTGCCTTGCTCAGACCCAAAGAGGTTGGTCCATTAAAAGATATCACCTCACCCACCTTGTCTCTTTGCTCACTCAAGGCCTAGATCCTGCAATTGATATTAAGAACATAAGAACAGCCATACTGGGTCAGAATAATGGCCCATCTAGCCCAGTATCCTGTCTTCTAAAAATGGTCAGTGCCAGATACTTCAGAGGAAATGAATAGAACAGGGCAATTTCGAGTGATCCATTCCAGTTATCCAGTCCCAGCTCCTGGCAGTTGGAAGTTTAGGGACACCTGGAGCCTGGGATGCATCCCGGACCATTTTGGCTAATAACCATTGATGGTTTTCATTAACTTATCTTTTTGGAACCAAGTTATACCTTTTGGCCATCACAACCTTACATGGAAATGAGTTCCACAGGTTGACCCTGTGTTATGTGAAGATAAGTACTTCCTTTTGTTTGAAACCTGCTGCCTTAGTATGTTCTATCCCAAGGCACGTACAATATTAAAAAAATTTAAAAAAAAGTATTTGCAAGAGAACTATGCAGTGTGGTACCTAGCAGGGCCGCCCAGAGGATTCAGGGGGCCTGGGGCAAAGCAATTTCAGGGGCCCCTTCCATAAAAAAAAGTTGCAATACTATAACAACATGTATTTGGAAATGTAAAAAATAACCAGTGAAATACATTCAAAAATTAATTTTTAATAATGTGAAAATACATGAATACATTATTTAAAAACATTAAATGCTTTAATGGTATGTATACATTTGCAATTACATAATGGGCTGTCGCTGGGTGATGGTGATGGTTGGTGCCAATGGGCTGTCGCTGCTTGAGGGTGGCGCTACTGTTGCCCAGGGCTGGGTGGGGAGCTGGGCTCTAGGTTGGGGGGTGCCCAGCTCAGAGGGGCTGGGGGTCAGGGCTGTGGGGGGGATGGGGTCAGGGTGTGTTCGGCTCAGAGGGGCTAGGCTCGGAACTAGGGGTCAGGGCTGTGGGGGGGATGGGGTTGGGGGGTGCCTGGCTCAGAGGGGCTGGGCTCGGAGTTGGGGGTCAGGACTGGGGGGGGGAGGGGAGTTGGGGTCAGGGGGTGCCTGGCTCAGAGGGGCTGGGGGTCAGGGCTGGGGTCGTGGGGTGCCTGGCTCAGAGGGGCTTACCATGCCGCCTCCCCCCGCTCCCAGAATCTCAGTGAGCCGCATCCAGGAGCTCCTGCCGCTCGGCCCGCCAGAGCTCGCAGCCCCGGCCCCTTACCACACGGCTCCGAGCGGGAGGACCTCAGGCCCCACCCGAGCCACGCCGCTGCAGCACTGTCCAGGGAAGTTCCTGGACGTGGCACACTGAGGCGCCGGGGGATGGGGGAAGGCAGAGGCGTGGGGAAGCCTCCGACATTCTCGTGGGGGGCTCTGTGGGGCCCAGAGCAAATTGCCCCACTTGCTCCCCCCTCTGGGCAGCCCTGGTACCCAGCCCCTTTCTCAGGCAGAACTCCATGCTCCGTGCTGGCTGTGACAGCCCTGTGCAGGGGCACTCTAGTAGAATGGGTTATCTCCTGCTGCAGGGAACTTTGAGCAGGGGAGGAAGTATCAGATTGAACGTCCTTTGTGTGTGCTGAATGCCCCCCTTGATCATAGGAGAATTCAGTCTGTAACTCACTAACAGACAAAGAAGTTCAAGAGGTCATCACTAGGAAAAAGCCCAAGATGTTCAGTGATAAGAGCTGATTTCACATACTGTTTACATCCTAACCATTTAGGAAGATGCCAAGTATACTAAAGAGGAACTAGAGCCCTTTTTGCCAGTCTTCAACACCCCTACATTTTGGTCCTTGCATTTTCAGAAGACAGCCACAAACTGCTCCACATTCTTGTGAAATTAACATTTTAAAGGAATTGAGTGGGAAAGAGTGACATAATAAACTGAAAATACAGTAAATCTTTTTCGCACGTACAATGCAAGTTTTTCCATTTCTTTTTCCCCACCCCCAAAATGTCTCATCAGGTTTCACTTCTGTGCTTTATTGCATCATCAAAACTCCTGAAGAGAATTCTAGACTTGTAATTAAAATGCCCCATGCATTACTCTGAACAGTGTATATTCCACAGGCGTGGTAACATGCAAAAGGCAGATTCTCAATCCCTCTTTGAAAACACTGACAATTTACAGCAGGGGTGGCCAACCTGAGCCTGAGAAGGAGCCAGAATTTACCAATGTACATTGCCAAAGAGCCACAGTAATACGTCAGCAGCCCCCCATCAGTGTCCCCCCCCCTCCCACCCACCCCCAGCAGCCCTGCCGATTAGCGCCTCCCTCTCACTCCCCCATCTCCCAATCAGCTGTTTTGTGGAGTGCAGGAGTCTTAGGGGGGAGGGGAGTGAGGGCACGGCAAATTTAGGGGAGGGGTGGAGTGGGGGCAGGGCCTGTGGTATAGCCAGGGTTGAGCAGTGAGCCCCCCCGGCACATTGGAAAGTTGGCGCCTGTAGCTCCAGCCCCGGAGTTGGTGCCTATACAAGGCATGTGAAGAGCCGCATGTGGCTCCGCAGCCACAGGTTGGCCATCCCTGATTTACAGTTTCATGGTCAGGAAGGGTTTGCATTACACTCTGCAGATACTGTTGTTCAGAGAAGTGGCAGCATTTCCTTCTCTGATTGCATAGATTGATTTGGGCAAGCGAGCACAGTTCAGTTACAGAGTACATAGCAATATTTGTTCAGCAAAAGCTGCCTGAATCTGCTATGAACATAGGCTATGCCCTGCTCACAGTTAAATTTACTATTAGTAAACAGCAGCAGTTTTTATGGGATTTTTTAAAAATGAATATTCAAGTATAGGCTTAAAACTCACTAATCAGAATGAGGAGGGTTCCTAAAGGACTCATCTCTACATACTTAGGCCTTGTTTCAGCAAGGCAGTAAGCACACGCTTAGTTTTACGCACATCTTTTAGCGAGACCGACGCATGAGCTGAAGTGATTTTGCGGATTTGGGGCCTTCGTACAGATCAGGATTCTACACTATGAATGAAGAGTCACAGCTACTTTGGCAAACAAAAGTCAATCACCATTTTTTCTGATCACTGATCTTTAAACCCATTACTGGTCCCTCAACCAAATAGTGCTTTTTTGGCTCTGGTCTAGGATTGATCTTAACAATTTCCAGGACTTAAACCAGTGTACTTTGCAGTGGCAAAAACAAAGGAACATTATGTTTGAGATTCTAGCTCCACAAAACTCAGGAAATTCAAGTCATTGTTCTTCCATTGACCATAGCTTGTCCCCTTTCCACAAATGTATATTACCATTCAGAATATTAGTTTTGCCATCTCAGTACTATGTATGGACAGTACTGGTTTCTAGCTATCAAACACACTTGCCTAGATTTCAACATACAGGTTGAGACATTCTGTACCCCAAAGCATCACCCTATTATTCCCATATTTACCATGGTGACATAATTAGATGTTTTGTGCAAAGTATGCCTTGTAAGGGATCATTCTAAAAGTCTTGATCTGTTGAATATTAATAGCCTGTTGGATTGTATGTGCTGTTCTTGGATCTGAAGTTATGAATACTGACTATGTACCAGTATACCTCTACCCTGATATAATGCGACCCAATATAACACAAATGCTGATATAACGCGGTAAAGCAGTGCTCCCGGGGGATGGGGCTGTGCACTCCGGCGGATCAAAGCAAGTTCGATATAATGCGGTTTCACCTATAATGCGGTAAGATTTTTTGGCTCCCGAGGACAGCGTTATATCGAGGAAGAGGTGTATTTCAAATGTGTTTGCTCCTGGGGTGACACCCACAAGGTAGTTTACATCCAGTCTAGCCAGCACATAGTGGATGAACCATTCAAGGTCATGGCCCATTAAGAAACACAATAGGTCATGGAAGAAGCTAATCCCCGACCTGATGGACTTTCCTGTGAAAGTTCTAGCCAGGATACGGGTAATGGCCCCTGCTGTAACTCATCGAAGCACGCAAGGGCATGTGAGCAACTTATGTGACACTGGACTCCATCTTATGCCTGTACTTTTCCACTAACTGTGCTGGGGGTTTGTTTGGGACAATGAAGTTCCCTCCACATGGAAGAAGCTATAAAAGGGGGAAGTGACATCATTACGGGGACTCACTCCCCCCCTACAACTCAACACCTGGAAATACCTTAGGAACAAAGACTGACGTGGTCCCAGGCTGGAGGGATTTCTAGCCTGTGTATGGAAGACTGGTGGACTATTTGTACCATAAGGGTGCGACACCGCTTGATTCAAATCCTGTCGAGTGTATAGAACTTAGATTGCAATTTTGTTGTATTTCTTAGGTAACCAAGTTTGATCTGTACGCTATTATTTATAATCACTTACATTCTCTTTCTGTAGTTAATAAATCGGTTTTAAATTTTTTACCTAAAACAGTGTGTTGTTTGAAGTGCAAAGGGAAATTGGCACAGGAACAAGGGCGGGTGCATGGCCCTCTCCACACTGAAGGAGGGACGGACTGGGAAATAAACTTACACTGGTCAGGCTTTTGAGTAGGGCAAGACAGTATAGCTCTGGGGTCCTAGGCCAGAGAACTGGGGTGGGACTTGGCTGGAGCCTCCACAGGCGCCAGCTTCCTCCAGGCCCCAGAGGTGCTCAAAACCCTGCCCCAGGCCCCACCCCTTCCCCTTAACCTCCACCCCTGCCCCACCTCTTCCAGTTCCACCCCAGGCCCCGCCCCCACCCCACCTCTTTGCACTCAGTTCCACCCCTCCCCCGAGCACACCCCGTTCCCACGCCTATCCCTCCCTTCCAGTGCCTCGTGCATGCCCTGAAACAGCTGATTGTGGCAGGCGGGAGGCGCTGGGAGGGAGGGGGAAAGAGTTGAACGGAGGGGCCAATGGCGGGTGGGGGGGTACTATGGGGGAGGGAGGAGCTGGCTGCTGGTGGGTGCTATTCCCCCCCCCCCCGTGAGTGCTCCTGTCCTGGAGCACCTACGGAGTTGGTGCCTATGGGAGCCTCTCTATTGTTGGCTCATGAGTGGCTAGGAGAAGCATTCATGTAACTGCAGCTGGGTGTCCCTGTCTCTGTATGGCTGTGTAAGTGCAAGACCTGGAGAGGACTGCAGCTTGTCACAGCCTCACAGTGTGTGTGTGTGGGGCCCAGATTGGTATGCCAGAGGGCTCAGCCGTACCCCCGTTCCAGGTTGCACCCCAGGGAAGTCCATCACACACGTCTGCAGCCACACAGAAGCATCAGCTCTTGAATACTCGGTCCCATACAGCGCATGTAGGACAAGAGATTTTCTAAATCCTTACATGCCTTGCTATTTCTAAATAAAATCTTTGCAAAAATGTCTATGGGCCCAATCCTGCAATGTGCTTAACCTCTTCAACTGTCCCTGAAGTCAGTGGGAGTTGAGGGTGCTCAGCACCTGTAGGATCAGGCTCCGACTGAAACCCAAATTTTCCCATAGAGAACAAGGAGAGGGTTAGGTTTATAGCTGGGTTTTCAAAGAGCTCAGCACCTGAGCAAAAGGAGCTGCTGAGTGCAGAGTACTTTTGAAAGGGTACGTCTACACTACCCACCGGATCAGTGGGTAGCGAGCGATCTATCGGGGATCGATTTATCGCATGTAGTGTAAACGCAATAAATCAATCCCCGATCGCTCTCCCGTCGACTGCTGAACTCCAGCTTGGCGAGAGGTGGAAGCAAAGTTGACGGGTGAGCGGCGGCCGTCGATCCTGTGCCGTGAGGACGCGAAGTAAGTATTCTAAGTCAATCTAAGGTCTTGGCTACACTTGCGGATTCACAGCGCTGCCAAGGCAGCGCTGTGAATCGCGAGTGTAGTCGCGCCACCAGCGCTGCGAGAGAGAAGTTCTCTCTCGCAGCGCTGCAAGTACTCCACCTCTCTGAGGGGAGTAGCTTGCAGCGTTGCGAGCGAGCGTGCAGCGCTGCAGGCGCTGAGTACACTGGCGCTTTACAGCGCTGCGCTCGGGGGGGGTGTGTGTTTTTTCACACCCCTGAGCGCAGCAAGTGCAGTGCTGTGAATTGCCAGTGTAGCCAAGGCCCTAAGATAGATCGACTTCAGCTACACTATTCTCATAGCTGAAGTTGCGGATCTTAGATCGATTCCCCCCGTGTAGACCAGGCCAAAGTCTGGCAACTTATTTAGGTGCCTAAATTGGAAATGAGCTGTTTTGAAAATCTAGCTTCAATGGTGGGTGCTGAGTTTCTTTTCAAAATCTCGTTCTTACAGTTCTTCTTAAGCTATGAGTGAGTCATTCTGGTAAAGCATTGACCACACACCCCTTTCCGCATTTGGAGAGTTATTGTTTGGTGTCTATACGTGCTACCACAAAGCAATCAGGACTGGGACCTCAGTGTCTTACGTGCTGCAGAAACACATAGGCCCTGCCATAAAAATCTTCTAGGCCAACTAAAAAGAGGCCCCACAGAATTCCACGAAGATTTCTCCAGATAATTTACTTTTGGGGTGAGAACAAGCACAAGCTACTTCAGCTCAAATGGTACCTTTATTAAAAAGCTCCAAGCACCTGAAAAGTATAACCAGTTGAAGAGCTTTAAAACCATAACTACATTGCTTTTATCACAAGATTATAATAAACCCTGTGGCATAAGCAGCATAGAGATTTTATCATCTTATTTTATCTTTTGATAGAGATTAGGATAGCAACCACAGGTGTTTTTTTTTCCATCTATACTTAAACCCAAAGCCAAACAGTCATAGACAGGTACTGTTTTAATACATCGATATAACTCAGCAAAGCAAATACACCTTGAAGGGTAGGTAATAAACCCTAAATATAGCAAAGAAGAATTTCACATTCGTTATGACATTAATAGTCTTTTAACCTCTCATTAACAAATTAAAAAAAAGATTTATCTTATGACTGGAGGCTTTTTGCCGACATTAGGTTGCAGGAAAACTCCACGTTGGTAGGTTAAGGTGGAGTTTGGAATGAAAGGTTTGGCAAGAAAAAGAAGCAATACACTTGATGTAGCTGTACGCCGAGGTAATGTAAGATACAATAGCAGTGCTATGTAGCCTTCAGTTATAGCCTCAGGGTTTAGCCGCTGGTCTTTTTCCAATACCTTTTTTGAAGTTGCATAACACTCTACATGCCTCAAAATGATTTAAAATCTAGGAGGCAGCTAACTGAACATTTCAGGCCAGAGGGTTACACTAGCGATTAGACTACTACTATTAGTTCTCAAGGGATATGTTTTTGTAAAATCATTTTTTATGTTTTTTTACAAATTAACCTGAATAAAAGAGGCTGACAATTACAAATTCACCTTTAATATGCAGCCTTCAATAGCAATGTGAGGACTGCTACATTTTAATGGGAAACTGCTAAAGAATTAGCAGGGGAAGGGGCTTTAGGACTAGTAGATGCATTGGTAGAATCAGATATCTGCAAATATAAAGAAATAAAAGTAGTAGGCAAAGTTAAGATCTCCTGAGACAAACAAGCTTTTGGGGGGCTGTGAATCTTTACTCTTCAATATTAAATTACAATTACACAGTTTGCTTTGGTTAGCAGGTAGAAGATCTAGAAAACAGAAACATCAAGCCAAGCTAAACAAAAGCTTTGTCCTCAACTACAGATGTGCAGTGAAGACAGAAAACGGAGATTGCTATCATACTGTAAAAATCCTAGTAGAGACAAAGCACAGGTAGGTTTTGTTTCAATGTAGCTTTTCCGCGTCAGCCCCATATGAGGGGGGCATGAGGTAGACAGCTCTCTCAACAAAGATGCACAACTTTTCTGCAGTGAACATTAGCCTAGGATTTAAAAGGTGTGAGAGAATGTGTTAGCTAGTGTGCTTTATGCTGCTTTGTCCACACTAGCGTTTTAGAACATGCTAGCTAACACCTTTAAATCCTAGTGGAGATCAACCAAAAGGTAGCCCAAATCAAGGGGTGTACTTTGAAATGTGGGCCTATGCTACTTAGACCTCTGCATGTTCATTATCAGCCTGCAAAGTCATGACACTCATCAGGAGAGAGAGAGAGAGATCTTTCGAGACAATGCAAGCCAGTGAGTGGTAGTAAAATTAAAATGATCACCACTGGACAGTTATGGGTGAAATGATTAACAGGGTAGGTAGGTGCTTAACAGTGATAGATAATGAGATTAGGAGGACAGTGGGCAAGGTTACCATGTAACACTCACAAAAACATTCTTAAGAGGGAAAACAGATACTTAGGGGAGCATGGGAATGGGTATTCAGATGCACTCAGAGAAGCTATATGTGCCCCAGGGGAAAATGCTCATGGAACAATGGCAAGGAATCACACCCTTTTACAAGGAAAGGGACCACATCACTCTGGGGAGAACAATAAAAGCAGAATGTAGAGAGTACAGAGTATGCTCAGTACCAACAATTGGACCAGAGTTCATAAAAACCTCCCATTTTTTATCAGCTCCTTTGTCATGCAAAAAGAACAGGAGTACTTGTGGCACCTTAGAGACTAACAAATTTATTAGAGCATAAGCTTTCATGGACTACAGCCCACTTCTTCGGATGCAGTGGCTGTAGTCCACGAAAGCTTATGCTCTAATAAATTTGTTAGTCTCTAAGGTGCCACAAGTACTCCTGTTCTTTTTGCGGATACAGACTAACACGGCTGCTACTCTAAAATTTGTCATGCAAGGTGCTGAATTTTGATTAGAGTGTTTGAATATCCAGTCCTTATTTAGGTGCCTAAATAGTAGTTACAGACCAGGATTCTTGTCAGATTTGCAAGAGAATGAAGTTATTATGGTGAGGAAGCTCAGAAAGTCCTTACACACTATTAGTGAAACTCACCCTTGTGCAAAGGAACAACAGGAGGCCTATGCACCACCTGAGCCTCATCTGAGGGGTTATGAGTGGCTTAAAGTGCCGGCTCTCTGCGAACGAGCAAAAATTAATTCTAAATTCCCTGTAGAGGTTAATTGGAGACCACTGAGTCACAACAAAAGGAGCTACACCAGATTCTTCTAAAGAATGACCACCACACAATGCTATTGGGCACCAATCTTGATTGGTTTCAGAGTAGCAGCCGTGTTAGTCGTATCCGCAAAAAGAACAGGAGTACCTGTGGCCCTTAGAGACTAACAAATTTATTTGAGCATAAGTTTTTGTGGGCTACAGCCCACTTTTTTGGATGCATAATCTTGATTGGGTTACTGGGTATTACTGTACTAGATAACTAGGCTTGAAAGGAATAGATTTTTAATGGGTAAATGTCGATTTCACCGCACACACAAACTGACAAAAATATTTCAATAATAATAATAATAATAATAATAATACCACCACCAAAAAAAATTACAGGTAGGCAAAGTAAGAAAAATGCTGCTTGAGAACTTAGTAGGTGTTGTGATGCAAAAAGTTAAAGCTTTATAACCATTAAAACAAAATTGTCAACATCACATGTCAAAATATACAAAGTAAATATCCTAAATCAAACTCTACCATCATTAAATAATGGTCTGACTTCCCCATCTGACCCCCCACAATAATTGTCCTCAACTGTGAAAATTTAAATCAATAAAAATAAAAACTGCTTAAAAGTAAACATTGATACTATCAACATTATATTAAAAATAAAAATTGAATTCTGCCAAACCTATATATAAGTATGGCATAATAAATACCATAATTGTCAAGCCAGCCAGCCAGGTAGGGCCTAGAAGAAATCTACTCCTACCAGGATTTTATAGGGCAAGTCCTAGGCCTGGTCTACAATAGGAAATCAGGTCAGTATAACTGTCACTCAGGGGGTGTGAAAAATCCACACTCGAGTGACACAGTTAAATCGACCTAACCACCCCTGTAAACAGGGATAGGTACATGGGAGAATTCTCCTATCAACCTAACTCTGCTGTATTCAGCTTCAATTCACCAGCTTCCAGTCACTTTCCCAGAGGGGGAATATGACTGAATACTACCCAGGACAAACTCCTACTCTTGTATCCTCCACCAGATGGATTGACACATGCCACACATCGTTAACACAATCACACTTGTTAGTTCTGGAGATAGGAATGATTTAAGGAAATTATAGTACACTTATCACCAATTAGCCCCGTTTAAATGCTTAAAAAGTGGAAAATGTTAACTTTAAAAGGTGCTGACAAAATGGATTCATTTTAATTCTAACCAAAGGATAGCAACTTCAACCTGCTCAAAGCAAAAGCATTGCAACTCATTGCTTCTGCAGAAGTGAGCGTGCTGGCAAATTTACAATCCCTAATCCTGTTTTGTAATCCATCCAGATCTTCTTTCCCTATAAAGAGGCTAAATAATGAAGCAGCGAGTTCCTCATTTGTGGAGGAGTCTGTTGCATTAAGCATTTTAGAAGTCTAGACACGGTGGGGCTGGATCCTGCTTCCACAGAAGTCAACGTCAAACTTTACTGATGTCACTGGGAACGGGACGGGGGCCTTGTGGCGCGTCTGCAGTAACTCACCCACAATTTCATATTTAACTGTCAGTCATTGAAAGCAGTTATCAGCTTTGCTAGCTCCATGTACTTTGCCAGAACTTCAGCAAGAGTCCAAATGTTACTGGAGCTTTAAAAATATTGCAATGGAATATAAAATTATTTCAATTACAAAGAAAAGTGGATCCCTACATATCTTTTAAAGCTTGTCTTTAATAGATGTATATTGAATTCAGGTTGAGAGATTTCTGCCATGTTGGCAGTTTGTGCAAGACTTAAGGCGTAGGAAATGAATCGCTACTGCTGAGCTTTCCATAGGTTGAGAAGTGTTAAGTATTTCCATAGAAACAATTTCCGCCAATGGAGAAGAACGGCATAATCCAGGGCCAGCTCCAGGCACCAGCTCAGCAAGCAGGTGCTTGGGGCAGCCAAGAGGAAGGGGCGGTACGTTGGGCTCTTTGGCAGCGGGTCCCTCGGTCCCTCTTGGAGGGAAGGACCTGCCGCCGAAGTGCCGCCGAATAAGAAAGCAGTGTGGTGGAGCTGCCACCGAAGTGCCGCTGATCACGACTTCCCCCTCCCGCTGCTTGGGGCAGCAAAAACCCTGGAGCCAGTCCTGGCATAATCTTACATGTACCTTGTACTTGAGGCAAAGTTAGAGTCATTAAACCCTCGTTGTTAGAGATTTACCTTCAGTAGAACCAAGGCAAGAGGAATTAAAACATTTAAAGAGCTGTCAGTGACATCACAAGACACACAGCACGGCTGGAGGATTGTTAAATTACAAAGAGCTTGTATAAAAGGTCCCAGGAAAACATGTTGACCATCAGCAGCAGTCTATGTCTACAGATCAACAATAGCGCTATAAAGGGTGCAATGTTGCGATAATTGGGCCTATACACTTACTCTAATTGTAAAGTGAACTGTAAAAAGTATGTGAAAGGTCATAAGATGTCATGGTAACCTCTACTAACAAACGTTGATGGGAGAAGGTATGAAAAGGAGACAAAAACTGAATTAGTCTAAACAAAAAGACCTACTGATATAACTCAAGGACTGCGTTAAGATCCTGCTTAGTAAACCAGAAAATGTGGGTCCAGAAATCAGTGAACCAAAATTGGTGGATCCAAAACTAGGCCTAATTGGTGGACAAAATAATATTCCACCCATCACTCCCTTTTTGGGTCCTTAAAGAAAGGCTTTGTAAGGAAAAACATAGAAGATCAGACAGACGCTACTGAAGCAAGCTTCACCATCAAGGCTACAACTCCCACATACGTCCGGTTTTTCCTCGGACACGTCCGGCTTTTTGGTATTCAAACCCCCGTCCGGGGGGAATTGCCAAAAAGCCGAACATGTCTGGGAAAAATACCGCCAGCTGGACACTTCCCCTCCCGCGGCTGCTGTGCTCCTCCCCTGACTCTTCGGCTCTGCTTAAGAGCCGAGCTACCCAAGCGCTACCCGCTTCGGGCAGCCCCCTTGCCTCCGGACCCTGAGCCACCGGCCGGGCACTTCCCCTCCTGGGCTCCGGAGGCGCAGGGTCCAGAGGCTTGGGGGCTGCCCGAAGCCGGTAGTGCTCGGGCAGCTCGGCTCTTAAACAGAGCCAAAGAGTCAGGGGAGGAGCACAGCAGCCGGAGCCCGGGAGGGGAAGTGCCCGGCCGGGGGCGCAGGGTCCAGAGGCATGGGGGCTGCCCGAAGCCCGAGCACTACCAGCTTCACGGTTTGCCAGGCAGCCTCCAGACCCTGCGCCCCCAGCTGGGAGCTTCCCCTCCCAGGCTCCAGCTGCGCTGGGGAAGCGCCGGCCGGGGGTGCAGGGTCTGGAGGCTGCCCGGCAAACTGTGAAGCCGGTAGCGCTCGGGCAGCCCTTTTCGCGTGGCTGAGAGGGAGGAGGGGGAGTTAGGGTGGGGACTTTGGGGGAAGGGGTGGGGTTGGGGCAATGCCAGGGGTGGGAAAGGGGCGGGGCCAGGGCCCGTGGAGTGTCCTCTTTTTTTATTTTTTAAATATGGTAACCCTAGTCAAACTAGGTCTTTTCTTTCCCATTCTCCAGCTACATGGAAATGGAACAAGGAATATTGATAAAATGAAAGTCTTGTTTAATACTTAACATTTCAAGTGCTTTAACTGTTTTTCTTTATCTTTAATAAAATATTTTTATTTGTGTGTTGCCAGGGTACTAGGCCGGCTTAGGGCCTTGTATACCAAACCCTGAACTTTGTTTATCCCTGTTCAGTGTAGGATGGTGAGTGGGTTATGTTAACACTCCTCAGGCATTTTGTTCAGAATGAAAGGCAGCAGACCAGCTCTTCAGCCTGGCTGTCAGCGCACACGCTGACCACGTGCTATCTGTGAATCCACGGTTGGATTCCTGCCATGCAATTTGCGTGGCTTTTCCTGCAAATACTTCCTGAGATTTCTGCAGAACTACACAGACACTCTGCTGCGCACGAGGGCTCTGCACAAGTCTGTTACCAGTCAGTGGCTGGCAGAACATTCCCTGTAACAGGAAAATTGAAGACAGCAAAATGAAAAGGCCGAGATGTTCAGGATCGTGTCTGGATGGGCAGCAGTAGGGACTGGCCACATCAGGTGGCTCACAATCCAGCCAGACTATAGTTGACTTTGCAGCTGATATGCAACACAAAAAACACAATAGAAACTCCCAACACAGTGATAACTTTACAATGATTCATAGTTAGGCAAGAGATACTGGTAGTATAAGAGACCAATTCCAGGATGCAAGACTATGCAAATTTATAAATAGATTGATGAATCATAACTCCACATGACAGGGCTGGTCACAGAGCTGCCACAGGACTCTATGTACCCTGGCCTTCCTGGTGTTTTTCACATTTAATCCAAAAATAGGATTGAGAATCACACATGGGAGGGCCAGGAGTGATCCCCTGGATCACTCAATCTGACCCCCTGCAACTCAAGGCAACTCAGTCCCAACAGAGGGTTTCAAAGCAACATACAGGATCCAGCTTCATACTGGAGCACAAAATGGGGAAGCCTCTTTACTGCCCTTCTGCCAGTGACTCGTCTTCTGAGAAGTAGCAGCAGCAGCACCGCCTGCAGAAATGGAAAGACTAATCGTCTAAAACTGCTCCTGACAGGTGGCTTTGCTGCCACCTTTGCCACTCCCAACCCCTCAATGCTGCTGCCATCACCACCTGTGGATCTCATTCCATGAGAACTACTGGTATTGTGCCCTTTGAAAGTGAGAGAAGCATAAGGGAGGAAGGTCTCTTCTCCAGGGAAGACCGCAAAACTCCAGGCTGCAGAAGAAACGGACAGAGAAAGTGACACTCACAGCAGCAGGCCACAGGAACCATGAAAGAAAGCTGAAGTGCAAGCCAAAACATGCTCCTTCCTCATCCCTTGAAAAAGACTAAGTCACCCAACGTTGTGGTCACAGACAATGTTACAAAGCACTTGACCTGGGGGCGGCAACCTTTCAGAAGCGGTGTGCCAAGTCTTCATTTATTCACTCTAACTTAAGGTTTCGCGTGCCAGTAATACATTTTAACGTTTTTAGAAGGTCTCTTTCTCTAAGTCTATAATATATAACTAAACTATTGTATGTAAAGTAAATAAGGTTTTTAAAATGTTTAAGAAGCTTCATATAAAATTAAGTTAAAATGCAAAGCCCCCCCGGACCGGTGGCCAGGACCTGGGCAGTGTGAGTGCCACTGAAAATCAGCTCACATGCCACCTTCGGCACGCGTGCCACAGGTTAGAGGAGAAGGTATATAGGGAGGGGCAGAGCCGGAAAGGCCTTGAAAATGAGGGAAGGAGTAGGAATGGGGCTACCAGTAACAGCAGTTACAGTAGCTAGGAGCAGGCAACCAGCCCATGAAGGCAGGAATGCCCAAGTAGCAGCAAACAAAGATGCCCTAGCACAGCAAGGTTGTAGCCTCAGAACCAGCAGCACAGAAGCAAAATCAGAGATTCGTGAAACTGAGGCCACACACAGGCAAATTTTCACGACATGCAGAGGTGTTACTAGTCATGGCACACATACGAAGACTCCTCTCCATAACACACCCTTCCATTTAGTGCTCACAGAACACGCAACCAGAGCCCTGTAACTCACCCGAATTGAAACACAGTCCTGTGGCACCTTAAAGACTAACTGATGAATGAATCATGCTTCCTGGGTAAAGGAAAGCAGTAGTATAATGGAAGGGAAATGAGCACCACAGTATGTTGAGCCAGCTACTCTCTTACTGCTCAGAATGCTGCCGTCTCTGTCTCCCTTGCTCCCAGTAGTGTTGCTCCTCTGTCTTCACTCTTAAGAGCATCACCCCAACCCACCCGAAGCACTCAAGTCAGGCCCCGCCAAAACCATAAGATTTTTAACATAAATAAATGTGGGGGTCTTTACTTGCTTTCCGGTTTTGAATCTTTGGGGTTCAGGTGTTCAAGCTTCTCTCTGCAGCTGTGAGGGCTAGAACCCTACTTTCTTTTTAAAAGTGAACATAGAGAGTCTTACATAATCACATGACTCCAGGAGCTAAGGCTTTAAAGAGGAAAAAACACAGCAGAGGTTGCAAGACTTGTGATGAGCTGACAATACTGAAGCTTCATCTTTGCTGGCAAAGAGGTGTTCTTTTTTACTGCAAGATAATGAACACGTGATAGTCACCCTGCTGGAAAATCTTAGTGGAGACAAGGCACCTATCCAGGGCCAGCGGTTGCCTAGGGCGGCAGGATTTGGGGGGTGGCATTTTGCAGTCGTCGGCGGAAATTCGGCGGCGGGTCCTTCACTCGCTCCGGGACCCACCGCCGAAGTGCCCCAAAGACACGGAGCGGAAGGACCCCTGCCGCCGAATGCTCAGAGGAGGAGCGCTGCCGCCTAGGGCGGCAAAAACCCTGGCGTCAAGTATCAGGGGGTAGCCGTGTTAGTCTGTATCTACAAAAACAACAAGAAGTCTGGTGGCACCTTAAAGACTAACAGATTTATTTGGGCATAAGCTTTCGTGAGTAAAAACCTCACTTCTTCGGATGCAAAAAACCCTGGCGCCGCTCCTGCGCCTATCATTGTTATTTACCTAGGTAGTTAGGCGAGGTCAACGCTCAATCCTCCTCCCACAGCTGACCTCACAGTAAAACTACAGGACCTTGTCTCCACCAGGATTTCACCACAAGATAGCTAATATTATCCTGTGGTTAAAAAAACAACAACAGACACTCTTTTTTAGCAGTGAAGCCAGCCTAGAAGGGAGCTGTAGCAGATCTTGTAAGTTTAAATCTTATGCTCCCTGCCAGTGTCAAGAGAAGCGTAAAAGCGCAAAGCCAGAGTTACAATAGCAGCTGCAATGCTCTGTGCATTCATATCAAGAATAAAAACAGTTCCTTTCTGATGAAGCTTATCAGAGTGATGCTAGTACTGCATGTAGGGGGAGGATTTTCGAGGGACATAAATTGGAATTAAGCACCCAATTCCCATTGATTTTCCTGGGTATCTGAAAATCCAACAATAATTGTGAAAGGGATACAAGAGCATATGGTGCTTTAGAACATGTGGTTCAGACAGGTCCCCAGACAGCAACCTTGTCCAACAAAACAGGACGTGTCTATTGCTGCAAAGCAGTATTTTTCTTGGATGGCAAAAAGATCCTTGATTTTTTTTAAATATTACGCACTCTCCTCTTCGCCAGATTTTTTGACGTCAGTTCCCATCCCAAAGGCCGGTCTTTGCACAATTATATTATTCGTTGCTCAGAAGATAAACTGCCTACCACATTCCACATTTTGTTTCCTGACCTTTTTCTGTGCTTAAATGCAGTAGTCATAGCTATTATTCATAGAACCAAAGGCATAATGGAAATGTCGCCTCTGGTTTATAATTTTCAGGAACATGGATTATTAGGAATGAAACTCAAAGTAGATTTTTTTTTTTAAACATCTTTTTTGGTCTCTGCATTAAATTAAAAACACAGGAGAGAACAGAAGAGGTTACCATGCTTTTTAACACTTTAGTGCACAGGAGAGAGAAGCTATTTGGTTTGTAAGAGAACGAACCCTACTGTTCCGACTTCTGGCCACCTTCTGGCTAGAACTGTCCTTGCATCAGAAGATTAGTACTGGTAGTAGCCTTCTACTTGGGTGAATCTCAGCTCTACCCACTGAGGAACAATGCGCTACCGAAGCTGCTTTCTCCATATGCCCCCTCCCCACCCAGGAGACACTGCAGCTACTTCCAAATAGGCTCCCACCTCCCTCTCTCTGTTTAGGACTCCCTTCCTCCTCACCTCCTCCCTGATGTGCTCACTCACCTTTGCCCTACTGCCCTGGCAAACAATCCCCCTCTCTGCCTTGCTGCTACTCTACCCTGCCCTGCAACTCTGCTCTTAGCCTCCCTCCTCCTCCACTTGCTGATCCGGGAGAGCTCCCATAACTATTTCTGCAATCCACCCCTCCCAGCTGGTGCTAATTTTCCACTCCCCTCATGCATTTTCAGACCACATTTCAGAAGTGCTGGGGGTGAGACAGTAAATCCTGCCTCGCTACAAGCAAGGTGAGCAGCTTCTGCTGGCACGTCAGTCTGTTGTCTGTGGACTTTGGCTCCTGGTATTCTGAGTGTCACAGCTAAATACAAGATCCAACAGATAGTAGATACTTAAAATAAATAGTCAGCACATATTCTATCTGTTGGATCTTGCATTTAGCTGTGATACTCAGAGTACCTTTCCCAGGCCTGAAGAAGAGCTTTGTATAGCTCCAAAGTGTCTCTCTCTCTCTCTCGTCAACAGAAAGTTGGTCCAATAAAAGATATTACCTCTCCCATCTTGCCTCTCTAATATCCTGAGACTGACATGGCTACAACAATACTGCATAGCTCAGACTAGAGCAGAGGTGGGCAAACTACGGCCTGCGGGCCACATCCAGCCCACGGGACCGTTCTGCCCAGCCCCCGAGCTCCTGGCCTGGAAGGCTTGTCCCTAGCCCCTTCCCCGCAGCCTCAGCTCACTCGCTCCACTGCCAGCGCAATGCTCTGGGCGGCAGGGCTGTGAGCTCCTGGGGCAGCGCAGCTGCAGAGCCCGGCCTGACCCTGTGCTCTGCGGCGGCAGTGTGGCGGCCTGGCTCCAGCCGGGCGGCGCGGCTGTAGCACTGCCAGCCACTGGTACTGCGCTACCTGGAGCAAGGGGGCACGGAGCAGGGAGGGGGGTTGGATAGAGGGCAGGGGAGTTTGGGGTGGTGGTCAGGGGGTGGGGATAGGGGTTGGGGGGGAAACAGGAGGTTGAATGGGGGCAGCGGTTCCAGGGGGGCAGTCAGGAAGGCGGGGGGGTTGGATGGGGTGGCAGGGGGCAGGGGTTCCAGGGGCAGTGGGGTGTGTGTGTGTGTGTGTGTGTGTGTGTAATGAGAGGAGGGGTTGGATGGGGGTCCAGGAGAGGTCAGGGGACAGGGAGCGGGAGGGAGTGTGTGTGGATGGGGCAGATAGAAGGTGGGGGCCAGGCCACGACCCCCTCCCCTAACCGGCCCTCCATACAATTTACGAAACCCGATGCGGCCCTCAGGCCAAAACGTTTGCCTGCTCCTGGACTAGAGTGACAAGCCAATGCCTTTTGGCTCAAAGACTGCAGAATGGTTCACCTACAGATTGTCAATGGATCAATAATCAACCCATAGTCTAAGCTTGTAAAGATAAGGCACGTGTCCAAGTAGATATCTGGACTAGCCAGAGTGATATCAAATGCACCGAATTAATAACTGAAATTTAAACAAGACTTGTCATTTCCTAATAGATTAAGTTCCAAAGAAGTCTTTGGGTGATGACAAAATTAAAAAGAACAGACAACCCCCCAAAAAACAGGAACTCGGAAGAGGATCTCTTGCTGTCACTTAACTCCTTTGCTGCTAGACTACGCTGGATCTTTCAGACAGGGGTGGAGCGATGATTTTTTTTTTTTTTTGTATTACAGTAGTGCCAAGTTACATTACATAGTCGAAACAGAAAAAGGGTAAGCGGTAAAACACAGGCATAAACAGGGGATGCGACTTGCCAATGGGTCACAGATTAGTTGCAGTGCTGGTAACAGAGCCCAGGTCTCCTGACTCCTACTCCAGTGCCCTGTCTGCTAGACCACACTGATGTTCAAATGGAATGTCAGCACTTACACATCTGTTACATGGGGCAGCAGTGGAGGGGAATTTTGTTCAAACTGTTTTGCTGCTGCCTATTAAAATCAGTGGCAAAGCAAAGTTGTACATACAGAGTATGCGCAAAATTCTCAAGAATTGCAGATTGTAACTGTCAGGGCTGCTTTGACTGGTTTGAGTCAGATATTTTATGAGCAAGTGAAAAACAGCGGTGGGAAACTGTAACCCTGGCTGCTTGTCACACTAACATATCCTTAAGTATAATTTCTTACAGTGTTTACTCGCACTCACCCAGGGAGGCATTGTGATCGCTTGTCACGCACAGCTGTACTAGTGGAAAAATGGGTGTATGCGTCAGGGTCAATTACATAAACAAAAGAGTAAGCGTGGAGCGAACTAGACTGGAAACATTTTGAATTAAAAAGCAATTTAGACACACAGGGCCTATGTGAGATGTAGAGAAGATTTTAGAGCCCTTTGAACTTGTCCCCCCCGGAGAAGCTGTTCAGGGTTTTTATTTGTATTCCATAGGGCCTAAAGGTCCCCCCCTCCAAGCAGGACCGAGGCCCCATTGTGCTAGACACTCTACACAGTGAACATAAGACAGTCCCTGCCTCAAAGAGCTTACAATCTAAAAGTGGAGAGAGAGAGAGACACAAGTAGAATATTTTTTGCCAAGAGCACAGTACAATTTCTTCCCAGAATCTTCTTCACATAAACACGCCCCTGCCATCAGCCACCCCCATGTACAGCTCTTGAACTCCTTCAGTCCCTGATCACCCCAAGAGTCCTCCTTCCTTCACCCCCCCAAAGGAAAACACCTCGCTTCATTCTGGGAGACAAATATCAGCAGTTCCCCTCAACTGCCCTAAGTGCCTGAAGGCAGCTCACAGTTGCTTCCCTTCCTTGTGAGGGATGCCTAGGAGCAGGTCCAGGTGGGCAGGCTTGGGCTAGGTCTGTGGTTTTCAACCTGTGGTCCACAGACCCCTGGGGGTCTGCAGACTATGTCTAAGATTTCCAAAAGGGGTCTGCACCTCCATTTGAATTTTTTAGGGATCCGCAAATGACAAAAAGGTTGAAAACCACTGGGCTGCACCGTGTCCTGGACTTTGGCAACTACACCAATTAAGTGCGTTTAAAATCAATTTATTTAAATGAGTGCAAACACCCCATGGATGTTCTTAAAAAAAAAAAATCAATTTAAATTGGTGCAACTGTGTGTTCAGACTGGCTTTAGGGCTTGTCTACCACAAAAGTTGGCCCGCTTTAACGATAACAGTATAGTTCAATCAGTTAAACTCCCCTTTTGCGGATGCAGTTATATTTGTATAAAGGTGCCTTCTACCAGTGTAGCTATTCCCATAGTGGAAGGGAAAAAAATCAGCTACAGGCCCTGTAAAAGGCACCTTCATAGAATCATAGAAATGTAGGGCTGGAAGGGACCTCAAGAGGTCATCAGGTCCAGCCCCCCGCGCTGAGGCAGGACCAAGTCTAGACCCTCCCTGACAGGACGTAACTGCCTCCACCCTAGGGATTATTACCAGTAGAACCATTAGAAAAAAGAAAAAAAATTCACACTTTTAACTGTGGATACAACTAGCCTGGAGCTGGAAGGTGTCATTTCCTGCTTGAGTAGACATACCCGCACTAGCTCAGACCGAGCTGGTTTGCTAAAAATAGAAGTGTAGCTGTGGCAGCACAACAGGCTAGCCACCCCGAGCATGATCCATCCAAGACTCTAGGTACGTACTTGGGGAACCAAGCCCACTGCATTGCCACAGCTACACTTTTATTTTTAGCACACTAGTCGATTAGCACTTGTACGGGTACCTCTACTCGGGCTGGAAATTGCACCTTCTAGCTCCAATGTTCCCCAAAACAGTTATATCTGTATAGAATGCATGTGTTCCCAGGCCTAGCTATTGGAAACAGTTGCATCATTTAATACGCTCCGTGAGCAAACAAACTGTAATTAAGAGTTCAGACTGTAAAAAAGAGCATTTAAAAATGATGTGGCTTGTCTTTAGCTATCATTTCGAGTCAGCACCCTCTTATCAATAGCTCAGCACCATAAATATACACATTGCTTTACAGAACTTAAATATAGTTGTGGTTTTTCTGCTCCCTTATCTAACCCTGTTACTATAAAACAAGCTTTGAGTATATAAAAGGCACCTACAGGAAATAAAGATGCATCTATCATCACTATGTAGAATCACAGAACTGGAAGGGACCTCGAGAGGTCATCTAGTCCAGTCCCCTGCATTCAAGGCAGGACTAAGTATTATCTATACCATCTCTGACAGGTGTTTGTCCAACCTTAGAGACAGCTAAGGGGAGATATGATTGAGGTCTATAAAATCATGACTGGTGTAGAGAAAGTAGATAAGGAAGTGTTGTTTACTACTTCTCAAACACAAGAACTAGGGGTCACTAAATGAAATTAATAGGCAGCAGGTTTAAAACAAATACAAGGAAGTATTTCTTCACACAACGCACAGTCAACCTGTGGAACTCCTTGCCAGAGGATGTTGTGAAGGCCAAGACCATAACAGGGTTAACAAAACAAAACAAAACTAGATAAGTTCATGGAGGGTAGGTCCATCAATGGCTATTAGCTAGGATGGGCAGGAATGGTGTCCCTAGCCTCTGTTTGCCGGAAGCTGGGAATGAGTGACAGGGGATGGATCACTTGATGATTACCTGTTATGTTGATTCCCTCTGGGGCACCTGGTACTGGTCACTGTCGGAAGACAGGATACTGGGATAGATGGATCTTTAGTCTGACCCAGTAGGGCCATTCTTATGCTCTTAAAAATCCCCAATGATGGAGATTCCACAACCTCCCTACGCAATTTATTCCAGTGCTTAACCACTCTGACAGTTAGGAAGTTTCTCCTAATGTCCAACCTAAGCCACCCTTGCTGCAATTTAAGCCCACTGCTTCTTGTCCTATCCTCAGAGGTTAGTCTGGGGAATAATGTCTCTGCTAACCAGAAGAAGAGTATTTTAACTTTTCTGTTTCAATTTGTTCATTCTTTCAGAATAGTGTTTGAAAACGGTCATCTGATGTGTGACAGGATTAACACATTTAATTGAAAACAGTCCCTGGAAAAAAATCATGGAGCAGGTCCTCAAGGAATCCATTTTGAACCACTTGGAGGAGAGAAAAGTGATCAGGAACAGTCAACATGGACTCACCAAGGGCAAGTCATGCCAGACCAACCTGATTGCCTTCTATGATGAGATAATTGCTTCTGTGGATATGGGGAAGTGGTGGACGTGATATATCTGGACATTAGCAAAGCTTTTGATATGGTCTCCTACAGTACTCTTGCAAGCAAGTTAAAAAAGAATGGATTGGATGAATCCACTATAAGGTGGCTAGAAAGCTGGCTAGATCGTCGGACTCAACGGGTAGTGATCAACGGCTCGATGTCTAGTTGGCAGCCGGTATCAAGCAGAGTGCCCCAGGGGTCTCTCCTGGGGCCGGTTTTGTTCAACATCTTCATTAATGATCTGGATGCTGGGATGGATTGCACCCTCAGCAAGTTCGCGGATGACACTAAGCTGAGGGGAGAGGTAGATATGCTGGAGGGTAGGGATAGGGTCCAGAGTGACCTAGACAAATTGTTGGATTGGGGCGGAGGGGAAGAGCACTGCTACAGGCTGGGGATTGACTGGCTAAGCGGCAGCTTTATAGAAAAGAACCTGGGGATTACAGTGGACGAGAAGCTGGTTATGAGTCAGCAGTGTGCCCTTGTTGCCAAGAAGGCTAACAGCGTATTGGACTGCATTCTTGGAGCATTGCCAGCAGATTGAGGGAAGTGATTATTTCCCTCTATTCGGCACTGGTGAGGCCACATCTGGAGTATTGTATCCAGTTTTGGGCCCCCCACTACAGAAAAGATGTGGACAAATTGGAGAGTCCAGCAGAGGACAATGAAAATGATTAGGGGGCTGGGGCACATGACTTACGAGGAGAGGTTGAGGGAAAATAGACTTATTTAAAGAAGAATGAGGGGGGGGGGGGTTGATAGTAGCCTTCAACTACCTGAAGCGGGGTTCCAAAGAGGATGGAGCTCGGCTGTTCTCAGTGGTGGGAGATGAGAGAGCAAGAAGCAATGGTCTTAATTTGCAGTGGGGGAGGTCTAGGTTGGCTATTAGGAAACACTATTTCACTAGGAGGGTGGTGAAGCACTGGAATTGATTACCTAGGGAGGTGGTGGAATCGCCATCCTTAGAGGTTTTTAAGGCCTGGCTTGACAAAGCCCTGGGTGGGATGATTTAGTTGGGGTTGGTCCTGCTTTGAGCAGGGGGTTGGACTAGATGACCTATTGAGGTGTCTTCCAACCCTAATCTTCCATGATTCTATGGACCTCACTCAGTAATACACTTTGGGAAAAGTCACGAAGAAACCCGAGCAACTTTATTCATTAACTCTTTTTTTGTGATTCCACCTATTTGCAGGAGTTTTATTTCCTGTTTCTTTGTGTTGCCTGCAAACTCCTCTTTCCATTGATATTGACCAATACCACTGTTCACCTGGTCACCTAGTCTCTCCACTTCTATTCACATGCTTACCATGTTCTGCCACTTCATTTACATTAATAAAATCCCTCTCTTCCTTGTTACATGGGAGGAGCTCCCCATCAACATCTGCAAGGCCATCGTTTTCCTTCTTCAAATCCCTCGTTCAAACTTTCCTTTGCAGGAAACGTGGCAATGGTTAGGCAGCTGGTGTGCTGAGACCACTGCCTATCATATTAACCAATAGTGCTCCTTATTTGCTTATGCTACCCAGGTCTGCGTCTACACCGTTTGTCTCCTGTCTTAGACTGTAAGCGCCTCAAGTCCTTTTATCATCTGTTTGTGCCGTACCTAGCGCAAAGGGGACCTGGTCCATGACTGGGGCTCCTACATGCTACTGCAATACAAAGAAAATAATTTATCTCCACCAGGAAGAACATGTCTCTCACCTGAGCTACTTTCTCTACCTGCCTCACAGCTCATCTCCCCAAGCTGCTGCTGTGAACGTAATGGTTTGGGGTTTTTTGCTGCTTAGGTCACCCTTTAAATCCCCCCAAAGGCTTCCCTTCTTTCACCTTCCTAATTGATTTCAAGCTCCCAGGACTTCATCCTTACAAACATTCATAAAGCCAGATTCCTCAGTGTTGTCATGTTTGGGCTGCAAATGGGCCTGGGGAATGTACATTTGTGGAAAAATAAACAAACGGTGTAATTGCAGCCCTTGCGATAACCAACCAGAACTCTCACTGGCCTGGGGGAGCAAGGACTAACGACACTAAATCCTGCATTAGTGAGCTGTCCCTAAACTAGAGGCCTGTCTCCCTATTCTCCCCCCTTTCACAGAAGCTCTTTCCCCTTCCCTGCTCTCTTGTCTCATCTGCCAGTGTTTTCCCTTCTCTCACTCCCTTAGATCATGTTTCTGCTTCCTTGGACTAAAATCAGATCAGTTCCACTCTGTTGCTTGTTGCAAGAATAGTGATAGGGACATCCCAGAGAGAGGAGGTGGTAGCTGTGGGAAGACCACGCCTTGCACTCTTGCAGGAGTTTTAAACGTGATTCGACCTAAAAATAATTGAAGCACACTTCGTTCCCACTCATTTAACTAGCAGTTAACTCCACTCAGAGGGTCTATTTTTAGTTACTCTGGGTTAGGTTTCTATTAATAACGTATGGATTTCACTAAATGGATCATTTACAAGTTAACTACTACACAGCTTTGCTCAGGTCGGAAAACAACACCCTTCCCCCCCCTGTTTTGCTGCTACCAAAGTTTCCTGGCTGTCCTTGCAAAATTCATGAACTAGCACAAGCGGGTATAATCCCCTTGATTTCAGTGGAGTTGCACTTGCTTATGCCAACGCTCAGTTAGACTCCAGTAACCAAGGCCATTCGCTCTCATCCAGTTTGCTTTTTAGAGTCACAGATTTCAAAGCCTTTTTTTCCATTCAAATAAGCACAACAGCATTTGCTCTCTCAAAGGCGATTTGTGTAATGATTACAAGATAAGGTCAGTTGAAAACAATATTGTTCTTGGAGAATGGTCTCCCGACACTGAAGAAATGCCCAGGAGAAGCCGAGCCATCCCTTATTAAAGCAGAAAGCCCGTGAAAATTCACTATTTCAAATAATTATTTCTGGAATATCCCAAAAAACCTACAATGCCAAATAACATTTTCAGACTTTGACTTTCTGTGTTGCTCTCTGTTCTCTACTAAGTAGCTGTTCTGGTTCATTGCTCTAGCCAGAGAACAAGCATGTTTTAACTGTGTGCTGTACCAAATTATTTTGTATGGTATCTTACATTACCCACTGGACCCCAAAGTGCTTACACAGAGTCCAAACTAAAACATTAATAAGAGACAGAGAGCAGTCTATTAACTCTGTTCTAACATGCATATGAGCTTTAACCTATGCCCTCCGATGGCCCAACTAGCTCAGATTTAAAGCACCACCATGCTCAAGTGAAAGATTGTGTGGGCAGCAGTTGGTTTAGAGTAAGAGTAAGAACTTTGCAGTAAAGACATAACCGGTGTTTGAATACAAATAAATTGTAAACTGGCTGCAAAAAAACCAAACCGTTTCAGTTGTTACCCAGGGTAAACAGGGCCTTTGTTTCTCTTTCCGTGGAACCTCACCCACTAACTTTAAAACTAGTTTTACTGGAGCCTGACTATTTATCAGAAACATGGAGATTTTTCCACATGTGCTGAAGATACAAGTATCTTGTGGAGCATTCCAGTAAATGCTGGTTTTCTTAAAGGGCCATAGGTGATGTTCTTTAGGGGCATCCAGTTACATTATGAAGCTGTTTGTTCCCTACTCAATAGAGAACATTTATAGGAAAGCGAAGTGTTACTGAAATTTTCCAAACAGGTTTCAGATTTTTAACACCGTCAATCATCACGTGGCACCAGGGCTGGCTCCAGGCACCAGCTTACCAAACAGGTGCTTGGGGTGGCCACTTGGGAGAGGGGCGGCACGTCCAACTGTTCGGCGGCAATTTGGCGGACGGTCCCTCACTCCCGCTCGGAGCGAAGGACCTCCCGCTGAATTGCTGCTGCAGATCGCTTTTTTTTTTTGGGTGCTTGGGGCAGCCAAAACCCTAGATCCGGCCCTGCATGGCACAATGTCTTGTGTGCCCGTGCCTCTGATTTTCCCAAAGGGACAGGCACTCTCTTGCAGAATAAATGGTGAGGCTGGCTGGAAGAGACTAAGAACTCTCTCTGAACAAAACCACAAGAGATACCCCTCCACTTGTGAAAGTGGAGCCAAGTCACATCCCAGCTGAAACAGGACAAGAGACAACTGTTGCTTCCATGGTACATGCTCCACGCCCCCTTAGGAGAGGGGGAAACTCCTCCATAGCTGGGAAGAGGGAGAAGCTAGGGTCAGCAGCTCTCGGGGAGAATCTCCCCACTCCAAAAAGCATGGGGGGAGAAGCCATGTCTAATTCTTCCCTGCCTGCATCACACCATGTATCATTTATACCTGCGCAAACTGCGTGCAACACACTAACATTTTGATCGAATAATACCTTAAACCCATTTTGCACAGGGAGAATAGACAGAAGGTACAAGACAGCAGAGAATCAGGTGCAGGGTCTTTTGGCTACTTGCACAGGTTCACTGTACACACCATAACACACCCAGGCTCTGCAGGCAGCTGTAATCAGGAAGTTCATGAAGCTTCCTAATGAAGGTGGATCATTTTGGTTTGACTTGAATCCATAGGGAAGTGAAAAGAATGTGTACGAACAAACTCATCGGACATTTATTTTTAAGAGTTATATTTAATGATAGAAAAGTACAAACTCAGAAAAATACATATTTTGACAACATTCATGTGTTTGAACTCCGTTGAACTTTACTTTTCCAAGTTATTCCCCAAGCCTCTACCAAGGAGACTCAAGGTCACAAAACAGAACTCTGCTGAAATTAATACCAACAAGGGATGTCATTAAGGAAAAACACAAGGAAATTCCACAGTAAAAAACTACAATGAGAGATGCATGAAGCCAAAGTTATGTGGAAGATGTTTAAATGGAAGTACAGCATGAATATTTCAATTGTTTGATGTGACACTATGCCACCACCAAAGAAAGGAGCTTCCACAAAGACAGGGTGCAGTATGGGGGTTGTCAATACCTTCTGTCAAACCTACTAAGGAGACAACCTCAAAGAGACAAGTGTGATGGATACCCCCTCTCTCAAGACAGTAGCTCAACCATGGACAATGCTGCCATTCAGCTCAAAGAAGTTCTCCCATGGCACAGAGCCAACTCCACCTTTACAAATCACAAAGCAATATGGAAACCAAAACCTAATTAGTTTCAAGGCATGGCTACACTTGCAGATGTAGAGCGCTGAGAGTTAAACCAGCCCTCTGAGACCGCAGCAGGGAAAGCGCTGCTGTGTGTTCACACTGTCAGCTGCAAGCGCAGCCGAGTGGCCACATTTGCGGCACTTGCAGTGGCATTGGGAGCAGTGCATTATGGGCAGCTATCCCACAGAACACCTCTTCCCATTCTGGTGCTGTGGCTTGTGGGAAGGGGGCGGAGGGGGGCGGGGCATTCTGGGCCCTGTCCCAATGTCCCATGATGCATTACTTCGCATCCCAGCAATCCCTGTGCTTCTGCCCACATTTGGCGCCATCTTTCAACGTTTTTTGTACTGCACGCTATGTCTTCCCTTTCGGTTTGCAGGAATGGATCCTGAACTTGAGAGGAATATGCTGATGGGTCTCGCCAGCATGTCATGAATTGCAGTCGAGTTACTCCTTAAAGCTACAAAGTGACAGTGAGGAGTCCGACGATGATGTCGACTCGCGTAACACACATGACACGAGATTGCTTGTGGCATTCCTGGACATGCTCACCGCAGTAGAACGCCGCTTTTGGGCTGGGAAAACAAGCACTGAGTGGTGGAATCACATCATCATGCAAGTCTGGGATGACGAGCAGTGGCTGCAGAACTTTCAGATGAGGAAAGCCACTTTCATGGGACTGGGTGCTGAACTTGCCCCCACCCTGTGGTGCAAGGACACGAGATTGAGAGCTGCCCTGCCTGTGGAAAAGCGGGTGGCTATTGTAATCTGGAAACTGGCAACTCCAGACAGCTACCGATCGGTCGCTAGCCAGTTTGGAGTGGGAAAGTCGACCGTTGGAATCGTGTTGATGCAAGTTTGCAGGGCCATTAATGGCATCCTGCTCAGAAGAACCATGACTCTGGGCAACGTGCGTGACATTGTGGCTGGCTTTGCACAAATGGGTTTCCCTAACTGCGGAGGGGCGATAGATGGGACGCATATTCCAATTCTGGCACCAGACCACCTAGCCTTCAAGTACATTAATCAGAAGGGCTATTTCTCTATGGTTCTCCAGACGCTTGTGGATCACCGTGGGTGTTTCATTGACATTAACAGAGGCTGGTCCGGAAAGGTGCATGACGCACGCATCTTTCGGAACACAGGCCTGTTCAGGAAGCTGCTGTGACGGGATGGATCACAGAAACCCCCTTGGGAGCTGCCACCCGATGTGCAAAGACTACCCCTGCTTCTGTTTTCCCTGCCAGCTCAGGACTCCAGCACCCTGTCTTGCTGGGCCAGACACTCCCGTCTGGCTCCAGATACAGACCCAGGGTCTGAATCACTTGTCCCAAAGCTGCAAGTTTTCCTGAAAACAGCTCACAGTAGTGTGCTTGTCTTTAGCACTCAGATGCCCAACTCCCAATGGGGTCTAAACCCAAATAAATCTGTTTTACCCTACATAAAGCTTATGCAGGGCAAACTCATAAATTGTTCACCCTCTATAACACTGAGAGAGATATGCACGGTTGTTTGCTCCCCCAGGTATTAATACATACTCTGAGTAAATTACTAAATAAAAAGTGATTTTATTAAATACAGAAAATAGGATTTAAGTGGTTCCAAGTAGTAACAGACAGAACAAAGTAAGTCACCAAGGAAAATAAAATAAAATGTGCAAATCTATGTCTAATCAAACTAAATACAGATTAATTTCCTCACCAGTTCCAGAGCACTCCCTTTTACAGGCTAATCTCCTTTTAGCCTGGGTCCAGCAATCACTCACACCCCCTGTAGTTACTGTCCTTTGTTTCAGTCTCCTTCAAGTATCCTGGGCGGGGGGGGGGGGGAGGGTGGTGGAGAGGCTCCTTCTTTAGCCAGCTGAAGACAAGCACACTACTGTGAGCTGTTTTCAGGTAAACTTGCAGCTTTGGGACAAGTGATTCAGACCCTGGGTCGGTGTCTGGAGCCAGACGGGAGTGTCTGGCCCAGCAAGACAAGGTGCTGGAGTCCTGAGCTGGCAGGGAAAACAGAAGCAGGGGTAGTCTTTGTACATCGGGTGGCAGCTCCCAAGGGGGTTTCTGTGATCCAACCCGTCACAGTGGCGTAGTCGGCAGGATCTGTGCACAGCTGATTGCTTTGAGATACTGGTAGTGATTTTAAGTGAGTTTTAAGTGTGGTGGCTGGAGAACAGACAAAGTGATTACTGGTTTGTTATTTTCTGTTTGCTTCTGGTGCTTTTCCAGTGAAGAGGGGTGGAAACCCAGAGGGACAAAGGGTTCCCGCTTTATGCAAAAGATATATAAAGGGGTGGAAGAGAACAAGAGGGGGGAGGGGAGCCATCATGAAGAATCCCCTAGCTATCACCTGAGCTGCAACAAGAGCTGTACCAGGGGAAAGAATTGTGCCCAGACCTGGAAGGTGTCCAGTCTGAGAAAAAAATTACTGAAACATCTGCGGGTGAGATTATCTGTATTTAGTTTGATTAGACATAGATTTGCGCATTTTATTTTATTTTGCTTGGCGACTTACTTTGTTCTGTCTGTTACTACTTGAAACCACTTAAATACTACTGTCTGTATTTAATAAAAATCACTTTTTATTTAGTAATTTACTCAGAGTATGTATTAATACCTGCGGGAGCAAACAACCGTGCATATCTCTCTATCAGTGTTATAGAGGGCGAACAATTTATGAGTTTGCCCTGCATAAGCTTTATGTAGGGTAAAACAGATTTATTTGGGTTTAGACCCCATTGGGAGTTGGGCATCTGAGTGCTAAAGACAAGCGCACTTCTGTGAGCTGTTTTCAGGTAAACTTGCAGCTTTGGGACAAGTGATTCAGACCCTGGGTCGGTGTCTGGAGCCAGATGGGAGTGTCTGGCTCAGCAAGACAGGGTGCTGGAGTCCTGAGCTGGCAGGGAAAACAGAAGCAGGGCTAGTCTTTGCACATCGGGTGGCAGCTCTCAAGGGGGTTTCTGAGATCGAACCCGTCACAGCTGCAAGCTAGGACTTTCTTCCCAGACCAGAAGATCACCATAGGGGAAGTCAAAATGCCCATTGTGATCCTTGGAGACCCCGCTTACCCTTTAATGGCTACACAAGGAGCCTTGATAGCAGCAAGGAGCAGTTCAGCAACAGGCTGAGTTGGTGCAGAGTGACAGTTGAGTTTGCTTTTGGCCATTTAAAGGGCTGCTGGAGCTGACTGTATGGGAAGCTGGACCTGGCTGATGACATCCCCACGGTTATGGCTGCATGCTGTACCCTCCATTACATTTGGGAAGGGAAGGGTGAAAGATTCACTCAGGCATGGAACTCGGAGGTTCAACACCTGGAGGCTGAATTTGAACAGCCAGAGACCAGGGCTATTAGAGGGGCTCAGCGCAGGGCTGTAAGGATTAGGGATGCCTTGAGGGAGCAATTTGATGCTGAAAGCCACCAGTCATGTTTGGTGCCCTGCACGGGAGCGAAGTGCAGTGGTTCCAATGCTAGTAGGCATCTGTGTTTGCTACGTGTGATACACTGACTTGCAGTGCCGGTTGCTTTCCTGGGCTACGGTATCTGTTACTTAACGCAATAAAGAATGTTTTCAAAGCCAAAAAAATCATTTATTGAAAAGAAACAACTGCTTCGGAAAGAGAAAGGGCATGACACATCTGTGCTGTGTGGGAGGAGGGAAGGGGGCTGGGTGGGAAATGGGACAATCACAGATTTGCCTACGTCCTGTTATCATACTCAGCGTTCCTGTCTGGAGTGCCATGCAGTGAGTGTTGCACTTCAGGCTGGCTAAAATGCACAGTGATGGGGGTTGAGTGCGGTGGCTAAGGGTCATAGTTTGCAGGGCTGGGTGATGAAGCTACAGGTGTTGGAGGCAGCTGGTGGTCATAAGAACCCGAATGGGGGTACAAGGGAAAAGAGTTTTGGGACAAGGGCTGCAGGGAGGGGCGGATGTGCTCCGTCTGCATTGCTACGAGTGCCTGTATCGAGTCTGCTTGGCGCTCCATGATGATTAGCAGCTGCGCCATGCTTTGGTGCCGGCGATCCGCATTCTGCTGGCAGAGCCTCCTTTTAGTCTCCCGCCACTCCTGAACTTTTTGATTTTCACTAAGGGACTGCTGCATGTCTTCATGCTTCCTGATTCTTCGGAGTCTTTCAGCCGTTGATAACCAGGATGGCTGGGATCTCAAGGTTGCATCTGTAAAGCCAAAATGCAACACTTAACAGAGGCAGCATTGTTCACACCAGACTGAGCAATGATTCAGCCGTACTTAAAAGACAAGTACAGTATACACAATAGCAGAAATTGCCTGTCCCAAAGCGAGTGCACATAAGCCACAGGAGCCCCCAAATGGTGAGTAAGCACAGGGGCAAGGGGGACTGATTGTTTCAGGGCCGTACTGTCCTCTGGGGTTCTGTGCCTTGGGGAGAGCCAACAGCTGCAGGGGGCCCCTGTATTGAACACTGTCCCCACATTTTCCACAAGTGACCTGGGAAGCAAGGGAGGGTTTTCTACTACAATGCAGCTTCCGCCCTGGCCCTTATGCAGCTTGCCTGTGTGCAGCAACGGTCCCCCCACCCGTCATGGCACAGGGGCGCAGCCATGTTAGCCTGACTGGGACAAGGAGCACAGTAGCTCTGCCAAGGTACCTGCGCAAGTGGATTGCCCAGCTTCTGCATGAGACCTTTGAAGAGAACACTGAGGCTGATTACCACAATGTGAGAGAACACATCAACGCCCTAGTCCGCATCTAGGCATGCCTGCAGCCCTAACCCTGCAATCCTCCTCGCCCCAAGAGCCCACACCGAACAACTACCTTCCCAAAATAAAAGTCACTTACCAGGCACCTCCTCTGATGTTTGTTCTTCCACAAGCATTGTCCGTTATGACTGGCTACCTTCCTCCTGGCTTGAAAACAGCTCCTGGCTGCATGCATCTAGGAATGTCGGGCTGTCCCCCTCCTCCTCAGCACCCTCACTTCTGTTTTCCTCCTCCTGTCTTGTTGAACTCTGTGCTCTGAAGTGTCCATACTGGTCTTCGGAGTGAAGGTGGGGTCGCCCTCAAGTATCACATCCTGCTCTTTGTAGAAACGGCAGGTCATGGGGGCAGCACCTCCTCCTGCGCTTTGTGGTAGGCATTCCACAGCTCCTTCACTTTAACCCTGCACTGCTGTTTGTCCCGGTCACAGCCCCTTTCCATCATGTCCTTTGATATCTGCCCGTAGGTATCGTAATTCCAATGGCTGGAGTGCAGCTGGGACTAGACAGCTCCTCACCCCAAACACTGATGAGGTCCAGCACCTCGCCATTGCTCCATACTGGGGATTGCCCGGCACGTAGAGGTATGGTCACCTGGAAAGATGCGCTGAGAGCACCCCACGCCTTGCTGAGCAAACAGGAAGGGGAATTTCAAAATTCCCAGAGAATTTAAAGGGCGGGTCTGACGGTTGGTCACCTGAGGGCAGGGCAGTGGAGGTCAAAAGTGATGACCAGAGTGGCTAGAACAGGCCGATCAGAGTGCATTAATAGACCAGGGCGTCCACACTGGCACCACGGCACTCCAGCCAGGGCGCAGCAAGTGTTATGCTTCTCGTGGAAGTGGATTACCGGGGCGCTCCAGCCACGGAATCCGGCCACTCTACGTGCCTTGCCAGTGTGGACACCTCAGGAGTTAGGGCACCTTGGGCTGACTTAATGTGCTCTAACTTGCAAGTTTAGCCAAGCCCTCAATTATTATACTCCTCTCAATCATTAATCAGCTCCGTCCAGAAACAATACATACCTATAGCATCCTGTTTTAACCAAACCAAGTCCTTGTAAAATGCTGAGATGTGCAAGGAAAACTTGAGTGCTATGAAATCTTTCCCCCTTTTCAACTCAGGAAACATAGGGTAAAACAGCCATGAACAGATTACGATCTCTAGTGGGTGGACATATCTCTCATATCACAATGCTCTCTAGCAAGGAATATGTTTAAGGCATTTGCATCATTTCCCTGGCATTTAACAGTGAGCAAACTGCTTTGTAAACAAACTAACAGAGCAGCTACTTCTAAAAGAGAATGAAAAACTCTGCTAGGACAAGAGGGAGATGAAGTAGATGACCCAAATTGCTGTTTGACATCTCTAATTTCTATGGGAATTCAATTTTCAAATAGAGCAGTCCACCTGTTCCTGCTGTCGGGAGACAATACAAACAAGGTTTCAAAGAAGGGCCAGGCAAGAGATGCGCTTGGCTGGGAAGCTAAAAGCGCGGATTTGGAAAGCAAATATCTACAGACGTTCGAGGACTACAAGACACTTGGAGCTCATCTAGATTAGGGAAATTGCACCCAGCATATTTCAATGACGTGATTACTGGAGTAAAGTTGATCCAGTGCAGTGTGCGCGCATTAAGGGTTTCCATCCGTGCAAGGTGTAGGATTCCCTACTTTGACTTTTATTTGGGAGCAATGTGCGTTGTCTCAAAATTTGGCCTACTGCAAAAATTCTCCTTTAAATCATTGTGAATGCTGAAAAACTCAATTCAGGACTGTGGACTTTCTTACCAATAAATTACTGCAGTCTAGTTAGACCCCAAATTAAAAATTAAGATGGGCGAGTGATACATGAAACGATCCATGTATTACTACAGACTTCTGACTTATTTGTCTATTCCATGGCAGAGTCTAGTGATTCTGGGCACCTCCATTTTTGGGTGCTCATCTGGAGATATATCTTAAAGGGGCCCGAAGTTTTAGAGGGCAGGAGCTGTCGGGGGGTGTTCATGCCCAGTGGCTGGAGCAGGAGTTGGTAGTTAGAAATCAGAGCTAAGGGTCAGAACAAGAGTCAGAGGCCAGATGCCAGAGCCCAGGGTCAGAAGCCAGGAATTGGAGCTAAGGGTCAGAATTGGGTTACCTGGAGTGAGGAAGGCTGGGAGCAATGTAGGAGCAAGGATGGGAACAAGAAGGCCCAGGAACTATCACAGCCATGGGCGAATGGTTTGAGCAGCTGTTGAACTGCTGCTGGGCTTAAGACTCTTCCAATCAACCAGGTGGTATAGCCAATCGGGCAACCTACTATAGGCCCTGTGCTTGTTAGGTTGCCCAAAGACTGGCTCTGCTGCAAACCCTGATTCCTGATAGGAGCTCAGGACTCTCTCAAAACAAGGCCCCTTTAAAAGGTGACTCCAGTTGGATGCCCAAAAAAACAAAAGCACCCAGAGAATCGCTAGTCACTTCTGAAGGTTTAGCCCAAACGTTTTAGCCTACAATTTTCAAAGTGACCTGAGAGATTCAAGTCAATGGGAACTGGTCATCTAACTTAGTCAAGTACCTTAAATCCCCAGCCTTAAACTACTGCAACACTAAAGAACATTAAGAACACAATCACTGTGCACTTGTTTACTCACATTCTTTCATCATGCCTATGTCCACACAACGCTTCAGGCGGCAGGCTTGGCAATGCCGCCGGTTATCTTTGGTGATTTTGCAGTCGCTGTTGAATGGACACGTGAACATTGCTTTTCTTTTCATGCTCCTCCTGAAAATAAAACACAAATAAATATTATGATTCCTGGACTTGTTTACTGCTAAGGAAACATTGGAGACTGTTTCAAAACATTGTGTGGGACATCTGCACTCAAACCCAGCTCTCCATTGATTGGGCTGAGGGGTGAGGATTGTAAGCGTGTGCCAGAAAAGTCCTCTAAAGTAGCTACTGTTCAGTTTCTGCAAGATGTGCATTTTAAAATTCAACTTGCATGTCTCTATGGTTTTTAAAAGGTTTAAAAATTTCTGCCCAACCCCCCCACAAACCCATAGGGTTTTTTGTCAACAAATACAACATGTACTATAAACAGGAAAATATTAGCCACAGTTTAAATTTCCCGGTTTTGGATATTGTGAAACTGGAAAGAAGAGAGTGTGGGAGGATTTACAGAGAAATACAGAATTGAACCACAAGCAGCAGAAGCAAAGGAAACCAAACCAAATTAGAGCATAGGTCAGCTTGTACCCAGCAAGGGCCTTTCAGAAGCAATGTACATTATTAAACATTTACCAGGCTTTAAAGCCTCCTGGTTGGAGGCTTGGTTGACTGGTTGGAATGTGAGAGAGAAATCCCACTGTAGGATATGGGAGAAATATTTCACTCTTTTTTCTGCATGCATGTGCATGCACTATTGCATGTGTGTGTTTGTGTCTCATGAAGATTTTTAATGCGCTTAAATCAGGACATTCAGAGGTCCCATCAAAAATATAATTTGTCTTCCTTGACCAGTCAGTATTATATGATTTCTTTGGGGTAGGGTCTAACTTTCTGTTCTGTCTTTGTACAGTGCCAAGCACAGTATGGCCCTAGTCCATGCCTAGGGCTCCAAGGCACTAGCACTATAGATGTTATATATATATATACACACACATACATACACATACACATACACAGCTCTAGCTTTTTTGCCGCCCCAAGCACCGCCTTTGGTGGCTTGCCTGTGGGAGGTCTCCAGTCCCACAGATTCGGTGGCATGCTTGCGGGAGGTCCGCCAGCCCCGCAACTTTAGCGTACCACCGCCGAACTGCTCTTTAAGCATGCTCTTTAATGACTAGTCAGTAGAAGCAGAGTGGTGCTTCTATATTAAGCTTGGTTTCTGTATTGCATGTAAAACAGGGACCCGTCATCTTTGTTTTGGATGCAGAATGCCATGTAATTTACAGTACATCTGTGAGCACAGATAGAATTGTCTGAGGAAGTTACATAGTTTGAGATAGACACAAATACAAAAATGCATCCTTTAGAAAGGAGGGGAAGTGTGACGGAGCAGCAGAGATTGGAGCAAGAACATCTCCAAGCAGAGATCTAAATAGCGAAGATACTGGGAGGGATGGCAGCCCGGGCCCGGATGTCTACACTGCAATTTTATAGCCTTGCTGCCAAGTCTGAGTCAGCTGATACGGGCCAGTTGCAGGCGTTTTATTACAGTTTAGATCTACCCAACCCCATCCAGTTAGAGAAAGATCTCAGCTTACCCATTGGGCCTACAAGTTAAAAGGTACTGAGGGGCAGCATGTATGATGGTTAGGGGTAGGGTTACCATACGTCTGGATTTTCCCGGACATGTCTGGCTTTTTGGGCTCCAAATCCCCGTCCGGGGGGAAATCCCAAAAAGCCAGACATGTCCGGGAAAATCGGGACGGGACGGGGACCGGCGGCGCGGGGGACGGGCAGTGCTGGGCGGGGGACGGGCAGTGCTGGGCGGGGGACGGGCAGTGCTGGGCGGGTCGGCACCCCAGGGCCCGAGCCGACCCAGGCTGGAGACGCCGGGGGGGCCAGACTGGGCCGCGCCTCCTCCCCCCACACCCTCCTTACCTGCTTCAGGCTTCCCGCGAATCAAATGTTCGCGGGAAGCAGGGGAGGGGGCGGAGACTTTGGGGAAGGGGCGGAGTTGGGGCGGGGCCAGGGCCCCGTGGAGTGTCCTCCTTTTGGAGGCACAAAATATGGTAACCCTAGTTAGGGGACTGGGATTGAGGAGACCTGGATGCTATTCCTGGCTCTGCCACTGACCCTGGTGGATAACCTGGATCACCTCACTTTTCTACTCTGTGCCTGTTTCCCTTCCCATCCTTTGTCTTGTCTATTTAGATTGTAAGCCCTTCAAGATGGCCTCTTACTGTATTTATGTACAATGCCTAGCACAATGGGGTCCCACACTTAGTTGGAACCCCAAGGCAGTACTGCAATACAAATACATAGCCCACATTTTGCTTTCTTCTTAAGTTCTGAATGAATCGCCTCTCCTTCCCCCTTCACTTTTCATTGCCACTTCTCTATGTGAATTCATGCAGTGGTTCAGCTGGATATATCAGGACACAGAAGCAGATAAGAGGCTTTAAGGTGAGAACTTCTCCAAACAAACATTTTCTTGGCACAAAGCTTTTTAAATTGTGTTTGCAGCTTGATCTTGCAGCCCTTATCCACTTGTGTCAATGAGGCTACTGAAAAGGAAAGGCTGAAAAATAGGACCCTCTACAAGCTAATTATAAAGACATTACATTCAACATATTTACAGTTCATTTAACTAAAAAGGGAAAACAATGTTATTGGATATGCTATAAACCAAACTTTGCTGCCTGACTAATGCTGCTGAGCGTTTCTGGGGCAGGCCCGGTCGTTGCGCTGTGTCTTGGTTGGGTGCAGCCTGATTGCCGAGCCCATGTCCCAGGAGTTGGGAGAGGGCACTATAGGTGATCTCCCACCTCCGTGCAGCCAATGGCCTTGCTCCCCACTGCCATGGTAGAGCCTCCACATTTATTTATTGACACACAAAATTTGAAGAATTTTAAAATATTGTATGCGGAATTTTTTTTGGGCGCAGAATTCCCTCCGAAGTAAATATTAAAGTTGCCTGAGTACAGGTCTCCCAAATGAGGACATTAGAAGATTAAGTCAGTTCTCTTTTTGTTTAGTGTTTGGACAAACACACAGCACAATAGCATCCTGAGCCAAGGCTGAAGCTCTGAGGTGCGATGATAATACAAATAAGAAGTTTATAGTGTATGCTTAAAGTTACTTTAGTTGGCAATTGCTCTATGGATATTTGTACTGGAATGTTTTCCGGGCAGAACATAAAGGAAGAGGAGATGTTAAAAAAATATATATATGATTCAGACTTTTCCCCCCTGCCAAATAGTTTTTTGTCAGCATAGTTAATTAGAAACAAAAACTTGTAATTAATTGGACAAAATGAACACGCATTGGCCTGTACCCACAAGAGATGGCCTACTATAGAAGAAGGTGTTGAGAGGGGATATTAGGAATTCACCCTCTCAGAGATGCTACTTATTTATATTTTGTTGTGGCCAGGGCCGGCTCCAGGCACCAGCTCAGCAAGCAGGTGCTTGGGGCGGCCAAGGGGAAGGGGTGGCATGTCGGGCTGGTCGGCGGCGGGTCCCTCTTGGAGGGAAGGACCTGCCGCCGAATAAGAAAGCGGCGCGGTGGAGCAGCCGCTGATCACGGCCTTTTTTTTTTTTTTTTTTTTGCCGCTTGGGGCGGCAAAAACCCCGGAGCCAGCCCTGGTTGTGGCTTAGTCGTTTACTGAAAGGAGGGGGAAAAAACAAACAAAAAAACCACCTCTGACTTTCAAACAAACTTTCAGTTTCACTCTCTCTCAATCTTAATTAGTACAGTGACCTTTAAGGACAAACTACCCCACCCCCCCCCGTCTAGCACATTTGTGAAACCTGTGAAATGCTCAAATTCCTGAAAGTTACTTTGTCATAACCAAAAATCACAGTGTGCCAACTGGCGTATTTTGTTAGTCATGATCTAGCCCCCAGAATTGGGGACTATCTACGCATAATGCTAGGGAGTCATTTCAGTCCTCAACCTATGGTAAAAAGTTTCCCACTTCTCATCCGAAGAAGTGAGGTTTTTACTCACGAAAGCTTATGCCCAAATAAATCTGTTAGTCTTTAAGGTGCCACCAGACTCCTTGTTTTTGTAGATACAGACTAACACGGCTACCCCCTGATACTTGTGTTAGCTGTAGACATCAGCTCTGTGATGCTTATCTAGGTATTTATACTGCACAATGAATGGGGCTCCAAAGGAACAACTGCAATTTTAAACTAATATTCTGTACGTTGAAATCACCCATGACAACCCATAATCCCAGCTAGCCCCAAATTTTCCAGGTGCTACAAAATTCCCAAATTTAGACCTAAAATTTCCAAAGTCAGTTCACTCATTCTGGTTGTCTTCTATTTTTGGGTGCCCGGTCTGAGCCGCAGTGGGCCTGATTTTCAGAGCCAAAAACACCCACAACACTGGTGAATGTCCATGGGAACTACAGGTAATTGGAATCCCTCTTAAAAAAGAGTTAGGCCCAAGGTGTCTCAAGTTTGGATACCCAACATTTGAAAGTAACCAGAACAAGTGCATGGTTTAGAACACTCACACCCCCATTATATACACACACACACACACACACACACACACACACACACACACGGAAAAAACAGAATCATCCTCAAAGGGACGCCTGTGTACAAACACCCCTGTCATTAGCTTCAGTCACTCAGGGAAGCTTGGAGGACAGAAGACTTCTGGTGTGCAATGAAGGTCACCAAATCCTGGCTCTCGCAAACCAAAGATTTCCAAGGTCAAGGACCCCAGGCTAGGGAGACCAGATGTCCCGTTTTTTGGGAGTTTTTCTTATATAGGCACCTATTATCCCCCACTCCCTGTCCTGTTTTTTCCACAGTTGCTATCTGGTCACCCTACCCCAGGCAGGGAAGATCCTGCTGCCAGACCCCTCTTTAAACCATGCATGGTGTCAGATGCCTCAGATGACCACAACTGTGCCTCAGATGACCACAACTGTAGCAATATCATCATACCATTTGACAGACCACTTGCAAGGGTCCAATCTTTACAGGTTTAAACCAAGCACCTTCACCTGGAAACCAGCTGGTAGGTTCTGCAGCTCACTGCATAGGAGACTGCAAAGCAGAAAGAACTGCTCCGTGGTGTGGGAATCAGAAATTTTAACTAAAAAGTGTTGTAACTGGCAATTATAATTATCCTTGCGTGTTTCAGTATTGCTAAATAAACCTTCAACACCTCTTACCACCAAGCTCAAAAGGAAGTCACACCTCTATGACAAGAGAGCACGGAAATTAACAGGAGGGAAAGACAGGCTCTAGGAACAGACAGGAAACCCCACTGACAGCCTGGCACAGGAGCGAAGAGAATGAACCATGAGAAAGGGAAAGTGCTTGGGTTAGCTCCATAGCTACTGCACCAATCTGTCACCTTCGTAATTGAGTCTCTTAGCCCAGCCTTTAGCAGCCTATTTCTAGACAGGAGGAAAACTGATGTCTCTGTTTATTAGGAAAAAGAAGAACAGGAGTACTTGTGGCACCTTAGAGACTAACAAATTTATTAGAGCATAAGCTTTCGTGGACTACAGCCCACTTCTTCGGATGCATCCGAAGAAGTGGGCTGTAGTCCACGAAAGCTTATGCTCTAATAAATTTGTTAGTCTCTAAGGTGCCACAAGTACTCCTGTTCTTCTTTTTGCGGATACAGACTAACACGGCTGCTACTCTGAAACCTGTTTATTAGGGTCTGTCGATTAATTGCAGTTAACTCAGGCGATTAACTCAAAAAAATTAACTGAGATTAAAAAAAAATTGCAATTAATAGCACGTTAAACAATAGAATACCAATTGAAATGTATTAAATATTTTCACGTTTTTTCTACATTTTCAAATATGAGCACTGTACACCTTGTATTCTGTGTTGTAATGGAAATCAATATATTTGAAAATGTAGAAAACATCCAAAAATATTTAAATAAATGGCATTCTATTATTGTTTAAAGGTGGGCTTAATCGTGCGATTAATTTTTTTTAATCGCTTGACAGCTCTACTGTTTATGTTTCTTTTCATTTCCTAGCTAAGAATATTTTGCTTAAAAAGAAACTGCCATATGGACACTGGGGGGGAAAAAAGGGGACGCAACCATCCCAGGAGACAAAATACGCTCTTCTCCCACGAAGACAAACCAGGTGGGGTTAATTGGTCCCCATGAGGTTCCTGGGACATAGAACAGCACCCAGAAGACAGAGTGGGGCTCTATTCTAGCAAAGAACAGTAACTCTGACTTTAGAGGTGACTGCACAGCTAAGAGAACAAGCATGTTTGTCCCCAGGCAAATACATGAGCAGCGGACACATGGCAAGGTTAAAGAGTTCCCAGGGATTTGCCCTTGTTGGCACCCACTGAAAGGCTCATGTTGGCAGAGCTGTAGTTCTTTGGCAACCCTTTGGTCTGTACCCATATGTCTGTTTGCAGAAATGGAATAATTGCTGCAAACTCCACCCTGCACTTTTGCTTCAGGTTCCAGGGATTGGGTTAGAAATGCAACAGAGACAACTGCACCCTGCCCAGAAATGCATTTATCAGGGACCCAAACTGCATTCCTGCCAGGAAGAATTAGGACTGGCTTGTTCAGCCAGACCTCTGAACTGAGATAGAAAGAGGAAAAAGTCCGGAGGGGCAGTTTGTGCCTTGTTTCTTTTTTCTATATCCTGGTTTTGTCTGCGGCAGTCTCATTACATTCATTTAAAAAAAAAAAAAAAAAAAAAAAAATGAACAGTTTATGCAGGCGTTTCCCCATGCACAGACATACCTTGCCTGGGTGAAATTTCTCTGGTGTGTGTTCTGCAGAAGGCCATAATGGTCCCTTCTGGCCTTGAAACCTATGAACCTACTTTACTGTTCTGTCATTTTTTTAGGGCGCATGAAAGCAGAGTACTATTTTTTTTCTTAGTAATCATTCACATAGTGGCACAGTTATACAAGACTCTTTACAATGGCAGACATGCCAACTTGTGAATTAATCGTGAGAGACGGGATTTCTAAGTAAAATTATTAAGCCTGACTCATAATCGTGGGATAGAACTCTCCAAAGTCAAGTTACCCCCCTCCCCAAAACACAGATGGGGGGGAAAAAAATCCTGACATTGGAGAGTTCTATCCTGCGATCATGAGTCAGACTTAATAATTTTACTTAATGATCACGGTCAGCCAGCCCCAAGGCTGACAGCGGCAGCCCTTCCTTGCAGGGCCTCCATGAGGATGGGCTGCCACTGTCAGCAGATGTGTGACCTGAGAGCACCTTAAAGGCTCAGAAACTGGAGAAGAAATAAAGAAATCCCACTTTTCATTAAAAAAAACTCATGATTTGGGGGGGGGGGGGGTCTAACTCACGATTTGTCAATGGTGAGGGTGGCAACAATGCAAATATGCCAGAGTTAACAGACTCCTTGCTACACAGAAGTTACAATGCACAGGTGGGAACCAGGGGTAGGGGGTGTGTGCACGCGGGGTGGAGGGAGGAAGGATAGTCTCTGTAGATGGAATCCTTTAAGAACAAATGGACCTTTAGAAGTTTTAGAAGGGGAGGAAAAACACTTGATAAGCATTACTGAAGAGCACCCAGCAAAGTTAAACTTGAGCTAGCCAACATTTTCCAGAAATTGCAAAAAAAACTTTCAAAGTTATGGGAATTTTTTTTTTAAATTGTAAAAGCTTCCCACCATCTCTAGAGTCAGGAGCGTGTGAGGGAGGGGAAGTAAGCCATCAGCAGAGATGCTTGGGTACTGTATGGGGCAAAGGATGGGGTGTAAAACATGGGCGGAAGCAGGAATAGCATTGGAAAGAACCTTGAGGGGAGGACACGGAGCATGAATTTGATGTGGAAGGGGAGAGGAAGCCAGTTACAAGATTTGGCACATGGGAGTCAAAGACAGGGTGGATGGAAAGTGATCTTGGCAACTACCTTTTGGACAGATGGGAGTGGGAAGAGGACAGATGCAGCAAAGGAGATTAAAAAATCATTCGGATAAGTGATAAGGTAGGTACAGACCAAGATAGGGCCATAAGGATGAAGGAAAGAATGGATTTTTGGGGGGCAGGGGAGAGAAACGAAACTACAGAACTTAAAGGACAAGCCATGGAGACACAACTTGGATGACTGGTGATATTGTCAACAGTAAGCAACAGGGAAAAAGAGGAAAGGGTTGGGTGAAGAGATTAGAGATAAATTTCTGCACTTGGTTACGCTGGTATCAATCCAGAATATCTCCACTGACTTCAGAGAAGTCACTCCAGATTTATTCTGAGTATGACAAATTTAGTTCAGTTTAAGAAATACTGAGCTGCCACTGCTTCAAAGGCCAACTGATGCCTATCAATGTCACTAGTAAATTGTAGTGTTACTTGAGACGTCAATTGGCCAAAGGTTATTTAGTGTCTGTTAGTACACATTTCAGTACCTCTGTATGAACCAATACATCGCCTCATAATATGTAGGAATTAAAGGGACTCCTAGGCCCTGCTGGTTTCAAACATTCGTAACTTCAGAACTATGGTACAAATGCATCTCACGTTTGCCTTGGTTTTAGGATTACACATGTGCCAACAAAGCCAGCTTTCAAGTCAGGAAAACAGTTTAGAAGAACACATGCCCTTCACTATGCTCTCTTGCGGGTGCAGTGCAGTCTTCTAAACGCACCTCAAGGCTTGACCCTGAAAACTGCTCAAAGGAAATGCACAAGTGCCAGGGACAAAACAAGCGAGTGAGGAGATCTGGCTGCAGAATGAACTTCTAAAGAAGACTGGATTCATGCAGAGACCTTCAGGGAAAATTGCAAAGCCTCTTCGGTAAAGTTTTGCTACCATAGCCAGAATGACATTAACAGTGGCTGTCACTGCCACTGCCCTCCTTGCAAAATGAAGACTCTACCCCCATGCAAGTCTCTCTAACCTCACAATGGAAAAGGAACCAGAAACGCCATGAAGTCCACTGGAAATTCCACTACCGCCATTTAGACTCATAGACTTTAAGGTCAGAAGGGACCATTATGATCATCTGGTCTGACCCCCTGCATGCTGCAGGCCATAAAACCGTCCCTACCCCTTCCCTGGACTCTGCTGTTGAAGTCCCCAATCCTGTTTTTAGTGACTTCAATCGGCAGAGACCCTCCTGCTAGAGATCCCTGCCCCATGCTGCGGAGGAAGGCGAAAAACCTCCAGAGGCTCAGCCAATCTGCCCTGGAGGAAAATTCCTTCCCGACCCCAAATGTGGCGATCAGTAAGACCCCGAGCATATAGGCAAGAGTCTCCAGCCCGACCCCGTTAGCCATTATACTATTTACCCACCATTGCTTGGCTTTCCTTGACTACTATGTTTTACCATTAAACCATTTCCTCCATAAACTTATCTAACTTTATCTTAAAACCAGACAGGTCCGTCGCCCCCACTGTTTCCCTCGGTAGGCCGTTCCAATATTTCACCCCTCTGACGGTCAGAAACCTTCGTCTAATTTCAAGTCTGAACTTCCCCACGGCCAGTTTGTATCCATTCGTTCTGGTATCCACGTTAGTACTAAGCTGGAATAATTCTTCTCCCTCCCTTGTATTAATCCCTCTAATATATTTAAAGATAGCAATCATATCCCCTCTCAGCCTTCGCTTTGTCAGACTAAACAACCCAAGCTCCTCTAGTCTCCTTTCGTACGACAGCTTTTCCATTCCTCTGATCATCCTAGTGGCCCTTCTCTGCACCCGTTCCAGTTTGAGTTCATCTTTTTTAGACATGGGAGACCAGAACTGCACACAGTACTCCAAATGAGGTCTCACCAGCGCCTTGTACAACGGAAGCAGGACCTCCTTATCCCTACTAGATATACCTCGCCTAATGCATCCCAAGACAGCATTGGCTTTTTTCACCGCCACGTCACATTGTCGACTCATAGTCATCCTGCGTCTACAAGAACCCCTAGGTCCTTCTCCTCTTCCGTTACTTCTAACCAATGCGTCCCCATCTTGTAACTAAAATTGTTATTAGTCATCCCCAAATGCATCACCTTACACTTTTCACTATTAAATTTCATCTTATTTCTGATACTCCAATTCACAAGCTCATTCAAGTCTCCCTGCAGAATATCCCTATCCTCCTCCGAATTTACAACGCCTCCCACCTTCGTATCATCTGCAAATTTTATCAGCCCACTCCTGCAATCGGTTCCGAGGTCAGTTATAAATAGATTAAATAAAATGGGTCCCAAAACCGAACCTTGAGGCACTCCACTAGTAACCTCCCTCCAACCCGACAGTTCACCCTTTAATACAACCCGCTGCATTCTCCCCAGTAACCAATTCCTTATCCACTTCTGGATTTTCATATCGATCCCCATGTTTTTCAGTTTGACCAATAATTCCTCATGGGGTACAGTATCAAACGCTTTACTGAAATCCAGGTATATTAGGTCCACCGCATTTCCCTTATCTAATAAATCCGTTACTTTCTCAAAGAAGGAGATCAGATTCGTTTGGCACGATCTGCCCTTCGTAAAACCATGTTGTAATTTATCGCAATTGCCACTACCCTCCAGGTCCTCAACTAGTTTCTCTTTCAGAATTTTCTCTAACACCTTGCACACTACAGATGTTAGACTAACAGGCCTGTAGTTACCCGGATCACTTTTTTTCCCTTTCTTGAAAATAGGAACCACATTAGCTATTCTCCAGTCTAACGGGACCACCCCCGAGTTTACAGATTCATTAAATATTATCGCTAACGGGCCTGCTATTTCCCGCGCCAATTCCTTCAATATTCTCGGATGTAGATCGTCCGGTCCTCCCGACTTAGCCCCATTAAGGCGTTCAAGTTTTGTTTCTACCTCGGATACGGTAATCCCCCATCCCGAATGCCCCTCTATAGTGGTGCTAGTATCCCTAATACCTTCATTGGCCTCATTAAACACCGATGCAAAATATTCATTTGTTTTATGTGGAAGGCACTCACGTGCTACCATGAAGGGCAGCAGTACAAGCTATTCTGTTACACAAAATCCCTGGGCTCCTTCATCCAGTATGTGGCAACTCTTTCACTCCTCTCCAATGAGCAGTCAGCTGGCAGGTAGCCGGTTTGGATTCCCTGCATGGAGTACCTTGCCCCGGCCATTGCTGCATCCTTTAGCAGCTGCTTGACTGCTATTTCTCCATAAGAGGCAGGTGCAGGACCCAGCAGGGGTGGAGGGTGAACAAGCTTCTCATGTGGGCCAGGGGAGGCAGGTCAGAGTGGGACTGGCTCTGCCCTGTGGTCTTCAACTACTTGTTTTTTACCCTCCTCCCCCCCCCCCCCCAACAGATTTCACTATAACTACTTCCGTCACACCCAGCGTAGCCAGTCCTGGTGATGTAAGACACCTCAGAACAGGACCTTAAGTGTTAAAATCAACAGGTCTAAAATGCAGAGGAACAAGGTAGTGTTTCAGGATAAGTCAACACACACACACACACACACACACACACACACGATCAATAAAGTGAGCTACTCTTGTCTGCAGCATTTGGCAAAATTGTTGCACTGGAGGTTAACATGCCAACATGGAAAACCGGAAAGTGGTGGGGTTTAGGGCTATATAAAAGGGAAGGACGCAAGAGAAGTGTTTTATAGTGATGAGCTTTTACTTTGGGTGGAATGGCCCTGGGAAACTTGAATCATAAATATGCAGTTAAAAAAATTCAATACATTTGGGAAAAAAAAGAACAAACAAACAAAAAAAATCGAAACCTCTGTAAACCAGGATCAAAGCAGAACATCCTGGGGGTGAAGAGGAAAGGTACAAAAAACTACCATGGTTAACATTATGTTTGGGAAAAAGGGAGCTTTAAAAAGGAAGAGAAGAAGCAAGTCAAGAAAGCAAGTCCTTAAGTTGAAGATACAAATGTTAAAGTTTTTATAAGGGCCCATGGAGACTGCTTAAGAATAACCAAGCAGGTGTAGGCACAATGTTTGTTCTGCTTTAACTGTATTAATTTAGAAAACAGATATAGCTAACAGATCAATCCTCTAGAGTGGATGCAGTAAAACCAGTATAGAAAGGTGTTTATATAGCCTATCTTAATACCAGTATAACTGAGACCACACTAGGGGGTTGTGCAGCTTTAATTATATCAACGTTTGGAAAAAAAAAACACACACACACACACACACACACCACAAAAGCCAAATGTCACCTTCCTGACCAAAATAGTTTAATCTGTACAAAAAAGGGTGGATGTAGGCCAAGCCACAATACCAGAGTCTCAGAAGGTGTGCATACCCTCTAAACAAAAAGGGAAGCACTCATGGATAAGAAACAAAGGGAGAAGGAAAACTGGCCATTTATTCCCTTCTCTGTGTCACCATGACAAAATTCTTGGTATGCATCATCCAGACTGCATGTGCCTGACTAGCTGATGACGCTAAACATGTGCGTGGAAGTGAGCACCTGAAAGGAGAGTTACTCATTTAGCCACAGTAATTGAGGAAATGTTGTTGTTCTAGTTAGCCAAGCTGCTGTGTAACCCAACTGGAAAACAATCAGCAAGGCTGTGGTATGCAAAACATCTCGTTCAGTAATTCCTGTGACTACTTGGCTCCTATAGCAACAGAAATTAAGGTTTTTAAAACCTCAGCTCAAATTGTAGTTATGAAGTTGACCATCCCAACTTCGTTTACTTTAATTCTACTACTGCCACCTGCTACTATCTTCTAATTACAATGCTAAATGCTTAAGTGAGTTTTGCCCTAATTAGTCACATAGTAGCTATTATCTTATTTAATTACACCAGCTCTTAGTCATTATATAGTTTGTACTAAACAGAAGAAGTTCCCATGCAAATCTTCTAGTGTTGTCAGTACAGAAATATTCTGTAAGACATACAACTGCTTCATTACATATAATTGCTGGGTGAGGGGGGATAATTGGCATACAGAAGTTCCTATTGTCTGGAACCCTCCAAGTTCATTCAGAGCTGCCCCTGCAGCTCCCAGAGGCAAATTTGCCCTTAACGAAGGGGCAGTACAAAGCTTATGCATCATTTAAATCCCTTTTAAGACCTATGCCCTAAGTGAATGCCAAGGAGGAGAGTTTGCTCCCTGGTGGAACCTTCTAACCGGTGTTCTCCAGTTATAGAAGGGGCTTATTATATGTGTGTGCCTACGTATAGAGGTAATAATAGGCATTGAAAGGTGGCGGGAGGTGGGGGAAGGAGCCAAATGAATAGGAGAGGAACAACATGAGTGAAAGGAAATGTACCAATGCAAGGGAAACTTAGTGGGCCCGATTCTCATTTACAGCATTTTGGCAATGTAACAGGCCTCAAAATGGGTCTAAATATAGGTTATGCCTACTGTAAAGCTCCTCGACGCTGCCGGAGCTGTTCAAAGAGAATCTGAGCAGCAAGTTTTTTAAACTTTTTATACAGAGTTCAATATCCATGTGACTGTTATATTGTGTAGACAAACAGTATTGCATAGATATTTCCAATAGAGAAAAAGGTGTGTGTGTGTGTGGGGGGGTCTTTTTAAAACTGCAGCTATTGTGTAGGTTTAGCAAGTGGCCAGTACGTTTTCCCAAGTCTTGGTGTAGGGTGAGAGGCATTTGCCTTTACAGTTCTCTCACTCATACAACTCCCTATGCTCATATAAATACAAGGTCCCCTCCACATGTATACAGGCTGTTTTATGTTAGCCAGTAGCATTTTACTATATAGAACACCTACTGCATTGGGATGGAGGCATAGCTGGACTTTTCAGCAACTGTATTAGTCATAGCCTCCTGCATCAGCACAAAGGTTTAGATTAGTGCACACATCAGACAAGTTCTCTCAAACGTACATGACGTTCAATTTTGCAGAGATGCGGATATTTCTAACTAGGAGCCAAAAAGCAGAGTTGCCTCCCCTTTGCTCAATCATCCTAACTAGGAAGAGTTCGTGATTTTAAAAAGGAAGGCTGGTTTCTAATTAGCTTTCACTCTCAAAAACATCACTTACCTAAAAAATCCTTTGCAGCCTTCACACGTCATGGCATTGAAATGAAAGCCAGTAGCTTTGTCTCCACAGACACCACAGATACGTGGGACGTTCCTATCAAATTCATTGGCTGGGTCAGGAAGAAGTGTTCTTGCTGCCATCGACTCCATCTCTGAGACTGAGAAAAAGCAAGAAGGTTATAGAGATCTCTTCATTACAGAGACTTGTTAAGCAAATCGAAGATGGAGGCACTGGGTTTCTGTTAACTCACTGGCAAAAGTACTTGTGTTGCCTCTGTATAGTACAAGGAACATGTACAGGAATGTGATGGAATCAAAAAATGAACACATGCAAATTTTGCTCATCTACCCAGCAATTGCATTGCTAATCTTCACTCCACCCACCCTCCCAATTTGACACATGCACCTTGAAGCAGTCTTTTATTAAGATCTGGGGAATGTATCTACATGGCTATATCCCAATCTGAAGTCAGGATCTTTTCTCCCTACCCTTTCATGATCCTTTCAGAAAGAGTTGTGCATTAAGCGTTCATCATTTATACCAACTGGAAAACATGCAGCTCACCAGAAACCAGTAAAATTTCCCTTCTGCAGAAAAAGGAAGTGACCCAAGTAGATCGTGCCACCTTTACGAGGAGATGAGTAAAATCGCAAACACAAGTCACACACTGCCAGTCACGTGAGCAGAGTTTTTTTTAAATGTCTTGGTTCTTAAATAATGGGGTTTTTGTTTGTTTGTATGTCTGGCTGGTAGTTTGTTTTTAAAAAGGGATGAAGAGGAAAGAGTTGGTGCTTCACAAAATGAAATTTAGAAATTGCACATACTGTATTATGTTGTCTGTGGCAGCAAACACTAGAATTAAGCATATATGTAGATGCCTGTTATAACCTCATTATTACAATATAGCAGCATGCTCATAACCGTGTCTAAAGTTTCCCACTTAGACAACTGAAGATCCTTTTTTTGAAATTTGATAACTCAAAAATGGCTAAAAGTTTGAACTTCCCAGGGTGTCCAGGCCTTGCTGGATAACAGTCTTTGGACTAATATGGAGTGGGGGGCGGAAATAAAACTATCTGCAACTGAACATTTTGCTTGATACACACAGTTAACATATCTGCTAAGTTTGGACTTTTTATAGAGAGCACCAATTAGATAAAATCACTGCTTGTCAGTTACATAGATGTGATTTTGAGCTGCTTTTTGATTGTGGAGTTCATCTCTTTGTATACTTTCAAACTGTGGAACCAGTCAATGAAATCAGTAGAAAGACCAGCAGTTTAGTCTTCTGCTCTCATCTACCTCGACCCAACATCCAAGCTTGAAAACCACAGGAAGATTATATGGTAGCAAGTTACTGAACTAAGTTTTTTTTTTTTTTAAAAAAAACCTCTCAAGAATCAGAATATGCAAGTGTTATTGTTACTCTGCAAATGTTAATTCCCACATTGCACCAGATTTTCAGAAGTGCTCAGCACTCAGAAGCTCCCATTGTTTTCCAGGGGAGCAAACAGCATTTGGCTGGGAGCAGAGAATTTATCAGAATCTGATCAGGTACCTGAATAAGTAAAGTGGGAGCTGAGCTGGCTCGTGGAGTTTTGAGGTTACATTTTTAGAGGGGATTGGGTTCCATTCTTAGTTCTGCCAATGATTCACTGTGCAATTTTGAGAAAGTCTCGTCACCTCTGTGCCTCAGTTTCCCCATCTGTAAAGTGGTATTAGCTCAGAGGGATTGAGAGGCTTAATTTAAAATCAATTTACAAACTTAAGATCCCCAAATAGAAATAGAGTATTTTTGTTAGGATACACATTTCAATAGCATAATTAACAGATGACGACATGTGCAATACAGGCATGTTACTATAGGATTTCTAACTTGCATGCTCTGTCTTTTCAGTGTTGAAAATACTATTCTTAACATCGGATTAAGTAAGTTTAGTATTTAAATGCATTAGGGAAATTCAGTAAAAGTATGCCTCAGACAGGATTGGAACATGCGACAGTAACACACTTGTGCTCTATTTAATACGGACTCTCTGTAAATAGCCTTGAATGTATCTTACTCTTGTGTTAAGGTTTCCTCAGTAACTCATGTTAATTTAGCAGCCAGGAGGGAATCATACGGTCTGATTCTCAGTTGAAGGCAGCTTTATCTGGCTCTGGCAGTGTCAAGGGGCCTTAAAGAACTGTGTAGAGCTGCCTTGATGTACATGAGAACCAGGGCCAAAGTCTTCGGTTTATACCCAACATTCAAACTACTTAAATAGAGAGTCTGTATTCAATAGAATACAAGTGTCTATTAATCTAAATGCCTACTTGTACTGATCTAATCAGGCTCATTAGCTGCCCACCACTGCCATAAGGAATAATATTATACCTTTCAAGTGATCAAAATATCTACTCCACTTTTTGAAAGGCTTTTTCAGTGAGTACTGGAATTGTCCTGTATACTGCTCTCTTCAGGCAGCGATTAATCAACAACCAAGGCCCCAGACTCAATAATCACATGAGCAATAAAAAGTCATTCAGTACAGTATTACTGGCCTTTGCTTTTTTTTTTTTTTTTTTTTTTTTTAAACTCAGCAGTTTGTACATTTTGATTTAAATCCACTTTAAAAAGAAGTGAACCAATGTTTCCTGCTAATATAGAGAGCTAATCCATAAAGTGATTGCAAAATTGCACTGTACAGGCTGTTTGAAAATCAATGCACAGAAAAGCAAACCCTTGAGTAAGATTTTCAAAAGTGCCTGAGGGCCAGATTTCTAAAAGGGTATTTAGGCAGTGAGTGGGGTTTTCAGAAGTATGCCTAACACCAATTGGGTGTTACCTTTGAACATCTAGCCCAAGTGACTTAGGATCCTCAGTCTTATTTTCAAAAGTGACATAGGCACTCAAGAACCTAGAGTCCCATTGAAATTCTGAGAGTCTTTAGACTAAGAGCTTGTCTACACTTGACACGCTACAACTGAACTGCTGTAGCGCTTCAGTGAGAACATTACCTACGGGTTCTATCAGTGTAGGTATTCCATCTCATAGATTCAGGCCAGAAGGGACCATCGTGATCATCTAGTCTGACCTCCTGCACATCACAGGCCACAGAACCTAGCCCACCCACTCCTGTAATAGATCTCTGGCTGAGTTACTATCACCCCCAATACAGATACCACTAAACCAACAGATGACTTCTTCTGTCAATTTAGCTACTGCTGGTGGATTAACTACCAAGGTGGATTAACTATACAGATGGGAGAACCCCTTCTAGGGTGACCAGATGTTCCAATTTTATAGGGACAGTCCTGATATTTGGAGCTTTTTCTTACATTAGGTGCCTATTACTAGGGCCGGCTCTGGCTTTTTTGCCGCCCTAGGCAAAAAAGCCCCCCGCCGCCCCCCTCCCCTCCCCCAGCACAGCAGGGGAGGGCGCCAGGCCCGGGCCCGCAATCCCCGACCAGCCGGAGCGCCGGGGGGAGGGTGGCGAGCCCACCGCGGCTCCGCTCTCCCCAGCGGCCAGAGCGCCGGAGGGAGGGCGGCGAGCCCGCTGCGGCTCCGCTCTCCCCGGCGGCCGGAGCGCCCCGCCGCGCTGCCCCCCTCCAGGCACCGCCCCAAGCACATGCTTGGTGGGCTGGTGCCTGGAGCCAGCCCTGCCTATTACCTCCACCCCCTGTCCCAATTTTTCAAACTTACTCAAACTAAGATTTCTCAAAAACTTACTTACTGCTGCTGCTGTAGTAAGGGTCTACACTGAATTGCTGCAGCTGTGCCACTATAGCATTTTAAGTATAGACATATCCTATGTCACTTTTGAAAACTGGATTTGCGTACCCAAGAAGTTTAGACACTCTTGAAAGTTTTACCCCTTAACACAGTGGATGTTTTCCAGAGTAAACACACAAAGAAAGTGCATTCAAGGGCTAGGATTTGCAAAGGTGTCCTTGAGTTTTAACAGATTTGGGGTGCCTAACTCCCTTGAAATTCATTAAAAAGCAACAGAGGGTCCTGTGGCACCTTTGAGACTAACAGAAGTACTGGGAGCATAAGCTTTCGTGGGTAAGAACCTCACTTCTTCAGATGCAAGTAATGGAAATCTCCAGAGGCAGGTATATATCAATGTAGAGATAACGAGGTTAGTTATCGTCTCCAGCCAAGCACTGAGGTACAATCGCATCTGCTCCAACCCCTCAGACAGAGACCAACACCTACAAGATCTTCACCAAGCATTCTCAAAACTACGATACCCACACAAGGAAATAAAGAAACAAATCAACAGAGCCAGACGTGTACCCAGAAGCCTCCTGCTACAAGACAGGCCCAGAAGAGAAACCAACAGAACCCCACTGGCCATCACCTACAGTCCTCAGCTTAAACCTCTCCAACGCATCATCAGTGATCTACAACCCATCCTGGACAATGATCCCTCACTTTCACAGACCTTGGGAGGCAGGCCAGTCCTCGCCCACAGACAACCTGCCAACCTTAAGCATATTCTCACCAGCAACCACGCACCGCACCATAACAACTCTAACTCAGGAACCAACCCATGCAACAAACCTCGATGCCAACTCTGCCCACATATCTACACCAGCAACACCATCACTGGACCTAACCAGATCAGCTACAACATCACCGGCTCATTCACCTGCACGTCCACCAATGTTATATATGCCATCATATGCCAGCAATGCCCCTCTGCTATGTACATTGGCCAAACTGGACAGTCACTCCGCAAGAGGATAAATGGACACAAGTCAGATATCAGGAATGGCAATATACAAAAACCTGTAGGAGAACACTTCAACCTTCCTGGCCACACAATAGCAGATGTAAAGGTTGCCATCTTACAGCAAAAAAACTTCAGGACCAGACTCCAAAGAGAAACTGCTGAGCTCCAGTTCATTTGCAAATTTGACACCATCAGATCAGGATTAAACAAAGACTGTGAATGGCTATCCAACTACAGAAACAGTTTCTCCTCCCTTGGTGTTCACACCTCAACTGCTAGCAGAGCACCTCACCCTCCCTGATTCAACTAACCTCGTTATCTCTACATTGATATATACCTGCCTCTGGAGATTTCCATTACTTGCATCTGAAGAAGTGAGGTTCTTACCCACGAAAGCTTATGCTCCCAGTACTTCTGTTAGTCTCAAAGGTGCCACAGGACCCTCTGTTGCTTTTTACAGATTCAGACTAACACGGCTACCCCTCTGATACTTGAAATTCATTGTGACCTGAGTGCTGAACTCTCTTATAGTCCTACAGAAACCCCAGCCAAAAATTACAGAATTCACTCCCAGCTATTTTAGAAACTCACAAATTCTCCCTCTTTCCTGACATACTGCAGAAGCAAGCAATAGGCATCCCACTACAGACAGATATTCCTTCTGTAAGAGAGAAAAACAAAAACAAAAACTACTTTACCGGCATCCAGAACATGCGTCACACCGTCCTGGTATACTCCCCAACAGTTCTGAAGTTGTGACATGGAACAATCTGTGGTCAAAAAATGTTTGACAATGTAATTGCTCAAAACATTAATGATGGTCAGGCAAGTCAAATGGATAATCTCAGATTCTGCTTGAATTCTGGGAATTTACTCCTGCCTTTAACTCTGATCTATTGACGTAAGCAATATTCATTACCTGGGTGTGGTGTTCTCAAAATAACCCACCCCACCCAAAAAGGTTCTTGCAGCACCAAATGCCATGTTCAGCTTTCCATGGCACAGAGGTTCTCATAACGTGTCTACAGGAGGCGGGGTTAAGAGATATTGCTAATAGGAGGGCATACTGCCCTCCAGATGCCCAGACCAAGCACATTGCTAGGAGAATTAGAGCAATGCTAGGGGAGAATCCATGCCGTGCTCAAAGACACAGGAAGAAGAACAAAGGATGAGAATGACGCACAGCTAGTTTCTTTAATCTTGATAACATTTTTCTATAAACGTAAGTTTCACAATTCAGCTCGTCAAGTCCTTAACACTGAGGCACTGGCAGGCTTGTGTGGGATGGAGTTAATTGGTGCTGAATGGCTTTTCCCAGCTTTGGCCTTGATTCAACAAAGCATTTACACATGAAGTCAGTGGGATCATTTAAATGCTGAAAGTTAAGATGCATGTTTAACTACCATGTGGAATGGGGAAATCTCATTTCTTTTTCTGGCTACCCTGTTGGCATGATTACAGGACAACAGTGGATTAATATGTGCATGCTCAGATCCCAGAAATAATTGAACGGGTTACTTTTTTGCTTTGGTGCATTTACATTGGAACTGTGACTAATCTACGCAGCTGCTCTGCTTCCTTCCCCAGACCTGAAGAACTCTGTGGAGCTCAAAAGCTTTATCTTCCACCAACAAAGTTGGTTAAAAATAAAAAAATAAAAAAAAAAATAAAAGATATTACCTCATCTACCTAGTCTCTGTTCTATGCAATAGAGATACCACACTAACTTCTTTCCCCATTTTCTGCAGTGATTCACCACTGTCAGTTTCCCATTTTGAAGGCTGAGATATGAAGCCTTGTCACTATTTGTGCAGCTGCTAGATCAAAAGGCCAAATGAAAAGTTCTAGAATACTTTTATTAAACTGAAATTACTTTGACTTAATACTTTCTATTAATCCTTTTCTCAGAAAGAGTAGAATAGAATTTTGCTAAGAGTTTAAATTTTTTTTTTAAATCAAAAGAGACTCAAGACTGAGACAGTCCAATATTTATATTATTTCAGTTAAAAAAAAATTCCACCTATAAAGATCTGCTTCCCATTTACCAACCCATAGAGAATGGAGGATAATCTGAAATATTTTGGGATAGGTTTGACACACACTGCTACAGATCTCTACCAATCTTAATATTTGGTGTCAATTACTACACCTCTCTTATCTAGCATCCCCCAAACCTAAGATTTTAGTGTATTTTTTAAAGAGGCAAAAGGAGTTAGGTGCCCAAATTCCATAGGAAATACCATCTTAGGTCAATAAAGATATACTGGACCATTATGAAAGTGAAAACCATGCAAGTGTACAAGAAGTTACACATTTAGAAGTTAGAGGGAAAGGTATTGCTAGGACATTAGTCCATCAAACCACTACTCTACCCTCCTTGAAGTCGCCCCTCAAGACTAATCTCTACCATATGGTTAACTCACCTAATAATGGCTGGGTAGATGGTCAATGGGGACTTTATATCTATGCCTATACCTTTTTTAAGAACAAGAACATCTCTAACCCATCACACAGCTAGGCTATATAAATGGATGTTCTTACTACGGTTACATTCATCCTCCTTTCCCGGTTCCTTTTTTTTTTTTTTTAATTTAAAGCCACTTGCTGTATTTTATCATACTTCAGATTGTAATCGCTCTAGGATATGGTCTGTCTCTTGTGTTTCTATAGCACGTACACAGCATAATGGGGCCCGGTCACAAATGGAGTCTGGACTGGTCCTCTATTACAAACCAGTTCTTAAATGACCATTTTCCCCTCCATATTATGTTCCTCTAGATCCAACAGCAGCTTCTGTTCTGCTGTGAAACATGCTGTACCCTCTGCAGCTTTCAAAGAACCCTGGGGCACAGGGCAAGTCTGGGCAGAGATTAGGCAAATTCATTATATAGATTTACAAGACTGTTTGGTATCCCAAAGATTTAAATAAGAATTAAATTTGTGAGGTGATCCTGTCAGATCTCAAATGTTAAGCAGGACTGGGCTGAGGTAGCATGTGGATAGAAGAATTCCATAGGATACAGGTTCTGCAGACAATGGTGTTGGCAATTCCATAGGTGGCACTCTCCCTCCCCTGAGACGGTAACACTACTTCACCCGGGATGCTGCTGTGTTTTAAACATCAAACTTGAGGTCCTGGCTACTTACGGTCAATAAAAGGTCCCCTGATTTTGTTTGGGGGGGGGGGGGGGTCAGGAGGGAACCAAGACTCTGGATATTAGCATTGTTATCATGGCAACCCTTCAGCGCTCTTCTGACTCACTCAATTCACACAGTGTTGGATGGTCTAAAGGATTTTTCTTCACTTCCTGTGTTGAACTGCTGTGTGATGCCCCATCTACTTTTAAAACAACTATTAAACTCTCCTTTAGGAGGAAGTTGGAATTTAGGGATTGGATTAAGGGATACTTGTGTTTTGTAGTTGCTGACTTTGTAAATAAAGTGCTTTGAGATCCTTCAGTATGAAAAACACTACAATAGGTAAAGAAAGCCATTGGGCCAGAGAGTGTCCATTGCCCTGTTCCTTGTGGAGTCACTGAGATCCACTGCTATTCTGATTTAGTGTTTTTTACACCCATTTTGCCCTGATATAAGTGATGTACATGGGGCAGGGTAATGGAGAATCAGACCCTCTTTCTTGCTCTCTCTTCTTTGCATCTGCTCCATCCTTAAGATTTTGTAGCTCTCTCTCATACAAATACCAAGATCTGCCAGCTGCTCCCCGCCTTATGTATTTTGCCAGAGACATCACATGGCACCCTTAGAATGACTCCACTGCCCATTGATGGTATTCTTTGTTTGGAGTAATCACTTTGTCCTTGTGACAGATATTGCAACCCATGCAATATTTTGGGGGACCACGGTATTACATTTATGAATGGTTTACATATTATGTTTTACTCCATAGTGAGGGGCTATGGGGGCGGGGGAACCACATCTCCTACAGGAACTAGAAACAGCAGGAGGTAATTACCCAGAGATCAAACAATTCCAGAGAAGTTCCACCCCACAGGGTAGTTTTCACAGAGGGGGAAAAGCTGGATTTTCCAGAGATAGGAAACAAAGAAAGGACTTTTGGTAGAACAGGATGAAATTAAATGGACTTGTGGTCTTCCTTTTGATTTAGCAAATGGACAGGACTTTCTGTCCCAGGAAAAGCCCCACCCCTTGCTGAAGGGTTGGAAGGAATGTCGGCCTGTCAGACTCATCCTGTGGGAAGAGGAGTGAATTCTGGCATGTTTAGTCAGTGTGTAGGAACTTTTATTGCTTTTATATGCTTTCGCCATATGCTTTTTTGTCCTAAAAATAAATGTACTCTGCTCAGAAAGAGCTCTGTGGTCACTGGTGAAAAAAACAAAAACATTGTCCTTGTCCTTGGAGAGAAAGCACAGCCCATGACAGTGCACAGCAGGGGGCTGCGCAGCCTTAAAAGCTCCAGTCAGAAGGAATCAGAGTAGAAGCCGTGTTAGTCTGTATCTGCAAAAAACTTGTTCTTTTAGTCAGAAGGAAATGGGATAAGGGTCCCTACCCAGCAACGGGTGACAGTAGAGACTCGAGACCTGACTGGGCATTCCTGGAATGGATGATGGAGGGGAAATACAGGAACATACTGAAAACAGAGACAAACTCTGCATTTTAGCTCTCCATTAATACAGCACATCAACTCTGAATCCACAGGCCATGTGGCTGCCTGTGAAACATGGGCAGATTCCCCTTATTTGGGCTCCCTCGCCATGTTTGTATTTTAAAAACAGAGGTTTTTCAAATTAGTTTTAGCGTTCGAATCCCAAACCTAACAGAGGAACATCCCAGCTGGAATCAAAACTAACTTTTGCTCTGCTTTAATTCTTGCCATAATCTAGGCTGTGGATTTCTCAAATAGCTGCCAAGGTGCAAGATGCAGATTTTCCACCCTTTGTGCGCGTTTGCCTGATCAGCAGGGACATTACATAAATTATAACCTGCAGGTTTCACTAACCAGGTTACTCAGACACCAAAAGCAGCATCCTCCCAACCTCAATCTGTCTGCCAACCTCCCTCCCTCCCTCCCTGCAAAGCAGCAGCTTCCTTTTCTCCCCCAGCTCTACACGAAACATCCATCAGAATTAGTCACTGCTATGCACTAGTGCCCTAGCTACTCCGATGGAACTAGGTTGCCCCAGCACCTCTGTGTGTTATCTAAGTGCTAGGGATGTGGATAGGACGTTACAATGCACCCAACATTTTTCCAAAATGAAGGTGGCTTCCCTGGCTGAGTGGGACATTGTCCCTTAGGGAAACAGGAGTTCAATATTAGAACAAAGTGTCCCACACCCCTTAAAACAATATTGGATGAAGACCTAGAAAGCATGCTTTGTTGATATCTACATAAAGCCAGATTAACATTTATAAACATCTGGCACCTGCAAGTGTTAAGTTCTGGGAAGGAATAATACTGCCATCTCTAATCACTCTGGTACCTGGGCACCAAGGTCTAATTGGGAGATACCTTCAGAAATGGAAAGCAGCACAGTGCCATCCTCTCTTCTCCTCTGCTGGGAGAAAGGGTTGAGTGGGAAGGATGGTAAAGAGAAGGACCATTGTCTCTTCCCCATATGGGGTACCAGTAAACTTCTGCTTCCTCTGCAGGTATATTCCGTGCCTAGATGGTCCAGTCAATGCTAACCCTGAGTTACTGACACTCTGCTCCTTGCTCTGATAAGACTCTGGCCAGTACACCCGCACCAAGCAGAGAAGAGCACTCCAGCTCTCTAGTTCCTGCTATGCCTGTAGGGTGACCAGATCAGCGCTATAAAATATCGGGACGTGGGGGGGGGGGGGAGGGGGGGAGCAAAGAAAGGGGGGGGGCGCGGAGAATGAAACTCCTCTTTTTTTTCCCCCCTCCCTAAGGGGCCGGGGGCATTAGCAGGCCCCGGCCGCGCGCACTGCCCTCCCCCGGAGCCTCCCGCCCCCCGGCCCACCATGTGCATATGCGGCGCGTGGTGGGTCCGGGCAGGGGTAGTGCGGAGCCGGCAGGGGCCAGCGCGGGCCGAATCCCCGCTGCTGCCGGGGAGCCCCGCGCCTCTCCCTCCCGCTGCCCCGGCCACATGCAGCACGTGTCCCCTGCGCCTAGTCTCCCTCCCGCCGGGAAGGAGCCGCTGGACGCACGCCACATGTGCCCAGGGTGGGCTGGGGGGCGCGTCCCGCTGGGAAGGAGCTGCAGCTGCGAGCGGGAGTGGCGCGGGGCTCCCCGGCAACAGCAGGGATTCGGATGCACGCCACATGTGCCCGTGGCGGGCCGGAGGCACAGGGAGGGAGGGGAGGCGCTGATCGACAGGACTGGGCGGCTTTGGGAGTGGAGGGTGGGTGCTGACATGGGGGCTGCTGACGTATTACTGTAGCTCTTTGGAAATGTACATTGGTAAATTCGGGCTCCTTCTCAGGCTCAGGTTGGCCACCACTGCATTACTGAGTCTTGTAATTACACTGTATATGCTTTATCCCTGTAGCTTGCTCTCCCTGCTATTAGCTTACTTAACTTTTAATGAAAAGCAAAGGTGGTTTGTCATTAAAATTACACAATTAATTATTCTGCTCTCCTAATGAACGTCAGATGCAATCACCATGAGAATTACTAGGCCGTTTAGCACAATTTCGTGTTGGAATTCCTGGAATATGTTACTCAATACTAGAACGAAACTGACAGATCTGCAGGATGGTGGATTCGTCAAGCTGACATTTATTCTTCAACTCTTGAAAGAGCCCAAGTTGTTTGTCTTAAGACTGTTGCCCCTGGTCATGCACCTCTGATTTGGAAAAAAGGTCAAACTAGTTTCACATCTGTATGTAGGAGCTGACCTATTTTTTGTCCTGGTGGAGTCTACGTAGAGGCTTAAAAAAAAAAAAAAAAAAAAAAAACCACACTCTGTGCTATACCAAGGGTAGAGTTCAGTGAGTCCTATTCCAATAGAGCAAACTGAAGTCAAGTCTTTGAAAAGTTAGGTCATCATCCTAACCTTAAAATTTCCTTCCACTGTAAGGTTGACTAAGAATGGAAAAACAAAACTGCCATAGCCACACTGAGCTGGTTAAGAATATAATTAACAATTAGAACACTACCAGACAATATGCAGAGGAAGCAATTATAGTAAGGAAGCCCCTATAGTTAAACATTAAATAGATGGGGGGAAATAATCTGCATAGCATGAATGATACTGCACGTTCTTTTAAACACTAATATACTATATTCAATTACCATCTCATAACACAAGAACTAAGGGTCACCAAATGAAATTAATAGGCAGCACATTTAAAACAAATAAAAGGAAGTACTTCACACAACACAGTCAACCTGTGGAACTCCTTGCCAGAGGATGTTGTGAAGGCCAAGACCATAACAAGGTTAAAAAAAGAACTAGCTAAATTCATGGAGAATAGGTCCATCATGGCTATTAGCCAGGATGGGCAGGAATAGTGTCCCTAGCCTCTGTTTGCCAGAAGCTGGGAATGAGCGACAGGGGATGGATCACTTGATTACCTGTTCTGTTCATTCCCTCTGGGGCACCTGGCCAATGTTGGAAGACAGGATACTGGGCTAGACAAACCTTTGGTCTGACCTAGTAGGGCCATTCTTATGTTCTTCTTGTTTGTGGCTGTGTGATCCTTCTTACATAGGAATGACTGAAGGCATGTTGGACATGCAGAAAACCCGATCACATTCATCATTAGTGGAAGGGTCTGCCAGAACAATTTTAGAGTTGACTCCTCTGCAGGATGGTTAAAAGCCACATTCTACTATTAGCATCACTGGGTGAGATTAAAGGCAGAATTAACTAAACCCCAGATATGGACCTGCAATATTTGGAACAAAGAATCCATGTCAGCCCTACGCGTCTCCAAAAGGAGAGAGATGTTAGGGAACTAGCTTAGGACTTGGAGATCAAGGGTCTCTGCAAAGCTACCTCATTATCCACTTTCAGATCCCACCTCAAAAAACCACACACCACATTCCTTTGCCATTATGCCTACAAAAACTACAGTGGTTAGTGCTGCTGGTCAGGGCCGCCCCGGGGGGGCAGGTGGGGCAATTTGCCCCAGGCCCGCCCCCCTCCAAGAATATAGTATTCTATAGTATTGCAACTTTTATGGAAGGGGCCCCCAAAATTGCTTTGCCCCAGGCCCCCTGAATCCTCTGGGTGGCCCTGCTGCTGGTGTGAAGAGAACACCAACTATCATGATGACCAATATTATCCACTAATACCTCAGGAAGTTGTTAAATAAAAGCTACTAAAGACATTTTTATATTAGCAGGTCCAGATAATTTGCAGCCAAAAATTTAAAAAAAAGTTGGTTGAGGAGCTCGCTGGACCATTAATGCTGATTTTCAATAAGTCTTTAAGCACTGGGGAAGTTTCAGAAGACTGCTTTTAAAAAGTAATGATGTAAATGGGGGGGGGGGGATGACAAAGGGGGATCCCCTCAGGATTAGGTCAGAGATGCACTCCCCAACTTCAACCTTAACGCCACCTTAAATGTGTCTGTCCAAGAACAGATTCTGTTTCCAAGGGTGAGTGACAGAAGGCAAAGTGCTGGCTGGTAAACCATGTTTACTAGTCTGCTCGGAAGTTTATGTGTGGGGGTGGCAGAGACACACAGGGACTGGGCCAGATTTAACTGCTGTGGCTCAGTAAGCCTAAGTGAGTGACAAACAAGGAGAACATGAGGCGCTCTAGTGTGTAGATAGGTCTATAAGCACAAAGTGGAGAGGGTTTTCCATTCTGAAGAAGGAAGTGCAAAGGTTCAGATGAAGTTGCAGAAAGGGAAGTGGAATTAAATCACAAAGGCACCATCAGGAGGGACATCACTGAGACAGATGTGAATGATGCAGGACGGCAGAAAAAAATAAAAAATAAATAAACCACCACACAGTGGCGTTATCGAAAAGAAACATGCATGGACCCATTAATCTTAAGAGTCCAGCTAAGTGTGGATCAGGCTTAGAGTTAGAAGATTAGAGTGAGAAGATGCAGAGACGTGAAGCATGGGCAAACAAATGGAAGAAGTTGCCTCTTCTTTCCAGTGGTTCTAGTGAATATAACCATGTTTCTCAATCTGAGAGGCAAGAGAAATGGCTTTCTGCATCCTGACTTCCTAAACAAGAAGTAGACATAAAAGGTAAAAAGAAGAACATGGAAAAAACCTATAATAAGCAGAAATTCCATAGCAATCTAATAGACAACCTTTAGAGACATGGGAAGAGAAACAAAGCTGTGCTGGATTAATGCTGATGATGTTGGGAAATCCTTCCAGCATTGAAATACATGATCAATAAAAGGATCACCAATAGTAGAGGCCAACCAATGGACATACAGCGAGCAATGGAATAGTGCCAGGAGCATCTAATTCAGACATTCAGCACTGATATCCGTTTAAGCAGATGGGTACCAACCTCATAGGTTCGAAATTGACAGGGGTTGGTAGGCAGGCTGGCTTGAAACTTGGGGGGGAAATGGGTAGTTGATGAATTCTCATTTCACTAAAAGTCTGGAATCAATTTAAATAAATATTTGTAAGATGGACAGAGTCTGATTTGTCATTGTCCTGTGTCATGGGCAGTCATTTATACCAGGGAAAAGCATGTGCAATGCGGGTATGAAATGCTATGAAACAGGGATAAAAACAATTATGGTTTCATAGCATTTTATATCCACTCTGCACTGGTGTAGGGGACTACCAAAAGTCTAGGGCAACGGACAAACAGGCCCACAATCTTCCCCAACAAAAGGGTTAACAGGATACTCAATCTCTCACCCCAGGTTATATTCAGCCTAAATTTAATGAGATCAATTCAGTTACAAAATAGTCTCCCATGGAAAGCGATAGAAATTTCCATCTCTTGGGTCATTTAAACCTAGACTGGAGAAGTGTATAAATATTACACTGACAGAGGATTAACTGGATTGATCTACTTGAGTCTTATTTCTAGCTACTGTGATTAGAACTGATTCCCTTGGGTTCTGTAGTAGGCACTATTTTCCTGATGTCAAACATTTTTCTTCATGCAACATCACTGAACTTTTTAACTGTTATAATGCTTTATATTTCTTCCAGGCTCTAGCACTTAACTATAGTGTATATATTGGCTTCTCAAGAGGTTACAATTTCTATGGCTATACCCCATGCTTAGTTCCCTAGAACTGCAAGACAGACACAAGCATGAGGAAGTCTTGGCAGAATGAAGGAGATGTCTTCACTGGATGATCATTCTTGCTAAAGAAACTTTGCCCACCTCTGAATTAGAGTGACTGACTACGGCCCGGGACCGTCCTGCCCGGCCCTTGAGCTCCTGGCCAGGGAGGCTAGCCCCCGGCCCCTCCCCTGCTGTCCCAGCTCGCCATGCCGCCAGTGCTCTGTGTGGCGGGGCTGCAAGCTCCTGCCGGGCAGCGCGGCTACAAGAGGCAGTCAGGGGACAGGGAGCGGGGGGAGGGGGTTGGATAGGGGGTGGGGTCCCGGGAGGGAGCAGTCAGGGGATAAGGAGCGGGGGAGAGAGGGGTGGATGGGTCAGGGATTCTGAAGGAGGCAGTCAGGGGGTGGGGGCCAGGCTGTTTGGGGAGGCACAGCCTTCCCTACCCAGCCTTCCATACAGTTTCGGAACGCCGATGTGGTCCTCAGGCCAATAAGTTTGCCCACCCCTGCTCTAAATTCATTGTCTGCATAGCCCAAAACTGGACACAGTACTCCAGACGAGGCCTCACCAATGTCAAATAGAGGGGAATGATCACGTCCCTCGATCTGCTGGCAATGCCCCCCCTACTTATACAGCCCAAAATGCTGTTAGCCTTCTTGGCAACAAGGGCACACTGTTGACTCATATCCAGCTTCTCGTCCACTGTAACCCCTAGGTCCTTTTCTGCAGAACTGCTGCCTAGCCATTCAGTCCCTAGTCTGTAGCAGTGCATGGGATTCTTCCGTCCTAAGTGCAGGACTCTGCACTTGTCCTTGTTGAACCTCATCAGGTTTTTTTGGGCCCAATCCTCTAATTTGTCTAGGTCCCTCTGTATCCTATCCCTACCCTCCAGCGTATCTACCACTCCTCCCAGTTTCATTCTATCTGCAAACTTGCTAAGGGTGCAGTCCACACCATCCTCCAGATCATTAATGAAGATTTTGAACAAAACTGGCCCCAGGACCAACCCTTGGGGCATTCCACTTGATACCGGCTGCCAACTAGACATGGAGCCATTGATCACTACTCGTTGAGCCCGACGATCTAGCCAGCTTTCTATCCACCTTATAGGCCATTCATCCAGCCCATACTACTTTAACTTGTTGGCAAGAATACTGTGGGAGACTGTATCAAAAGCTTTGCTAAAGTCAAGGAATAACACTTCCACTGTTTTCCCCTCATCCACAGGGCCAGTTATCTCATCATAGAAGGCAATTAGATTAGTCAAGCATGACTTGCCCTTGGTGAATCCATGCTGATTGTTCCTGATCACTTTCCTCTCCTCTCATCATTCATCTCAACATCAGACTTCCCATCATTGATTGGTTTGCAGTAACTTATTAAATTTCACAAATGCATTCATCTCAATACTTCCCACCCCCATGTAAATTTTTATATCCATTGGAATATGCATTTACATGTGGTCTAGTCTCATTTGGATGCGGTGTATAGTAATGTCTCAGAGCCTAGAGAGCAGAGTATGTGAAAGTGTCTAGAGTAAGCAATAAGACTAATAATCTAGGATATATTATAAGTAATAGTAGTAGTGGTGAGATTGCAGAGTGGCCAGAGGCCTAAAGTAGTGTCAGGGCCCCACTGGGCTAAGCACTGTATAAATATAGTAAGAGAGAATCCCAGGTCTAAAGAGCTTGCAATCTAATTAGATAGAACAAAGGTTGGAGAGGGTACAGAGGTGAAGTGACTGACCTGAGGTCACACAGCAGGTCAGCAGTAATGTGACTAGAACCCAGGTCTTTGGCATCCCTGTCCTATGCCCTATCCACTGAACTATGCTGCCCCTCAGAATGTCTTCTAATGCATCAAGAATTAGACCTCTCGAGCCTGAAGGCTACAAAGAGAATTAAGTCTTGAGTGAGTTATACCCAAGGGGGACCCCCCGTATAAGGACAAAAAACAGGAGTTAGGACAAGAGCAAAACCTAGCAGTTGAGTTTATACTGCAATCTAAAGTTATGTAACACAGAAAGAGGGCTTTTCAACAAGAGGGTTATACGTGAAAGGTCATATGTGGAGCCACTAGTGTTAATTAATTTACAATACCGAGGTTTCCCCGTTTCATGACCTCCTTCAGTTGGTATAGATATCAGGAAAACGACTGATTACTGTACTTAATAAAATACACAGCTACAGCTATACCATTCAAAAACTCATCATTAAAGAGACTTATTCATGTAAAGTAAGTGGTCATATATTCTATTAGCTTTATGGTCATATATTCTATTAGCTTCTATGTGAAAGAGATCACCAGTACAAAAGTCTGCGAACCACTGGTTTAAGAGGTCAGCAGATGCAACATCCTAATATAAAAAAGGAACGATTACCTCGTTACCTCTGAGGAACCGGATTGCATCAGCCTTTAGAGAGGCCATACAAAGATTTCACAGTGGAACAAGCCCATCAATACACTCAATTTGATTATGGACTTCTACAAAGCCAGAAAGCTGTTAGCTAATACAGTTAGACCCAGGCCATTGAAAAGCCATATCCTGGTATTAAAGCTTTAAAAAAAAGAGGAAACTTGGTCAAGTGAAGCGAGGTCTTACACTGAACTCAATGGCATTTCTAACTTTTGAGTGCCACATCCAAACAATTCCAAACTTTTAAGGAATGTTCTAGGTATCAAGGGACAGAATCCAACTGTTTTTGGTGAACATATTCCTGGAGGCTTCATCGCTTGCCAATCTTTAATTCCTGGAGGGTTGGCAATCCTAGGCTAGATGGATCTATGGCAGGGGTTCTCAAACTGGGGGTCGTGAGGTTATTACGTGGGAGGGTCGCGAGTTGTCAACCTCCACCCTAAACCCCACTTGCCTCCCGCATTTATAATGGTGTTAAATATACAGTATTAAAAAGTGTGTTTAGTTTACCGGGGGGGGGGAGGGGGTCGCACTCAGAGGCTTGCTTTGTGAAAAAGGGTCGCCAGTAAAAAAAGTTTGAGACCCACTGATCTATGGTCTGACCCAGTATAGCCGTTCTTATGTAGGGGAAGAATGGGGTCCTGGGGGGGCAAACAGGGCCCCTGCCATTGTGGGGAAGAGACCAGCACCTTGGGATACGAAGGGCATGAAACTGAGAAGAGCAGTTGATGGATGTTTAATGTAGAGAGGTAAAGCATATAAACTTAATAAAGCTTGCTTATCATTTTAAGGTTTTAGATTCTGCACAGTATCCAAGTATCTTTGTTAGCACTCACATGACATGGATTAGGTAGCAACAAACATTTCACGTCTCTAATGGTTCCAAAATCCCAAATGCTGTTACTTTAAAGGAGTGGAAAGAAGCCAGGTATACAGGCTTTCCGATTAGTGCTTGGGCATAATGACAAGGTCATGCTGGAACACAGGTACTCTGATTCCTGACTCGCACTAACTAAATCTTTTTATCCTGAAGTCCCCTAAAAGCAAGTTGCAGAATTCTATTTGAATTTGCAAGTTGGAGAAAGTTTCCCTTTGACACTAGATTTGCATTGAGAGAGTTATTGGGCAACAGTAACCATTAAAAAAACAAAAACAAAAAAAAGCTATTTAGGAATGTGATTATGTTAATAGTGTCAATATATCACTTTTCAGCCATCCTCCAAAGTTTTCTTTTTTTAAATCTGCTTATTTATCAAATTAGCTTTTCCTATGGCCATAATTATAGCAACTAGGCTAGCAAGATTTTCCCCTCTTCCTTTTTTTTTTAGTAGCGTCCTTTCAGCTTTTGCTCACGTAGCCAGCTACAGTCCATCGTTAGCCCCTTTCTTCTGTCTGATTTTCCATCTTCTAAGAGAGGTCTAGGTTGACTAGCTTCACACACACAGGCAATTCTCTCTTTACCTTATTACTATTCCTTGTTGCCACATTCTTCCTTTATCTTGTCTTCAGTCTCAACTAACGTGCCACCCTCCCTTGATCCAACTCCTGGATGTCTTAACTAAAAGTCCCTCCAGAATGGAAACAGCCTGTACTATGGGGCTCCTGATCTTCTTTCAGTAGAATAAAGAGTGTTCTCTTGTATCTTCTCTATCTGGATTATTTTCTTAACTTACTGATAGACTCCAATAAGAGAAGCGGTGTCTAGATGTCCTGCCAATGCTCACTCTCCGAACCCCCTTCTTTTGAGCCCTCCAATTCACTGCCAAGCTAGGTTTGCAGAGACTCATTGGACTATCAGGTGTTCACATACATGATCAGCAAGTTCTGAAAGCAACTGTAATATATTGTTAATTTATTGTTTGCATGGAAGCACCACTTCACACAACCACTGTGAAGATCATGGAGTGCATTTCCCTAGGACTGGTTAACTGAGCCACTTCAGTATGCTGGCCAGGTGAAAAGCCTTTGATGCAAGAATTGCTGAGTTAAATTCAATGGCCTGTGATATGCAGGTGGTCAGATTAGATCAGGGTCCCTTCTGGCCTTAAAATATGTGAAGGAAAAGTATGTATTTGTCAAAGACAAGAACATGTTTATCACATTCTTGATACTATAATGAACTATAAATCTGGCTCTACATGGGCTGACTGAAGAGAATCCTCCTCTTAAGAGCACAGGGTGGATAAAAAGCCACAATTTAAAAATCAAAAATATTAAAATAAAAAAATCTAATTTTTATTTTATTTAAATTAAATACATATTTACACACACACACACAATTTAACATTAAATTGGAAATTAGGCCAATCTATGTTAAAACCTAAACTTACTCAAATCTACTACAATTGTTTAAATTAAATACATAATATTAAGCAGTACATGTTCGCTGCTGAAGTTTCAGAGAAAGTCAAGCCATGGAACTGGAGGCAATCATTGGCTAAGCACCTGAAACCAGAGTTTGTTGAAGTGCGAAACCAGCTTTTGACAGCAGTAGCCTCATCTACAGATGTAGAATAAACTGAAATAAAGAAAATATTTTCTCAACTAGATCAGTTCAATGATTAATTCACTCACTCAAAGTTGAGAAACCAACTGGGATTTGAAAAAGCAGAATAGCTTGTTTTCCTTTTGCAATCTATGAATAAAAAAAAAACTAGGAGAGAAAGGATGAGATTTACTAGCTCTAAAATCCTGAAGGACATGGTGACCAGAAACAAATCAGTTCAGTTCATTAAGTGCAGAGACTTCCTTTGTTTATTAAATCAGTTAAATATTTCCTCTTGTGCTGGATATAGAATTTTTCCACTTACATAAAACTAACTTAATGTGCTGGATATGTAACTAATAAAAATACAATTTTAAATTCTAATTTCCATCCATATAGAATTTGTCACAAATCATGAATAAATCTAGAAAATAAGAAATGTATCATTCACCATTTTCTAATAAAAATTCAGATTATTAGAAGATTTAGAAGTTAAATAACGTACATAGATCTAGCATATCCTCCTGATTAGCAGGAGTACCAAGTTTAGCGTAAAAGGCTTATTTAGTTGCAAACCAAGATTTTAATTAGTTACCAACCAATGAGTATCAACATTTCTTTCAGAATAGGTAAAAAGAACAGCTTAAATCATGGTTTCCTTTTTGCTTAAAAATCCACTCCAAAGCACACAAAGCTGCTTCCTCCATAATCATTTCAGAGGTTTTGTAGTTGCTTTCAGATCCCGATTCCTGACCAAAGAATATCCAGAACTGAAGTTGGATTCTAACAGAGTTCTAATCTTTGATCCAGAGAGTTTACAGAAAAAGTCAGGACTCAAAAAACAAATCTATCTACTCAACATTGGCAAGATGACAATGTAGAACTGATGAATTAAATTGTTTTTAATTGTTCACTTTATTAATGTAACTTCATAAGTAAAGTTTTATGAATGAAACAATATTCATTCATAAAACCGGTTACCCCAATAACTGGCTAATTAACAATTAAAATGCTTGTTAAGAGCCATAGCTGTTCAGTCAGCTGCCTTTGTAAATTTCACTATCAATCCAATTCCTGCTTAAATCACTAAGACTTGCACTGTTTCAATATTGTAACTTCTGTTCACCATTTATTACACTTGCCTACAGTGTAACTTCTGTTCACTGTTTGCCATCCATTATACTTGTCTATATTGTAACTTCTGTTCACTGTTTGCCATATTGTAATTCAAACCCCATTTTAAAACGCTTACTCCGTTTTGTAAGGGCTTGCTGCAACCTTCATTTTTGCAAACCCTGCTGTAATCTTATTAGTTTAGTTTAGATGTGTGAATGAGGTATGTATGGATGATGGAATCAATCTCCAGCCCCAGCCTGTCCTGATTAAATAAAGTTCAAACACCAAACGGCTGAAAATGCAGACAAGAGCCCTAACAAAGTAAGAAGAATCCACCCTAAAAAGAAAAGGTACAATAGAAGGAAGATCAAAGCCCGGTCCAAGGCTGAAAGTCATGTCTGCAATTGACGGGTGATCAATCACCAAACCTGAAGGCAGCATGACACAGCAAGACCTATAGACTCTGGATTCAAACTAAAGCCTACAAAAAGGATGGGCGAGATGGAAAAACTTTGGAGGAGGGTAACATTCTCCTGCCAACATGGAAGGGCATTGGTGCATGCCCAGAGACCCAGCTCGTCCTTGTGCCAGTTAGCCGCCACAAGCTACGAACCCAAGCTGCAAACTCAAGCAGGACTGGTAACTATGCAGCAGCTGCAGAACATCTGATGGATGTGTGTGTGTATAGGTATTAGGTATAATGTGTGTGTATAAATTAATTATTGGTCATAAATCAAATTGTTATCATAATAAATGTGGCATCTTTATCTTGTCCCCTTTAATAAGATCCTGCTAGTTTTTATTGGTATAACAACATATGCAGCCGTGCCCAGCAGTTTGACATGCCTCTCCCTGAAGCACAGAAAGCACGCTGCTCTTAAGAGTGCTCCACCTCATTATTATTTTTAAAGATTTGTACTGCAGTAGCACCCACAGGCCCCAGTCAAGGATTGGGGCCCCACTGTTCACTGTGCACAGTGCCTAGCACAGAGTCCCAGGAGCTTAGGATACCAATATGTGACAAGACAGGGTAAGCACAAGGTGATTAGAGTAAGACGAAGCAGTCTCAGCACACCCAGCTACCTCACCACTGTCAAAAGAGTTCTGTAGATCTCACAGCACAGGAAAATGTTAAAGGAGAGATGTGTGCAGCCTGACAGGGTGGAGCAGCCTCCAAGTCTAGTCATAGAAGCCAAAATTGACTCACTAGGCACAAAAAGATAAACATTTAGATGATTAGCACAATGATGTTTCAGTACAGTATCATTGCCAACTCCAGTGATTTTATCGGTCATGTGTTATTTGGTGTTTTTTTGTTTTTATTTAAAGCCCCAGGTCCTAAAGTCATGTGATTATATGTGTGGGGGTGGAGAAGTTTCTAGGTTTCCTGGTTATGGAGAAGAGCTGGAAAACATGAATCTTAAAGGCTCTGTTAGTCTTAAAGGTGCCACAGGACCCTCTGTTGCTTTATCCCTTATACAGATTCCCCAGAGTATAGGTTTCTGGAAGTAATTGCTCTATTACAGGCAAATACTATAGTTAGAGCTGGTCAAAGTTTTCATGGGAACAGTTTTCCATCTAAAAATATATAGTTTTGTGTAAGATGAAACTTTCAGCTGGAATGCATCAATTGATTCACTTTTTGATGGGAAAAAGTCTGAATATTTTGACTGGTTTCATTTTGCTTTGACTTTGATGTAATACAACATTAAGGTTAATCGTTTATACCATATAATATATTATATACATAAATATACACAACAGATATTTATTTATATATCGAAATTAAAGTATTAAATTAAAATTATGCAACAGTCTAAAGAAAATCACAATGACAGTATTGTCAGAGTAGTTATCAATGGTTCAGAGTCAAGCTGGAAAGACATATTGAGTAGGGTCCTGCAGGGTTCTATCATAGGTCTAGTTCTAGACAAGGTCTTCGTAAATGTCATGGAGAATGGTACAGAGCTATACTTATAAAGTTTGTGAACAATATCTAGCTGGGAGGGGTTACAAGCACTTTGAAGGACAGGATTAAAATCAAGTGATCTTGACAAACTGGAGAAATGGGCTGAAATAAATAGGATGAAATTCAATAAGGAGAAATGCAAAGTACTACACTTAAGAAATAACCAATTGCACAAATACAAAATGGGAAGTGACTGCCTAGAAAGGAGTACCACAGAAAAGGATATAGTGGTTAGTGGATCAAACTAAATCTGAGTCAACAATGTAATACTGTTGCACAAAAAGCAAACATCATTCTGGGATGTATTAGCAGGAATGTTGTAAGCAAGACATGAGAAGCAATTCAACACCAATAAGGCCTCAACTGGAGTATTTTGTCCAATTCTGGGCACCACACTTCAAGAAAGATGTGGACATAATGATTAAAGGTCTAGAAAACATGACCTAAGAGGAAAGATCGAAAAAATTGGGTTTGTTTAGTCTGGAGAAGAGTAGCCTGAGGGGGCACATGAGAAAAGTCTTCAATTTGTAAAAGGTTTTTATATAAAGGAGAAAAACGTATCATCTTTCTCAACCACTGAGGACAGGACAAGAAACGATGGGCTTAAATTGCAGCAAAGGAGATTTATGCTAGACATTAGGAAAAACTTCCTAACTATAAGGGTAGCTAAGCGCTGCAACAAATTAGAAGGTTGTGGAATCTCCATCACTGGAGGTTTTTAATAACAGGCCTGACAAACACCTGTCACGGATGGTCTAGATAATACTTAGTCCTGCCTCAGTGCAGGGGATTGGTAATGACCTATCCAGGTCCCTTCCAGTCCTACATTTCTATGATTCCATCAAAACAAGTTTTTTTCAGAATTTGTCTCATGGGAAATTTTTGAGATTACCTAGGAAACAAATTCCAGTTCCTGAGCAGCTTTACCTATAGTCTATGATGGTCTCCCTTGTAGAGAAACAGCTGTAACTTTTTTTCTGACATAAGTCAGAAGACCGCTTGTGATGGTCCATCCTCTAGACATGTATTTCACAAATAAGTGTTGTATAGCAAAGTAGAAAACAGGCAGCCTTTGAAGGGCGTTTGCTCCAATACTTGTTGCTGATTCTAGAGTAACTCACAAGAAGCTGCTACCTTTAAAACAAACAAACATACATTTAACGTGCTGCACTATGGTTTTAACCGGAGCCTTCCCGATACTTGGAATGGGAAATAGAACTGTAAATTTAAAGTGTCACTCTAAAAATAGCATTATGGGATTTTATGGTTGTTTCTCTACATCAAATTTGCACATTTTAGAAGTAAAAAGACATTGCATACATATGCATGACTGACCACTTGTGCTTATGCATTACAACGATCACATATCAGTACAATATACAGTATTTTTCCTGCAGACTTACATAAACATATGTAGCGTCTTGCAGTACTGTGTACTGTGCAATGTACGCCCAAGTCCACAAAAGTCATTTAAAGTAAATAAGCTGTCGTATATTGTGAAAGAAGGACTTAAGAACATAGAAAATAGCTGAACATTGACTGGGGTACATAGACCATTACGTCTGCAACCGAGTTAACTAAAGCTAACTGCCCCATCTCCTGAGCAGTACTTAAGGGACGACGAGTTATTGGTTAACAAGAAAATGTTATTTAAGTTATTAAAAAAACAAAACAAAAAACAAAAACAAAACCACCCACATACCTGGCAGGTAGGCGATCTTGTATTAAAAAAGTCAGTCAATAAAGATCAGCTGGACTACTACAACGCCGCAAGTATACGAAGGAATGAAAAGATTATAAAATGCTATCCATGTATCTTTGCATGATACTACACTGAGTTATCTGGAAAATAGTAGGTTCTCATGTAATTAAAGGCTGTGCAGCAATGCTGCATTTGCAAAAAGAAGCACACTTGAAGTTGCACATCCAACTTTAATTTTGGCATGTCCTAACTTGAGCGCCTGCCTCCCTCCCCTGCCTCACGAGCTGTAACTTTTGCTGAAGCCAAGTCACACTGCACTCAATGGCTGTCACCCAAAAATCTGCAATATCAGCTACATCAGTACCTTCTCTTTTCCCCTGTCTGACCCACAAGACACACAAAAGAGTCAGGAAGTTCAAAAGTCAGGGTTTACATTGCAGCCCCAACTCAGCAACACTGCACTTGTGCTTTAACACAGCTACAAACATGCAAGAAGTGGGGAGAGTTACAGTTGCTACAAAAACCTAGAGACAGGCTCAAGCCACAGAATTTAGAGCTGGCTTCAAACCCCCCCCCGTTTCCGAAAATCAGAAATGTAGGACTGGAAGGGACACCAAAAGGTCATCTAGTCCAGTCCTCTGCACTGAGGCAGTACTGGAGTATTATCTAGACCATCCCTGACAGATGTTTGTCTGACCTGTTCTTAAAAACGTCCAGTGACAGAGATTCCACAACTTCCCTAGATAATTTGTTCCAGTGCTTAACTACCCTTACAATTAGGAAGATTTTCCTAACGTCAAACTAAATCTCCCTTGTTGCAATTTAAGCTCATTACTTCTTGTCCTATTCTCAGTAGATAAGAACAATTTATCACCCTCCTCTTTATAACAACCTTTTACAAATTGAAGACTTATCATATCCCCCACTCAGTCTTCTCTTCACCAGACTAAACAAATCCAATTTTTTAAATCTTTCCTCGTAGGTCAAGTTTTCTAGACCTTTAATCGTTATGTCCACATCTTTCTGAAAACGTGGTGCCCAGAATTGGACAAAATACTCTAGTTGAGACCTTATCAGTGCTGAGTGGAAGAATTACGTCTCGTGTCTTGCTTACAACACTCTTGCTAATACTTTCAAGAATGTCCTTCAAAGCGCTTGCAACTCCTTTCAGCTTGATATGTTCCACAAAAACGCTACTTTCGGTCATTATCCAAGTCATTTATGAAAATATTGATTAGAACTGGACCCACAACAGACTCCTGCAGGACCCCATTCAATATGCCCTTCCAGCTTGACTATGAACCATTGATAACTACTCTGAGTATGATTTTCCAAACAGCTGTGCACCAAACCTTACAGTAGGCTCGCCAAGGCTGTGTTTCCCTAGTTTGCTTATGAGAGGGTCACGTGAGATAGTAACAAAAACGTTACTAACAATTCAGATACGTCATATCTACTGATCCCCCCCCCCCCCATTCCTCAAGCTTGTTACCCTGTCAAAGAAGGATAATAGGTTGGCTTGACATGATTTGTTCTTTGTTGTTGACTGCTACTTATCACCTTATTAGATTCTAGGTGCTTCCAAATTCATGGGGAGTTTTTTCGATCTAGATTTTTGTTACTGTCTCATGTCTTGTAAAATATAACTCAACAAATACAGTATATGAACTTGTTAACACTTGTATACCAACCTTACCACTACACTATTGGAAACTGGATATCCTGACTGAGAAACTAAATTCTCAACCCCATTGTTGCATTAGATTAGATGTCTGATTTTATTTATTGTTGGTGAGTAAGGATAGTTGGTAATTATGAGGATGATCTGAGGAAGTCATACATGGGTTAATTCAATTTTGATGCAACCTGAAGGTCTAAAACTGACAGCACATAGAAGAAATAAAACAAATTCAGTGGCGTTTTTTGACTCACCAATATAATCCAAGCACTTTCAGTTCTTAAGAATTGTGATGAACAGTGATATGTTCTGGATGAACCTGTAATGCAAAAGTTGGCAAAACACCATTCACTTCTGATACTACAACAAATCTCCTTAGGTAAGAAAGTGGAAAGATGCAGCAAGTCACTGACTTGCCTCTGTGGGGCCACTTGAAAGAGAAACTGCAGAAGGTCTCCATCAGATTTAACATCCTCCACCCATCCACTGCCAAATTCTTTGGAAGAAAGGCAAAGATCAAGTAACTAGTCTAAGCTTGCAGCTCTGCTAGGAGGTACACACACTGGAGAAAGCTGAACAGTGGATTCTGTCTCTACCTGCTAATTGGCAGATAGGAAATGTCTGGGATCAGATAAGTCATACGTAAAAAAAGAGCCAGGCTAGTAGAACAGTAAATTCATACAATGTGTCTTGAGAAAGACAGACACATTAGAGAATGATTTTAAATAGCTAACCCGATCACATTAATCTTGATAGGTACAGAGCTAATTTTATTCCCCCCTCCTAAATTTCATAAACCCACAAAGCTTGGGGTAGGGGCAGTCACCCCTGACTGATTGTAATAAAATACTAAAGTAGCTATTTACAGAACACATGCAGTTAGCACATACATAATGAGTGGGAACATAGTTCAATAGTAACCATATATTTAGGCTTAGGAGGATTAGATTATCAGTAAACGTCAATTTCAACACACACACACACACACACACACACACACACACTCTTTCCATTGATAATTGAAATTTACAGATAAGAAAAGAAAACTGCAGCTTGAGAACTGAAGAGTTTGACTGAAGAAAGTTTACTTTATATATTTTGACATACAAAGTTATTAAATATTTGACTCCCTCCCATAGATTTCCTGCAAGTGTGAAAAGATACTTTAAAATAACGTATTTAACTATTTTTATCAAACAGGAATTCAGTAGTGGTGCTGAGCAGAGTAACTCCACTGAGCTATTGAGATTGGTAGGACATACTGTTCTCAAACCCACCCACCCCTTTCAATCTCCCCCAGTTTCTAAGATACATACAGACCATAAACACTAAACTATTTTTAGTACGCAAGTCTGGATGTCAATGCAAATATATACACATTGATAGGCATTAGTTACTAACTCAGAAAGGTCCTGTTGTGCTTTTAGTTAAGTTCTGGTAGGCTTAAATCAGCAAATGAGAAAATGAAGTTCAACCTATTATCTAAAACTGCCATGTCATTCACAACACAAAGAGGAGAAAAGGAGCTCTTCAGGGAGCACATCAAGATAGTCAACAGCTATTCAAACTTTGCTCTGTGGATTAAAAAAGTCTGGCTCTTGCTTCACAAAGGAGCTTGATGGTTAGGACCTATGTACTGGGCTATCTCCTTTTCCCTCCATAGGGCCTAGCACAGGGGTGGGCAAACTTTTTGGGCAGGGGGCCACATCTGGGTGGGGAAATTGTATGCAGGGCTGGGGGAGGGGGTTGGGGTGTGCAGGAAGGGGCTCAGGGCAAGGGATTGGGGCAGAGGAGGGGCGTGGGGTGTATGAGGGAGCTCAGGGCAGGGACCTGAGGTAAAGGCAGGGGGCTTAGGGCAGGGAGTTGGAGTGCAGAAGGGGTGCAGGAGGGGTTCGGGCTCCGGCCCGGCACTGGTTACCTAAAGCGGCTCTGGGGTGGCAGCAGTGCGCACTGGGGGCCAGGGCAGGCTCCCTGAATGCCTGCCCTATCCCCGGCCCCGCGCCGCTCCAGGAAGTGCTGTGGCCCATGGGGGAGGGGGGGCAGAGGGCTCTGCGTGCGCTGCCTTTACTGTGCCTCCCCCGAAGTGCCCATTGGCCGCAGTTCCCTGTTCCCGGCCAATGGGAGCTGTGGGGGGAGAGGGGGTGCCTGGACGCAAGGGCAACGCACGGAGCCCTCTGCCTCCCCACCCGGGGGCCAAGGGACATGGAGCCGGCTGCTTCTAAGAGCGGTGGAGGTCGGATCCAGCCCACGAGCCATAGTTTGCCCACCCCTGGCCTAGCAGGTTCTTTCCCACTTTCCAGCAGTGGCTAGGGCCATTTACTCAGCATTTGAAATATGTACCGGACACTTGTTAGCCAGAGACCAGTATAAAAGATACAAAAAAGCAAATGCTTTAGAAAAATACTAGGTTATAATGGAATTCATACTAAATGCAGAGATTTGTCAGAGTTCAACCACCCCTTGTTTCTAGTTAGCCAGAAAAGATGAAAATATTTTGGACATATGTTGAGAATGCAGTCAGAATGTCTCCTACGGCAGGTGTGTCATCAAGCAGCTGGAGGGTCATGCAGAAGGGGCCAACTAAAAGAATTCCTCCACTGAATATTCAAAAAAACAGGAAAGGTTATGGTACTTGACATGGATCTGATGGCTAGAGTTCATGGAAATTCTTACCTACTTAACTAACTGATCCTAAAGAATGTGAATGTGATAGATGAGTTACAGCAGCCTCTAGATCTAGCTTTAAACAAAGTAAAAGCAGTGAAAATCAAGACCATTTTATAAACTACAAAGCTACTGAGGGCAATTACAAGAGGAACTCACACTGCTAATGGAGATGCTCCTGGGCTCCCACATTATCCATTTGAAGCAACTTTTTAAAATGGTCACGGTAAACGAAAAGGAACATTTACTGGCATAAGCTCACTAGATACAGTTGGTATTTATTTACATGCACCCATCACCAGGATATCCCCCAAAACTTAAAGCAAAATTCAGTCCACAGTACAGTCTTCTCCTCTCTGTTATCACATTGCTAGAGTACATGAAATGTGTGTGTGTGTGTGTGCGCGCGCTAGTCTGCAGTTGGAAGACATCTGTTCACAGTGCCATTCAGAAGGTGGTATGGTCTACACTTGTTCATTATCTTCTGGAAGGGATTTCCAAAGCCAAGGGCCTGCCACAAAAGCAGCATGGTATCTGGGGATCTGCCAGTTCCAGAGTCTCCTGAGTCACAGAGAATGGCGGTCCTGTATTTTACCAAGGACCAAAATATGCCATGAAGTGGACCTGGCACTGGATTGTGAGGCAGTGCTGAGCATGGAGGAGAAGCAAAGCATCCCAAAGGACCCAAGACTAAGGGCATGTCTACACTTACCTCCAGAGCAATCGATCCAGTGGAGGGGGGGGGGGGGGTTGATTTATTGCGTCTAGTGAAGACGCAATAAACTGACCGCCAAGCGCTCTCCCGTCGACTCCGGTACTCCACTGAGAAGCATAGGCGGAGTCGACAAGGGAGCATCAGCAGTCAACCTACCGCAGTGAAGACAGCCTGGTAACTAGCTCTAAATATGTCGACCAGCTACGCTATTTTCGTAGCTGAAGTTGTGTAACTTAGACAGAGTTAGCTCCCACCCCCCCAAGGTAGACCAGGCCTTAGCCTGCACAACCTTTACAATCAGAAGACATCAGCCTCCATCAAGCAAATCATCCAAACACTTCAGGAAGTGTCAACTTGTTTCTCTTTTCCCATGATCAATTCAGTCTTGCCAATTGCCCTTTATTCACGGGCTAACAATCTGCCTTAGTCACTAGGAGAACTAAGTGATAGCACTATCTGCATTTGACACGAAAGAGATAGAGCTGAAATAGCGTGCATGTTGCTGGCATTCGAGTCCAGTGTCTAGTGATCTTCTTTAGAGCTCTAATACACATTGCATAAAGGGAAGAGAGGACAGCCCTGCACGCTCCACAAGCAAACGCTCTGAGGGAGGAGTAGCAGCATCTGTTCAAAGGAACAAGTGATGGTAGATTAGTTGTGTTTCCTTTGCCAAGTCGTTTAAGTGAGTCAATGAAAATGTCATTGACAGTATCCAGAGCTCCACATTGATCCCAACTGCACTGGTAGGTACAGATGCCTGTTTTGGGTGACAGGACCACCAGCACTATCTCAGTGCTACCTCCTGATCTGAAGGACATTGGCAGAGGTCAGGTACAATTGGAGACCGCTCAGATACCACCTTGGGCTCTAACTTGGGGGTTGAGAGGGTATTTTAGAAATTCATTTGCACTGAGCAAAGCTCACAAACTGGTTGGACTAGTCTAGTAAGTTGCACTCTGTGAAAGAAGCAATGACCTTCTTCTAGCAAGACATCCTTCACAGGCTTCCACCCACAGGGGTCTGAGTCACACATACTGGTTCATGCATTTCTCAGTGCTTCAAAGATTTCTGAGTATATGATTGGGCCAAAGTTTGTAAGAGAGCGTGCTATATTCACTAGTCAAAGGATTAGATTCCTGGAGCCCAGAGAATCAGTCTTGTATATGACAGGTTTCAGAGTAACAGCCGTGTTAGTCTGTATCCGCAAAAAGAAGAACAGGAGTACTTGTGGCACCTTAGAGACTAACAAATTTATTAGAGCATAAGCTTTCGTGAAGAAGAAGTGGGCTGTAGTCCACGAAAGCTTATGCTCTAATAAATTTGTTAGTCTCTAAGGTGCCACAAGTACTCCTAGTCTTGTATATGACGACCCTGGTCAAAAAATCACTAGTCAGACCAAGAAGTCAGATATGAGCACTGACTGCAGTAATATGGGGCCAACGGATGAAGTGGAAGGGGAAAAGAAGATATATATTTAGCAGCAGTAATCTGAAACTTCACTTCCCATCTTGTCCCTGCACCCTCTCCTAATTAAGCTCTTCATTCCCTCTACCCCTTAAACTGACTGTGACCATTGGGAATCCACTCCACCACCATAGAGGTTGGGAAATCAATGATGGGAATCTCTTCCTCCCTATACCAAATATACATATTAGAGAAAGCAGGGAGCAGACATATCAAAGGCACTTTAGAATCCAACTGTAGCAGTGTTGGAGCAACATGAGAAGCTCTTCAAATAACCGAGGTCATCTCACCAGAGTGGCACGCCCACTGACCCAAAAACACAGGAACATGGGGGGGAGTAAGACTTTGGTCCCACTATTCCCCTGGATGCAAGCCTTGTGGACTCAAATGAACTCAAAGAACAATTGCTAAGATGCTAAATAGCTATGCGCTACCTCACCTTGAACTCAGAGTCCTCTGAAAAATTTCTGTCCTAGAGCTGGTCAAGAGGGAGAGCACTTAAGAGTGAGAAATGTTCTTAAAAGTTAAATCTGTGTGCCATTAGTCTCCATGAAACACCATCTGTACTGCATAATATTTGGCATTAGAATAATCTAACTCAAACCCATCCACAAATAAGCAGATGTCTGTAGAGACCAAAACACAAATAAAGGCGGCCAGGGAGGGAGATTTAATGACATGCAGTTGGACAAACGTGGCAAGTAGCAGTGATTCTATATTTTGTTTTTAATTTCCATTTCTTATCTAGAACAATTATTTTTCCAAGCTACTTTTTCCACTGGGAACTCTGCCTTTAGCTTAGTCAACATGATTTCCATACTGATATTAGTATCCATGTAACTGCACTACCGATCTGTTTATACCACCGCATCTCAGAAAGTAGCAACACATTCACATCCAGCTCACTGCAGGGTATGGCAAGGACAGCACAAGGGGAAAATTTTGTTCTTCAAAACAGTTTCACACACCCTTAACAAGAAGAATTAGTGTGGGAAAGTGAAGCGCTATCACGGAAGTTCTTTTTAACAGCATCCTTCATATTAACCATCCCATAATACCTTAAAGTTAAATAATGCCGTTGCAAAAGTGTGTTGGGGAAGGAGAAAATGTGGGTTAGTCTACACTGGCCACGCTAAAGTGCTGCCATGGCAGTGCTTTAACGTGGCTTGTGTAGTCACGGCAGAGCTCCCAGCGCTCTAAAAAATCCCACCACCACGAAAGGCGTAGCTCCCAGTGCTGGTGTACTGTTTACACTGGCGCTTTACAGCGCTGAAACTTGCTGCCCTCAGGGGGGTGTTTTTTCACACCCCTGAGTGAGAAAGTTGCAGCGCTGTAAAGCGCCAGTGTAGGTAAGCCCTTAATCTGAGATTTCAAAGGAGATGGACATTAGATCATCAACTTGCTCAGTTACAAAACTATAGTTCACAACTACTTTACTTGCTGGAGCAGCAGCCAAGTGGATAATAAACTCCCCCATCTCCTTTCAAATCTCAGGTGAAAACAAATTTTGTTCCCCAATTTCTTGCTTCCTCAGCTACTTGGCCAGATTAGTTATTGGCACCTCTCACTCCTAGCCAGCTAGGTTGCCCCATTCACAACAGTCCTTTTTCTTTTAACAACTTTATTTCTGGACTTCTTAGGCTATGTAGCTCTCTTTTCCCCACATCTCATATTCCAAAACATGCAGGGAAGAATAGCAAAAATTAAGAGGTGGGGAGGAGTTTCCTCTGTGTTAAGCAAATCCTACACTCCTCAGAATTTTAAATATCTTGAGAAGATACAAGAATACATATAAACCATTAAACTAAATACCTGTATCGAGGGAGAATTCATTGTCATTACCAAACAAACAATTAAGCAGATGAAGGAGAAACAGAAGGATGCACGGACTAAAGAGTTTCATGCAGCTTTTTAAACAAAAAATAATCTTTCAAATATTATGCCAAGCCCCAAATGTATTCATGATAGGAGGACCATATCCACAGCTGATTTAAAAATCAACAGCATTCCACTGAAGCCAATACAGCCATGTTTGATTTACTAGCTAAAAGGCTGGCCCAGAGTTTGGAGGCCATCAGAGCTTTAATTTCAGTAATTCCCAAAAGAAAGGCAGGAGAAAGGTTTCACAAAAGCCCTTCATTCCGTCACTTCAAATAACAAATGCAAAAATGTACACCAAAACAGACAGACTAGCAAGAATAACACATGCTGTGACCCATAACAGTCAAGTGGGAGAATGAGAACCAGCTAAAGAGCTGAAGACTTGAGTAATTTAATCCAAGAAGTTGAAATCAATATACAGTTCAGCTCTGGCAGGGTCTGACAAGTGTGCGTGTATATAGCCTTGAAGAACTGAGATGTACTTAAGGCAAGCATGGTTTGCTGACAAATTATTCAAGTGATATTTACACATTCAGAATTGTAGCAATTAACAGTGGGATGTCTCACTGATTCCCTCTTGCTCAAGGCACTAAATATAGAGCTTCTGTAGGAAAGAGTTCAGAATTCAAGGTCTATCGATCAAGGACAAGATTTATGAAGTGGCAACCCATGCAGAATATGCCCCGACAGTCCTAAGATTGCCAGTTGGTTCAATAACCTTTGAAATTATAAACTAATTCAGTAAGATTTCAGGAGATAAAGTAAATAAAGAAAAAAATGAAGTGATGCTTTTAATTAGGTAGGAACAGAAGAGCTGCATTTTCACTGCAAGCAAAGCCAAGTGAGTTATGGCTGGGATTTTAGGCATCTTTAAACATCACAGACCGGTTTGGCTAAACTGTGGCTCGCGAGCCACATGCGGCGCTTTTACAGTTAAAGTGCGGCTCGCAGAGCTCCCCCCCATTCTCCACCTAGCAGACTTGGGGCGGGGGGGAGGGAGCTCAGGATTTCTGCCTTGCAACAGGGTGGTGGGGTAGGGGCATCTGCCCAGAAAGGAGGCGGGAGGGTTGTCTCAGGGCTTCAACCCCGTGGGGCACGCCTGCCAGGGCTCTGGTTCTTGAATTTCTGAAGGTTGTCGTATGTGGCTCGGAGGGTCACTAAGTCATAGAATAACACCAAGTATAAAAACAAGATTTCCTGGCAAATGGACCCTTCCCCCACAAAAAGACAAGGGAATTTTTGGTCAGTGCAAGCAGATACTAAATTGATGTTTCTCCCTCCCTCAACACATCTGACCACAGATATTTTGACCACACAGATTACTCTTTAAATGGAATATTCAGATCAGCTGACCCAGGAAATTCCTGGGTCCATATAGAAATCTCTGCTGTAGGTAGAGCAAAGACTTTTACAGTAGGAACTTTAACCCTGATTTCACATCCTGAGAGCATTTGATGGGGTTTCATGACATAGGGCTTAACTATAGTCTTAGCAGTCCCAGTAGCTCCCTATCTGATGAATGTCTCCCACTTAACTACCCCCTTCAACTTCCACTGGTGAGCCAATGGATCTACAACCCAGCAGGGCGCAGCGTGACACAGAAGTGGCAGTTTGGGATGTGAATGGTTCATCAAACATTATAAGCCATTAGTGGACTGGCTGTGTGACTCTCCCTCGGAGATGGGAACTCAGGAGTACAGCTGGTCTTTCCAGCACAGCACTGGGCCTCAGCTGGAAGAACGGGCAATGTGAGACAGCTGCCTACATCTGAACACTGCTTTTCCTCAACCTGTCCCAGGAATTCTCAGAAGTCGCTTCCCTCCCCCTGGCTGTGGGTCTCCACTTGGGCTCAATCCTTGTTCTCTGATCGCATTCCTTCCCTGGTTGTCTGGCTGTGTTTGATAGAAAACCTATCCACGTAAAGGTGGGCCCATTTCACAGCTGCAGTTACATTTCTAGGATTTGTCTATTAACTGAAGTTTTAGGTCAGGGCGGCAGAGTTTATAGAACTGTTTAAACCCACTGATTCATTGGACTCATTAACCATGGAAACCCTCCAACCAGTTCCCCATTTTCTTACATACCCCTAATCTGGGCTGAAACCTCAGCCCAGGTCATGTCCCCCCTTTCCCCCCCAAACTGCCCAAAAATATTCTCCTACAAAACTTCAGGGGCCAATTTAAACTTTTGTAGCCAGATAAAAAAAATGTGAAAAATCAGGACAGGGAGTGGGGGGGGTGGGGGGGGTGGTAATAGGTGCCTATAAGAAAAAGCCCTGAATATCAGGACCGTCCCTATAAAATCAGGACACCTGGTCACCCTAATTTAGAAACACATCCATGTCATCCCCCCTCTCTAAAGCAGGGAAGTAATTTTGAGTCTATGCCACCCACTATGGTTCTTCTGGCACAGTTTCTCCTTGAGCGGACGTTGACAATCCTTGTCTCTCTCTCTCTCTCCTAGTGCTAGTTTTCCTTCTCTTCTCTCTTGCACTGATGCTGCCCCTCCCAGCCTGCTCTCTCTTGCTCCAGGTCTGCAAGCAGCTGGATTTCCAGATGCACTCTGCCCCTCGCTAGTTGTTGCTTCTGCTGCTCTAACCGTTGAGCCATCCACAATTCCTGTTGCATCAGTGCCTTCGATCCCAATGGAACACAGTTGCTGTCAGCCAGCTTTTCTCTGGCCTCCCTTCAAAGGAGTCAACTCCAAGATTCCCCCCCCCCCCCCCCGCCTCCTTTCCCTTCCCTGGGCTCTGCCAGTGGGCTGGATGTTCCCTGCGAACGTGGACAGTCATGCAACTACAACAAGTCAACTAGCTGGGTCTTTGTACAGTCCTCAGTACTGAGCTGCCTTTCTCTGCATAGCTCGTGTAGCTGCTTTTTCTTTAACTATTCATAGTTAGTTTTCCCTGCCTCTTTTTGCAGTCCCTTTTGGGAAAGGGACTACAAGACTTTTCTCTGTGCTTTCCCCTTCTGTGGGACTTGCTTTGACTACTGTTCGCACTTATGGTAATTCACACTGTCATACATCCCACACACACTGCCACCCTATACCTCATAGGTCAGGGCAACTGCGCCTGTATTTCCCCTGTGTGGTCCCCCAAGAACTGCTCAGGCCCCACCTTTCTTGGGTAGACATGCACCTCTCTCCCACTCCGGCCCAGGGTTTTTCCAGGCTGCACAGCTCCCTGCCGACACAATTATCCCCAGAAAGCCAGACTGCATAACCAAGCCGCTTCTAAGGCTATGAAAAATGTAACTGCCTGCAGTTATAAGTTATCACACAGCTCTTCAGAAGCAAGCGTATTATATTGCAGGAAATTAGGATATCGGTCATAACATATTGATGAGGTCATAGAGATTTTAATTGTGCAGTACTGCTTGTTTGGGAACCCAAGGATTACAGTGGATATTCACTGGATAAAGAATTTCCCCGAAAGTCTTTTGCAATTGTTTATTTTTAAAATTTAGACTTGCAAAATATAATTTCTTCCAGTACAGTGAAAGCCAGGAGAAAAATGAAAGCGTCGTGTATTAAAACAGTAAATTTCACCTGAAGAACAAACATCCAGCGTGGCCTAGGTTTATCTGCAATTGTGATATAGCACAAGACACTGGATACGTGTGTAATTCTACTACAAGCAAGTCTGGGAAATAAAGTAATACTGGAATATGGCTGAATGATATTCATGGTCCCCAGATTTGGGTGAGTTGAAGATTATTATGACCTATCTGAAATTTTAGATTTTATCCACTAGTATGGTTGTTACATATAGATTTCATATTATAGACTAGCAATGGTGTGTTGCAACATGTAGCAACTTGCTCTTGGGTCAGGAATTGATATTTATGACAAATGGACAGTGGGGATCAAAAAGAAAACAGCACGTATAACTCCATCCTCAGCAAACTATACCTGCCTCTAACAGAGGTCTGTCTTTTTCTTACTCTTTTGCAACACTTTTATAGCTCAATGAAGTCTCATTAATTGAACTGAACTGTGTGTCTTGTCACTGGATTCACAGTGATCAAGTTAAATGTTCAGCAGGTTTTTCCATGGATGCCTGAGATTCTGAAGCAATACACAACCTTTAATACAAATTAAAAAACCCCAAACCTCAAATTACATGGTCTAACTTTGCACAGCAGTCTTCTCTGCTATCTTTGTGCAACCTTGATACATAAACTAGATACCCACACAATCACTAGACAGTCACCCAGTGGCATGTCTCTATTCAGGCGAAGATTAATTACCAGCACAACTATGAGCCCTCAAGTTGTCTTATTATCCGAGCTGAAGAACGGAAATTTCAGTATTCCTCAAATCTCGCTAGAGAAATTAATTCTACTCCCCTTCCTGATCCCAAAGGAGACCAGGACTGAGCTACCTTACAAAAAATTAATCTGTTTTGAGTCAAATCCTCAAGTAAACCAGATTATCCAGAAAGCCAGAAAAAACTGGACTTGTTATTATGAATGTACAGTATTTTGAGTGGTCACAGGTTCACCTCACCCTCCTTGCACTCAAAACAAGTTTGGTTTTTCCATCAGTACCAAGGATTCACTGTAGGCATAAATTTACACCGGATATCAACACCCACCCACATCTCCAGTCCAAATCCTTAACAGTAAGATAAAGGTACCTGGTTACAAATTGTTAGATTACACACAGGATCTAAGACATTTGAATCCAGAGATTAAGTAGTTTATAAATAGAAGATTTTCAAATGTCTTTATATTGTGACAGTGAAACACACATTTGACAGATTTTTGAAAAAACACGTACAAGTCTATTCTTGATGTCATGGATACAAGTACACTCCCACAAGCATTTCTATGGGTTCACATCTTAAATTATGTTAAATCTAAATACATTTTAAAACAAAATGTTCAAAATAATTTAAGACTATGAGAATGGCCATACTGGATCAGAACAATGGCACATCTAGCCCAGTCTCCTGTCTTCCAACAGTGGCCTGTGTCAGATACTTCAGTGATTCATTCCATCATCCAGCTCCTGGCAATCAAGAGGTTCAGGGACCCCCAGAGCATGGGGTTGCGTCCCTGACCAACATGGCTAATAGCTGTTGATGGATCTAGCCTCCATGGAACTTATCTAAATCTTTTTGAACTCAGTTATACTTTTGGCCTTCACAACATTCACTAGCAACAAGTCCCCAGGCTGACAGTGCACTGTGTGACAAAGGTATTTCCTTTTGTTTTAAACCTGCTGCCTATTAATTTCACTGGGTGACCTCTAGTTCATGTGTTATGTGAAGTAGTAAGTAACACTTCCTTATTCATTTTCTCTATACGAACCATGATTTTCTAGATCTCTATCATATCCCTGCCTTAGTTACCTTTTCTAAGATGAACAGGAGAGATTAAAATGACTGGGACTAATACGGAAGCTGTTCCATCCCCCTAATAATTTTTGTTGCCGTTCTCTGAACCTTTTCCAATTCCAGTACATCTTTTTTGAGATGGGGTAAACCAGAACAGAATGCAGTATTCAAGATGTACCATGGATTTATATAGTGGCATGATGACATTTTCTGTTTTGTTATCTATCCCTTTCCTACTGGTTCCTAACATTGTTAGCTTTTTTGACTGCCGCGGCACATTGAGCAGATGTTTTCAGAGAACTATCCATGATGATGATGCCAAGATCACTGTCTTGAGTGGTAAGAGCTCATTTAGACCCCACTATTCTCCACACCACCCACGTGCGCTACTTTGCATTTATTAACATTGAATTTCCTCAGCTATTTTGTCACCCAGTTCTGTGAGATCCCTTTGCAGCTTTTCATAGTGAGCTTTGGACTTCACTATCTAGACTAACTTTGTCTAGTCTGCAAACTTTACCACCGCACTGTTTACCCCTTCTCCAGATCATTTATGAATATGTTGAACAGCACAGGTCCCAGTACAGATCCGGGGGGGGGGGGGGGGGGGAAAAGACGGGGGACACCATAATATTTATCTCTTTCCATTGTGAAAACTGACCATTTATTCCTTCCCTTTGTTTCCTGTCTTAATTCTTGAGAGGACCTTCCCTCTTATCCCATGACTGCTTAGTTTGCTTAAGATCTTTTGGAGTGGGACCTCTTTGTAATAGAAAGAGAGCCTGAGACCTGGCATAAGGCCCTGTTGAGATAAAGCAAAGTTAGCAAGAGACCAGCTATAAGCAAAAGTCAGGCCCTGTTACAAAGCAGATGCCTGCTTGCAGGTTCACTATCCAATACCCAATACTTGGCAAACACTCCTAGGCACTGAGTATTCACAAACACATTCCAGAAGGGTGACACCAGAACACCCCGATACAAGGTTATGGTGTAAACACACTCCCCCGAAGATGATACAGGGACACAGTGACCCCTCCTAAACAGAAGATCAGGATGACAGGATGATGGATAGAGATGTTTTGATAGAGCCTACAGGTACAAAGTAAAGGAAGGTAACTAATCACATCAGAGGGGCAATATGTAACATGTCTGTATCAGTGTATAAAAGAGGGGTCACAAAGGGGGTGTCTGGCCGGGAGGAAAATCAGAAAGTCCTGCCGCTCACTGAGCTGGTCCATTGTTATGGGCATACATGTATTAAGTGTACCTGGAGCACGTATATAGCGCTAATACCGTGCTTTGTCTGGAATAAACCTGGCTGAATGCCTTCACCACTGAACAGTCTGTGGACTCCTTGGGCCATTTGATTGAAGGATGCTGTACAGGCACCATGCAGAGAGAACATGCATGCAAACAACAACTGACAGTCTTTGACAAGTGTTTTCTGACAGTCCAAGTACACTATATCAACTGATACAATTCAGTTTTATAATCAGCCTGATAATTCTGTTCTTTACTATAGTGTCAACCAATTTGCCTGGTACTGAAGTTAGCCTTACGAGCCTGTAATTACCAGGATCACCTCTGGAGCCTTTAAAAAAACCACTGGCATTACATTAGCTACCCAGTAGTCATCTGGTACAGAGGCTTTTTAAGCAATAGGTTACATACCATAGTTAGTAGTTTTGTAATTTCATATTTGAGTTCCTTCAGAACTCTTGGATGAATACTGTCTGGTCCAGGTGACTTATTATGGTTTAATTTATCACTTTGTTCCAAAATCTTCTCTACTGAAACCTCAATCTGGGACAGTTCCTCAGATCTATCACCTAACAAGAATGGATCAGGTGTGGGAATCTCCCTCACATCCTCTGCATTGAAGACGGATACAAAGAATTAATTTAGCTTCTCTTCAATGGTTTTGTCTTCCTTGAGGGCTCCTTATCACCCTGATCATCCAGTCGCTCCACTGATTGTTTGGCAGGCTTCCGATGTACTAATTTTTTTGTGGTTAGATTTTGTTTCTTGCTAGTTGCTCTTCAAAATTCATTTTTGGCCTGCCTTATTACACTTGACTTGCCAGAGTTTAATGTTCCTTTCTATTTTCCTCAGTGGGATTTGACTTCCAGTTTTTAAAGGATGCCTTTTTGCCTCTAGCCACCTCTTACTCTGCTGTTTAGCCATGGTGGCCTTTTTTTGTGTGGGGGGGAGGAGGGGTCCTCTTATGCTTTCATTCTTAATTTGGGGATATACATTTAGTCTGAGCCTCTATTTCAGTGTTTTTAAAAATAGTTTCCATGTAGCTTGCAGGCATTTCACCCTTGTGACTGTTCCTTTTAATTTCCATTTAACTAGCTCCCTCTTTTTTAAAACGTAGTTCCCCTTTTTGAAATTAAACGCTACTGTGGTGGGTTTCTTTGGTGTTTTCCCCCCTACAAGGATGTTAAAATTTAATTACATTATCGTCACTATTACCAAGAGGCTCAGCTATATTCACCTCTTGGATCAGACCCTGTGCTCCACTTAGGACTACATCAAGAATTGCCCATCCCCTTGTGGGTTCCAGGACTAGCCACTCCACGAAACGGTCATTTATGGTGTCTAGAAATTTTCTTGCTGCATCCCATCCTGGGGTGACATATCTGGAATCAATAGGGGGATAGTTGAAATCCCTCATTATTATTGCGTTTTTTGTTTTTGTACACTCATCTCCCTGGGCATTTCACAGTCACCATTCTGGTCAGTAGCATATTCCTATATTCTTAATATTCAAGCAGGGAATTTCTATCCATGAAGATACTGTAGAATCTTCACTTAAGATTTTTACTATATTTGACTCTATGCTCTTTCACATAGAGTGCCACTCCTCCATCAGCACAACCTACTCGGTCATTCCTCTGTATTTTGTACCCTGGTATAACTGTGCCCCATTGAGTATAATTGTTCCACCAAGTTTCTATGGTGCCTTTTGTATCAATGTCCTCATTTAATACCATTCACTGAAGTTTACCCATCTTAGTATTTTTTCCTAGCATTTTTATACAAGCACTTATTAAATTGGTCAATATTTAGTGGTCTGTCTTCATGTAATGTAAATGAATGGGACTCATTTGACTGTTTCTCTTCAGTTCCTATCTGTACTTTATCAATGTCTATCCTTGCCTCTTTACTAGGATATAGAGTATCCCCTTTAATAAATCCTCCAAGAGATCCCTCTCCGAGCTGTTTGCTCCTTTGTACCGGTCAGCTTTCCCCCAGCACTCAGTTTAAAAACTCCTCTAGGACCTTTTTAATTTTACATACCAGCAATGTGAACAGGTTTTGTTTTTGTTTAAGTGGAGCCCAGCCTTCCTGTATAAAGTTCCTCCTTTCCTAAAAGGTACCCCAGTTCTTAATAAGCCTAAAATCCCTCCTCCAAAAGTCATCTCATCCACACATTAAGATTCTGCAGTTCTGCTTGTTTAACTGGCCCTCTACATGGAACTAGAAGCATGTCAGAGAATGCTACCAGGGAGGTCCTGGACTTTAGTCTCTTACCTAGTATCCTAAATCTGTCCCACCTTTCCCTAGGTCACTGGTACCTGCTGTGCCACAATCACTACCTCCCCCCAGCACATAAATCGATCTAGATGTCTTGAGAAGTCTGCAACCTTTGCACCCAGTAGGCTATTCACCAGGAGCTTCTCCTAGTCATCACAACCCAACTATTACCCGTCTGTTTATAATAACTGGGGTCCCCTCCCTGGAAGGAGTATCCTCTGTGCAAAAGGATACCATGACATCTGAAAGGAGGGTCCTCCTCCACTTATTTATCAAGGCCCTAAATACCACAAATAATTTTCACATTTAACTTTATGCACTGAAAAATCCTATTGATTTCAGTGGGATTTCTCATAGTGTGTAAAATTAATCAGGTACTTAAACTTTTGCAGGATCTGGTCCAAAGAGAGAAGTTCAGGGTTGTGTCTCTCTCGTACCAGACTCCTGGTCTGAAAGTAGAACTTAAAAAGAAGCAAACCTTTCAGTTGCCCATTAGAAGTTTCTTAAAAACTTAAGATCAGACTGTCTGAAAATTTACCACCTACTATTTAATACAAAATAAAGCCTACAACAACAACAACAAAAGATTATTGGACTGGAAAGAGAAGCTGTACTTGTAAAACTAAGAATTCTGTATTAAAGAACAAGAGAAACATGCATTATGGTTTAAACACGTCTCTTGTTTTCTTAAAGCCATTTCAAATATTAATTGTGTCTTCATGTCCCCACCACCCAAAAACAGAGATTAAAGAATCCTTAGAATATAAGGGAAAGCATAATACCTACTTGACACTGATGCAGATATTAAATAACTATAAGTTGTTGACACTGCATTCCAATCTACGACTACAGTCACATTACTACCCTTATCCCTTGGGGGGGGGGGGGGGGAAACCAGAAGGTTTTTTTTTTTTTTGATTATGCAAGAAAATATTGCTGAAATTGCTATAAATAGCTCAGGGACAAGTTAAGACCTTCAGAACTATGGGGGGGGGTGGGGAAGGGGAAAAAAAAAAAAAAACCCACACACACCCCCAAACTTTGTTCCTAATTTGAGGGGGAAATCATTATGTCAATGTAGAACATTTAGTAATGCAAAAATGCAGGGAAATAAACGATAAAGAGAAGTAAATAATTGTTAAACCTAGTAATTATTAATTACTGTCATTAGGAAAACTTTTCTAAAACAAGTCTTGCCGTATTTAAGAGTGTTTTAGAAAGGCTATTGTCTCTTGCCTGCATTAAGAACACTATTGAGAAAAATCACACTTAATGCAGTGAATGTCACCTGAATTTAGCAAAATTGGAGCACCAAGACTGGGGGGGAGGAATTTAAGGATTGGGTAAAATCACTAAGCTAGATAAAAAGAAAGGTTATTTACCTGCAGTATTTGATCTCTGGCAGCATGCAGCTATAAGAGGTTGCGACTGCCAGCTCTGTGCCTCCAATGGACAGACTAGTGGAGCTGTCTAGTAAACTGAGAATATAAAACTCTCAGCAGAGCGGCAGTCATGTGACTTGAAGACAGAGTCAGAATGCCCCAGCCCTCAATTGTCAGTTCCTTTTCTAGCAACACGGTGACGACTCACAGGAAGCAAGTGGGTGAAAGTGGATCTATTATGACCATGTACCTTTGGAGAAAAGAATTACAGGTAATTCTTTTTCCCTTCCCAGAGATGAGTTTTGATAAGAGCCCCATTCCTAGAGAAAAAGTAGAAAAGTCAAACTTCAGAATCTGAACGATTTACAAGTCAGTTTTTGAAACAGAACACTATGCTGAGACAGCAGCCTGACCAAAGACATTTGGGGCTGAGACAGAGAGGCTACGTGTTTTTACATGAGGGCAGAAATTTTTTTTTGTCACAATTAGAGACAAAAAGCTCCTCTTCCCAGTCACCAAGAGGAGGAGAACCTTACTAATCTGAGCATAAATACAGATAAGAGCTCCACACCTGAAATCACAGGATTCCAGGGAAAGTAACATGCTATCTACTCACTAGAAGAGACTGTGATACTATATTGGGGGAAAAAAAAAAAAAATCTTCAGAACAGGCAGAATACAGATCTGAACTAGCCAGCATGATCTCCATACTCTTAATGTAAGCCAAGATTTAAACTATAGTATGATATAGTACTTTGTTATTATTCAATATTAAAGTCAATGTCTTCCCAGTTTAAGAAACCCAGCCTTCTGGCCAGCAGTATTAACAATAGTAATATATCTATGGATGAAAAGTGCAGTATAAGGGCTCTCAAAGTGCTTTACAAAAGGAATTAGTCGTTACCATTTCCATTTTACACATGAAAGATTTGAATCAAACAGGTTAAGTGACTTGACCTGTGTCACCCAGCAGGTTAGTAGCAGAGCTGGAAATAGAATCCAGGCCTTCAAGTCCCAGTCTGGTGTCCTACCCACTGAACCACACTACCACCCAATGGACAGAGAAACTGGGTGAATGACCCCAGTTCTGAGATTGGAAAGCAAAACACACTATAGAATTAAGCAAATATATATTTAGACGGCAAGCTAATGTGTCTTATCTATGTTCTGCAAAGTGCTAACATTTGGGGGGGGGGGGGGGGGAGAACCACGACGGATAGCTCAGTGGTTTGAGCATTAGCCTGCTAAACCCAGGGTTGTAAATTCAATTCTTGAAGGGGCCATTTAGAGATCTAGGGCAAAAATCTGTCAGGGACAGTACTTGGTCCTGCTGTGAAGGTAGGGGACTGGACTCAATGACCTTTCAAGGTCCCTTCCAGTTCTATGAGATTATATTGTGTGTGTGTGTGTGGAAATATGCCTATTTATTTATAAAACAACTACCCTGTCAGCATATTCATGGGCTCTACAACTTTTTTTTACAGAAATGAGACTGAGGCAATGTCTATGTGACAGGCATTAAACCAGCGTAACTACAGCACCATAGTGCAGACGCAGCCTACACCTACAGAAGGCATTTTTCCATCAACCTAGGACCACCACCTTGCTGAGTGATGGTAGTTAGGTCAATGTAATCATTCTTTCATCAACCTAGCTGCAGCTACACTGGGGGATTAGATGATCATAGCTATGTCACTCAAGGAGGTGGATTTTTCACACCCCAAGTGAACTAGCTATAGCAACCTACCTTTTAAGTGTAGGCATATCAGGCCTGAAAGTTGGACATGCCTAAACTAATCAGATGTTTAGAAATCTACAAGGAGACTCAGACAAGTTCCTGAACCATGAAGGACAGATGACCATTTCTGCTAATACATACACGAAGGCACAGCTTTTCCTATGAAGAAAGAGAGTTAAATGAAAGCAAATTCATTTAACAAGTAAACATCAGACTACTCAAGTTTCCCTCATTTCAATGGGCATTACCCATTGTAGTCCCAAAGTTCCCTACATTCTATATAAATGTGGTGTCTCTCTCACTTTTATTGTTAAAAGTTATGTACATCCGAAATACAGAATCAAGAAGCTGAGTTTCTGGGGGGGGGGGGGAATGTAATTTACTCCAGGAGAAGGATTCCTACAGCATTTTGAGCTTCCCACATGAATAATACTTGTATCTCAGTCACAGATTGTGTCCCACATGGGCCATGGAAGGTTTAAAAAAAAAAAAAAAAAAAAAAAGGGGGGGGGGGGAGAAGAGAAACAGCCAACTGAGCTCCATAATTTGCTTAAAGTTAGGTGTGTGCTTAACCAGATTAACTATCAGAGGGATAGCCGTGTTAGTCTGAATCTGTAAAAAGCACAGAGGGTCCTGTGGCACCTTTAAGACTAACAGATTCTGTCAGATTAACTATGCAACTCAAAAGTCCTAGTGCAGCAAAATTTTCTTCTCTCCATAGGAAAGGACTCAGCAATACCTAACCCACAGTTGTACTCTCTAATCACATATTATGGCTCTGCCAGAATTCTTAGCTTGCTCACCAACTATACCAGTCATATGCTAGAAGTCTCAGACACAAAAGGGATCCATTTTAAAAGCCTCATCCTTGGACATATAGGGAGTAAAAACAGGAATACAGACCATAGCAACCTTTTCGCCCATACATATACAAAATAGGGTAACGTTTCAAACCCATGTTAAAAGAAGTTTCACAGTGCAATAGTTGGACTGTTTTCTAACATGGTTTGCGTGGCCAATCTATATGTTGCAATAGTGTTTGGCCTCACTCGTACCAGCAGGACAAACTACACTAGAATACAATTCAAACAGAAGCAGTGAAGGAGGGGGGAAACTATATATTTTGTTTTGATTTTACATGATTTGCAAAGACTCCAGCACTACACCATCACAAGACCTTTATGCCAGACATGACCCTTTCAACAGAAGACATTCTGATGCCAACTATGCAACCAAAACCCATCAACTACTACTTCACTTCCAGCATCGTTAGAACAAAAGCTACTAAAAATTCAGTGCCTGATGCAGTTACACTAAAGCACCCTTCACCTGGTTTGACAGCATGAAAGGCACTTAAATTGGGTGTGATGCCTCTTTATGCTGCCAGAGTGGTATGTAAGAACCTTATAGGGCAGGGGTTCTCAAACTTCATTGCACCGTGACTCCCTTCTGACAACAAAGTTACTACATGACCCTGGGGTAAGGGGCTGGAGCCTGAGCCCCACTTCCCTAGGTGGAGGGGGGGGGGGGAGGTGGAAAAAAAAGAGCTCAGGCTTCAGTTTCAGCCCCAAGTCCCAGCAAGTCTAATGCTGACCCTGCAACCCCATTAAAATGGGGTCCCAATCCACAGTTTGAGAACCACTTCTGACGTTGTGCAGGCTATATGGTTTTATAAAAACATGATAATATGTGAATATAATGTAACTGGGATAGATTTAGAAAAATATGGTAAAAAGTGAATATAATGTAACTGATATGCTTCATGCAAGAGGTCTCTTGTAAGGTATCATTACAAAGCTTATAATCTACTGAGTGTGATCATCCGATTTGTATAAATGTACCACTCTTGTATCTAAAACTAAAAATATAAAATGTAACTCTGAGGGCCTATTGTAATTATGTAAAGTGTGGGCCATTAATGATGGTTTGGAATCTTGATGACTCCCATTGTCTGCAGATGGCTGTCTTTACCTGTGAGTCTTCCTGTATGTGTGTGTCCTGGCAAGTGAGTAATGAAGTCTTGCAGTGACATGTGATCATGTCACCTGAACTGGAATCCATCTTTAACCTGGTGCTTTTCCAGTGAGGGGGGGTGGAAACCCAGAGGGACAAAGGGTTCCCGCCTTATGCAAAAGATATATAAAGGGGTGGAAGAAAACAAAGGGGAGAGAGGAGCCATCATGAAGAATCCCCTAGCTATCACCTGAGCTGCAACAAGAGCTGTACCAGGGGAAAGAATTGTGCCCAGGCCTGGAAGGTGTCCAGTCTGAGAAAAACTTACTGAAACATCTCTGAGGGTGAGATTATCTGTATTTAGTTTGATTAGACATAGATTTACGCATTTTATTTTATTTTGCTTGGTAACTTACTTTGTTCCGTCTGTTACTACTTGGAACCACTTAAATCCTATTTTCTGTATTTAATAAAATCACTTTTTATTTAGTAATTTACTCAGAGTATATATTAATACCTGGGGGAGCAAACAACTGTGCATATCTCTCTATCAGTGTTATAGAGGGCGAACAATTTCTGGGTTTGCCCTGCATGAGCTTTATGTAGGGTAAAACGGATTTATCTGGGTTTAGACCCCATTGGGAGTTGGGTAGCTGAGTGCTAAAGACAAGCACACTTCTGGGAGCTGTTTTCAGGTAAACTTGCAGCTTTGGGACAAGTGATTCAGACCCTGGGTCTCTGTCTGAAGCCAGACGGGAGTGTCTGGCTCAGCAAGACAGAGTGCTGGAGTCCTGAGCTGGCAGGGAAAACAGGAGCAGGGGTAGTCTTTGCACATCGGGTGGCAGCTCCCAAGGGGGTTTCTGTGATCCAACCCGTCACACCACTGTTATAGGGTAACTGAGAATTCAGGTTTCTGAGCTGAAGTAACTCATTTTTCTGAATGTCTGTTTCTGTTAGAGACAACATTTAGAGTTGACTTTTAAAGCCAAAAGGACCATAAGCACAAAAGTAATTGTTGGATATTTGTAATTCTGCAAGACTATCTTCTATACAAAGTATTTTAAAGAGCTACTTACCGATGCTCTATCAACACGAATGTTTCAGAGTCAGGATCCAGAAGACTTATGTTGGCACCTACTGACACGCCAGGCAAGGGGTATATAATCCTAGCAACAAGGTGGGCAGTCTCTAGAATCAAGATGCATGTATTAATATTTCAGGTAATCATTCCATGAGCTTTTTAGTCCACATTTTCAACAAGCTATAACTAGGAGTTACTTCCCAAGGTTAGGTTTATATTGATAACATTAATATCATGGGTATGGTGGAGCAAAGTAGTGTTTCTGAATTACAGCCGATTCAGCAAGTTGCTTAACTACATACCTATCTTTAAGCATGCGAGTAACCCCATTGAATTGAATGGGGCTGTTTAAATATCTTACTAAGTTGGTGCCTAAATATGGAGAGTAAGATGCTACTTGTAGTGATCTCTTGATCACTACGAAAAGTGATGAAGGTTGGATCTCAGTCTGTATATGGTGGAAAAGAGGCACAATGTTGGATGTCTCTGGCCCATAACAGAAATTAACAACCTTAACACCAAGCCATTATCATGGCTCCACAACATGGTAATAAAAATATATATCTTAGTCTGACCAAGAAGGAAACCTGACAGCTAATTAAATGTATTGCCTTGAACCCCTTCCTCCTCTTCTTTCTGCCCCTTAGCCATAAGAGATTGAAATATTCAAATCTGTTGGTTAATATACTAAATACAAAATGCTAAGGCCAAAGAAACAAAACTCCCATATAAACAACTAATATCAACCAAGGAGGATTTAAATCACTAGGTATATCTAGTATTTTAGCTCTCTTTTTTCCTCTTTGGATATAACCAAAGAGATTCATGTCTCTTAAACAGCAAAGAACATTAACTGGTATGTGTCATTTTTTCCACTGATCATCAGTGGCTTACTTATTTACCTTTTGCTAGGTAACACCTGCTAGTGTAAGTCAGCTTTAAACGTGCACGCATGCACACACACACACAAATTAAGCACAGGTAACTGGATGTGGGACTTCTGGGTACAGCCCTTAACTTCTCTCCATACCTTTATCGTTCTGCAATGGATATTTTTAGGTCCATGTTTTAAGCAGTTGCTTCTAGTTTCTGGGTGCTCAACTTGAGACAGCTTCGGGCCCTATTTTCATGGGCTGTGAACACCCTCAACTCCAAGTGAAGTTGTTGGAAGCTCAGCACTACTGGGAAAAGAAAGATCAGGCCCAAATTGGACACCAAGAAACTGAGGCATCCAAAGTCAGAAGACAATGGATACAGGTGTCCACATCAGGAATCTGAAAACATCCTTCACATGGCCGTCCAGGCTGAACCCAGTGATTAAGGAGCTTCATTTTAGAAGTCTCGCTAAGACTTCTCCTCAGCGGCTCCACCATCCTCATTCACCCAAGCTATTCTAACCCATTGTATATTCCAGAACATGTCCTCAATAACCCTTAATTGACCCAGAATGCCCTGACAAGCTTAATTACTAGCAGAAGATACTAGCATTCGAATTTTCCTTCTTTTAGTTATCTTATTTGCTGCAGAATTTTAAAAAGAGAAAAAGGAGAAGAAAAAAAAAAAAAAAACCAAAACACAACCAACAAGAGTCTTTGACCTGGCTTATCTGGCTGGACTTTTGTTCCCTTTCTATCTTGCAGTTTATATTTGTGGGGAGGAGGAAGAGACTGGTAAACCAGCACACAAGTACAGACTGTTTCCACATGCCAGAGTTGCTGTTAATAACACTCTGACAATAGATCAGCCATTTGTATTATCAAAACTACCTTCTTTCAATGGGCTACTAAAGTGTTTGGGAGCCATATTTTCCCTCTACCGAATCAAATTGTGAAATGCTGTTGCTGTAGGGATTTTCCCCATAAAGAAGTACATTTCTAAGGCTGTGCAGGGGTTGTATATAAGCCGAGTAACTCAAACCCCTCTTTCAGAAACTAATATTTAAGTAGGTTAGCATAGTATAATCTTGATGCATCCCCCTCCCCCGTCTCTGAGAGAAAGAAACGTTTACACATTTAAGCCTAGCCACCCAACTTCGGGTGGTTTGGGGACAGGCAGGAAAGGTAAAAATGAAATAATCTCCTTGGACCCCACATGGAGAAAGCTCTTCTTTCCCACAAGTTTTTCCGCAGTGGCAACAGGTTAACAGTTATTTAATGAGAACATGATGTTTCTGTACAGTTTGCTAAAAATGACAGGTTTCAGAGTAGCAGCCATGTTAGTCTGTATCCGCAAAAAGAACAGGAGTACTTGTGGCACCTTAGAGACTAACAAATTTATTAGAGCATAAGCTTTCGTGGGCTACTGCCGAAGAAGAAGTGGGCAGTAGCCCACGAAAGCTTATGCTCTAATAAATTTGTTAGTCTCTAAGGTGCCACAAGTATTCCTGTTCTTTTTGCTAAAAATGTTCTTCTAACAAAGTCAGGGTGTTGTGCGCTTTGATTTACAATTAAGAGTTTATCCAAAAAGGGAAACTAAAATTCTGGTGATCTTCCTACTAAGGTACTTGCTGGGCTGAGTTAGTAAATTACTTAATAGGGCCAGTAGATTAAAACATCTCGATAGTTTCTGTGATCTCCTACACTCAAAGCCAAGAGAGGAAAGGTCCATATTTATTGCCAGTTATTACCCTACCCATCCATCCATGTTCTCTATAATTCCATCCCTTTGTAAAACATGTTTTGGCAAGTTAGTCACCTTCTTTTCTTGGGCATGTTCCTGCTTCCCATAGAGTAAGTTCCCATCCATCTTATAATGGAAGACAGAAGCTAGTCTCACCACAGCTCATGAGATGAACGGTACCCTAAGTTTTCTTCAGGTCAATTGTCCAGTCCTTATCCTTCCACAGAGGCAAAGGGAGGGCAGTAGCAGATGCCTACACTTCCATGTCTGCATTCAGGGTTGCTCAGTATATACAGAATCAGGTGTCTTTCAGCAAAAGCCAAAGGAGAAAAATACTTAGGTTTATGAGCTGCTTTAGAGGATGTATCCCATCAGTTTGTAAGTACCTTGAAGGACCTTCTTTTGCTAAGATAACCAGGTATCTGCTACTCCTACCTCACCCAGTGCCCTGGGTCAACACACACACAGTGGCTCTGCATCTTTAAGTGGTGCTACAAAAATTGGTTGAAGGATTCCAGATGAGCGCATTCTTGGACAAGAGTTCTGCTGTAGCAGGAGAGTCTGCAGGAAAGCCCATCTTCCCTGGCAAAGATTGCCATTGAGCAAGAGGGAGTGCTCAATGCACAGTAGGATCTCCAGAAGTGCCCATGCACATGTCAGAGCAGCAAGTGCCCAGGAACATGCCAGCATACCCATCTAATGTAAGAGTTCTTTTAAAGGATAAGGTGGCATTAAATATCCTACATTCTTTCCACAGGACTATCCCAGTCTCCAGCTACTCTCTGAAAATACCGCCACAATTTAATCAGGAGCAGAGCTAAAGCTCTGAAGTTCAGATTATTTTGCTCTCTCCAAAAGACCCATAGGTAGCTGACAGAAGAAACCTGACAAGGACTTGAAGTTGCAGGCTTGTTAAACCAAATTAAAGTTTTTTGGGCGAGGGGCAAAAAAGGAGAAGTTCAAATGCCCACAAAGCCAGTTTCGTAAAACTGTCAGCTCTAACTAGTGTAAGCCATGGTATGAAAGACATTCACACTTGCCTGCGGCAAGCAGAACTATTTCTTGGGTAAATTCCATCAGCTTTCGCAGAACCTAAGCTTAAAAACCACACACAACAATCTCTAGCACTTGGGTCTGCAAAGCTGCATGTAACCAAGAGTGTTGTCTTCATCGGGCAACAGACAGCTCTTGTTCCTCTGCTGATGCTCAGGGCTTTGCCAATGCAGCAGAGTGAGAACTAACCAGTCTTGCAACACCATAATTTAAAAAGGTAAGCATGTGGGAAGTTTCCTTAGCTCATAGGTCAACACAGTTGAATGGATTTTACAGATTGTGCTGGTTTTACAAGCATTTAGTCAATGCTGATCTTATCAATTATATACTAGCTAGAATAGTATAACTTTAAACCCAAAATTCTACTGAGTACACACACAGCTTAAAACCCAGGACATCCAGCATGAACCACTGCAGAGTAGAGACAAAATGGGGCCTCCTCAATATACCAAGGAAGGTGAAGGAAGCTCTAGAAGTATGTAGGCAAAATGGATATTCCTATACCCTCAAAGTAATGTTGGATTCACTCTTCCCCTCCCGCCCATGTCTCCAAGAGTTGCAGGAAGGGTCATTTTAAACACATCTGAAGTCTACCTTGGATTATTGCCAGTATGGCAAACTAAGTAGATCTAGCTCATAGGTCAAGCCAAGAATATATCCCCCACCTTTAATTAACCTGGAGCACAGCAGCCTCTGCTGGACTCTAGCCTTAAATAAATACATTATAGGCAATATCCTATCTCCTAGAACTGGAAGGGACCTGGATAGGTCATCGAGTCCAGCCCCCTGCCTTCATTAGCAGGACCAAGTACTGATTTTGCCCCAGATCCCTAAGTGGCCCCCTCAAGGATTGAACTCACAACCCTGGGTTTAGCAGGCCAATGCTCAAACCACTGAGCTATCCCTCCCCCCTTGCAGTGCCATTGCCCTCTTCATCAGAGGTACAGATGGTAGCAGGTCCCAAATCCTAAAATCTCCCTAGTCTTGACCAACTAAAAGGGAAATGTGTTTGTCATGGAGCTCACTGTTAAATCCCATGATTCTTCATCTTTTCCTTGAGCTCAGGATTTTCCAGCAAAGGGAGAAGTTTTGCAAACTGTCTTTTGTTATCTGATCATTCTTTGTCCAACTGCCCAAGATTCCAATACTTCTTCACAGAAGGTCACAGGAAATCTCAGGTGACTTGTTTTAGTTTTGGCTAAGTTACAGAGGTATAAAAATGTTTTTAAATACAGTGTCAGCATTTTAACCAAGGACAGAAATAGCCACCTCTCCACAAGTAGCACAGTTATATTTGCAATTTGCATAGGGTTATGTTATATAGCCATCTGTCTTAAGTACCTTAGTATCTAGGCACAACAATTAGTAAATAGCAAACAGTACCGAAAGCAATTCTCCTCATGATTTAAGAATTTATTTTTAATTTTGTTTTTGAAAGAGTAAATCTGGATTTTTGTTGCATGATTCCACATCTTGAGGTAATCACAAGCAAGACTGGTTTCAGTCAGCCTCCGAGCAGTCTTTTCTTGGGGTTCTCCAACTGCATAATCCCTATAGAGCACAATCACTTGGGTGAGTTGTGGGCAATGAAGTGGGGTCCCAACATTGACAAGTCCCAACATAGGAAAGCTTTTAGGACCAAGACAGAATTTGTTCTAGAAATTAACAGGGGAGCCAGTGGCTTCCTTAGAGCACCAGGATGAGGGTTTGCATTGGCTTTTGTTGGTGAAGACATTGGAAGTCAGGACCGGTGCAACCCATTAGGCGACCTAGGCAGTTGCCTAGGGCGCTACAATTTGGGGGGGCGGCGACCGCAGCAGTATTTCGGCAGCGGAACCTTCCACTGCCTCTGTGGGGAGCGGCATTTTGGGGTGGGACCTTCCACCGCCTAGGGCGGCAGAAAAGCTGGCGGCACTCCTGCTGGAAGTAGTTGCAGATTCCATATGGTGGTGAAACGACTTAAATTGAAAGTGATGAAAACAGAGTTTACTGTCTACTGTAGATCCTTGTCTATAAGATAACCAGCCAAAATGCATCCTTGCAGACTGCTTCTCATCTGAGGACAGTAGCTTTTTAGGGGGTGGGGGGAGGACAAGCAAGTACTTGAGTTATTTGCTAAAGGATAGGAAAATAGGTTTTCATGCCTGTTTTATAAGGCTCCTTTAAAAAGGACGGAGAAAGTTTCACAGATTTCTGTGAATAACTGCTCATAATACATTTTAAGTAAACTTTTACAGACATAATATTCAGTACCGTTTATCCTCCCTAGCCATGATTAGAATACACAGCTCAAATTTCTAGGCATTTGGTTAAAATCATTCTGATCTGAGTAACAGGATAGGTTTGCATTTAGGGTACAGTTCTATCAAAGTTGTAGTGCTCCTAAAATATTTTTTGCTAGAGCAATCAGGACTCTTAACTGTCTCATAACAAGATTAGCTTGAACTTTCCTGCATTTCAAGTTTGCTGACAGATTTCAGAAAACACTTACTTAGAATGCAGAAAATTCCTATCTAAATGACAGAAAAATCTGCCTCACAGCATGAACACTTTCTCAAGCACTTTAGACTCACAATCAAGAACTTCAACTCAGATTCAGTTTGTAAACTGCCAGTATTTTGGTGGGGAAAAGAGGTTTTAAAAAGTGAGCAATAAGTGACTAAGCTTTACATAATTATTCTGTGTCTGGCAGATGACAGGTTAAATATTCTTTAGTGACAGTATTGTTTTAAAAGTATTTTTCAAGGGCTTTATCCTATCCTCCCAGATTCAAGAGAGCCTACTGACCCAGCTCACACCTATTGTACTGCAGATACAAGAGGAGAGTATGTGTGAGTGGCAACAGCGACACTGGATTTTGCAGACTCCATACTTAAAAGCTGAACTCTGAACAAAGTTCCCTTTCAGAAGGAAATGCATATGCTCCTGAACACGCTACAGCTTTTTAAACTGAGCCCATAAAGGAAGATGAGTCACTGACCTCATCTAGTGTGGGAGGAGAGCAAGCCATGGAACAGAGGAAGCCCTAGGAGAGC